>NC_139957.1:17171345-17748845 GCF_963454915.1 Gymnoscopelus microlampas | reverse complement strand
ACACAATACAATTACATTATTTAAAGTAACTTTTTTCTATTTGGACATTTTATAGTATAATGTTGTTTGATAAAACTGTGTTGTCACTTGAGGGTTGCCAGTGTGAATCTCCAAATCGTCTGGGAAAAGTCTGACTGGAGGAAGAGAATGAGTAATGCTATGAGTCTGTCAATACTCTCTGCACATGCTGCCCCCATGCCCATGAGCAGACACTAAAGTCAAAGTTTTTGTGCACAAAATCTTAAGGTGCACCTGCATTCATTGCAAAAATACCCGATTGCATTGTGATGCGTTGTGAGCTTGAAGATCTGCTATTTTTGTAGGAGGAAAAATAAATAAATACATTAATTAATTAATGAAAGGTATACAGTAGTATGTGTAACTTGCCCTGTGTTTACATAGCAAAACATCATAACAACCCAAAATTTCCCTCTATACCAGCAGTCATCAGCCATTGAAGTAGCGAGGTGGTGTTTACCTGCAGAAACACATTGCCCTCTCGCTGTATTCTGGTGTTTTCACTGTTTGTTTTGGTAGAAAGGGATTTTTTGGGGCAACCAGAGCAAACAGTGAAAACACCAAAATACAGCAAGAGGGCAATGTGTTTCTGCAGGTAAATCCCACCACACCACATGCCCAAAATAGGGACACCAGATTGAAAATTTAAAATAAAATAAAAAATTGGATATAGAATTTGCCTCTGTATTGGGAAATAATTGTGCACTTTATTGCAGCGATTTGGGAACTACTGCTCTAAAGTACCAAAAGCATCAGTGAAGCTGTAGGCAGCTCCAACGTGTGACTGTGTGAATACAACCATGGTTGCCTGTGAACCCACTCCCCAGGCTGTAGCACTATAGTAAATAAGAACATGTACTTACCTTGAAGTGTTGCCCATGATGAACTATAGGTACAGCATAATCATACTCTAACTGCTTCATTATCGGAGCATGAAATGCCACTGCATAGTGCTCTATGAAATCAAAGATCCATGACTGCATCATAGCTGAGTAGTGAAAAAATATTTTTAAATGAATTATCTTCTGCTCTGCCAAAATCACTGTTGGTAAGTGAATATTTTAAGATTCAGTGGCATTTAGTGGTATTATCTTTATTGATCCACCACCATGAAGACTGAGGTTTGATTCTTCTGCCTCTGGTTTGGCCTAGCACTGCAGCTAACACAATTTGGCCATGTTAATGGGTAGGAAGCCAGCAGGGCAGCAGGGGAGGGTGATCTCTGTCACTGCATTAGCGACATGTATTCAACTCTTCATATACCCTTATAATGCAGTATGCTCATGATGATGCCTTGCAGTGCACAGTTCTAAAGTGCTGCTGTGTCCTTAGTGCATCTGATTAAATAAGGGTTTATTGTATTGCCATTACCTTCAAACTCAGCCAGCTGACAGAAGATGGGAGTAATCAACTGTGTGAATGAGTATTTCAGGTACCCTCATATTAGGTCCTCATGGCATCAAATATTCTCACAGAACTTTCCTTCATTGCTATCGGGGAAATGTCTTCCATTAATAAACCCTGTACCCTCATACGAACTCAGGAAGATATTAACACCGCAATCTTTCTGCTATACTCATCCAGGGCTGTAATCAGACCCATATACATTACACCTTACTGCCAATACATGGTCATTTTCTGACTCCATTACATTTCTCTTCTTGTTTTTCCTCTTATTAACATGCTCTGCTCCTTATCTATTCTTCTTCTTCCAACTCATCACTACTTTTCTGTTTGTTTCCCCATGCCCCATCTACCCCCATCTTCTTCCCTCTTCTTCCTCCACAGCTCTGTTGCTAGCTGAAGGTAAGTTGTTCTTTCCTTCTCTCGGCATCCCTGCTGATGATGATGATGATGCTTCACTGAGTGTGCTGTGGTTTTTGTCTGGGGAATGTGGTAATATCTTCCCAAATGTGTTCAGCTCTGGACCCAAAAGAGAACTTTGGTGTCTTCCTGGGACCCAAACTTCCAAAGATACGAATGAATTAACCACTAATGCCCTATATCAGATCTTGCTATTTTCACTATTCTTACCATTACACGTTGTGAGCTTGTAGATTGGCTATTTTTACAACCAGAATATGGACGCCTGATTCATACTTAGTCGTACAACCGTATCCCACGTACGACAGATCGCATCGCGATTTGTTGTAAGCTTGTAGATGCGTTATTTTCAGAGCAGGACACCGTAATACGACAGAGCCTAAATTAGCCATTACTGCTCCTTTTGAGACAACTGAAAAATGTGCATATAATTGACACCTTGATGGTCAATAATTCTGGAGAATATCCATCCAGGCCCCTTGGTGTGGTAGGGCTTAACAACTTAAAGGATGACATCACCCATTTTCAACCTATCTTCATATATTTGTTCCTCAGTAATGCCCATGATAAAATGGTAAAAAAAAAAAAAAAACAGTGACATCATCATTAGGCAGGTTTTTCAAATTTTGTTTAGATTTGTATTAACGCGAGAACAATGGCTTCCGTTATAGAATGATAACTTTCCAGGAATAGAAAGCCTGCCGTTTCTATTAGCTTGTATTCCCAATTGATGATGTCACTGGTAGGTGGGTTTCTGAACTGTCCAAAGTCCTTCTCTGAGACACAGACGGGGTAGACAAAAATGGTACCATATTATAATGAGCATTAGTGAGGACCAATTACAGTATATGAAGATAGGTTGAAATGGGTGAAGTCGTCCTTTAAGCCATATTTTCAAGAGTAGCTAAAATAGCAGATCTACAAGCTTTTTAAATATTTACCTAAAATTATATGCCCTAAATAGCAACTGATGCCAGTCTCTAACTGCTTCAGCTAAGCAGTTTCACCTCCAACATAACAGGTGCCCTTTTTTTTCTGACATCGCCCGCAACTGAGTGATGGATTAATTCCCCTAATCACAGGATTAATTAATCACAAACTCATGACTTATTTCCCCCCTGTCAAGCGGAAGGCCAAAACATTTGATAACCATAAAAAAAGAAAGAATCTCAGCTCAGCTCAGAAATTAGAGATTTATTACAGTACCTATGTGATTAATTCTGTGGGTTTTCTATTTTTTCTTCTTGTTCTCATTGAGGAAATATTTTCATGTTGTACTGCAAGAGGAATGTTGTGAGAATCACATTTTAAACATGAGCAAAAAGAAACCCTGTCAGGTCTTCAGGGCACATACTGTCTTGAGTGTGTAATTGATTTAGCTTAAAAGCATGTGTGTGTGTGTGTGTGTGTGTGTGTGTGTGTGTGTGTGTGTGTGTGTGTGTGTGTGTGTGTGTGTGTGTGTGTGTGTGTGTGTGTGTGTGTGTGTGTGTGTGCGTGCGTGCGTGCGTGCGTGCGTGCGTGCGTGCGTGCGTGCGCGCGTGCGTGCGCGCGTGCGTGTGAGCATGTGTGCTGCTGAAGTATGAGTGCACAAGTGCCTGCTGTGCTAACACACCTGACCACTCTTCCCTATCAAGGGGAGCTTGGCTGTGATCTTTAATGGCAGCGTTAATATTTAATAGTAACCGTGTTTTCAGCTAAGAGCAGCGGGCTGGGACTCAGGGCCTCAAATAAAAGATGACAGGGTTTCTGCACCAGGTGTCTCTGTGGGAGTGTTGCAGACAGCAGGATGAGAGTGCAGAGAAAGAGTCAGTTCTCTCTTTCTCTCTCTCTCTCTCTCTCTCTCTCTCTCTCTCTCTCTCTCTCTCTCTCTCTCTCTCTCTCTCTCTCGCTCTCTCTCTCTCGCTCTCTCTCTGTCTCTCGCTCTCTCTCATAAAGTTAAGCCTACTTTATACTTTCTCCCTCAACGTTGTGGCTTGCCAAAAATAAATGCATTGTGTCACTCACTGTATATCGTTGTCAAGTATACATGAGTCTTTAGTCATTACTGAACCAATGTTATGGACCAGTTTGTACTGCTCCAACAATGATGTCGGTTTGTACCACAGCCACACAAGACATGGGACATGTTGTGTTGATAATAATAAAATACATTTCTACAGCACATTTTAAAAACAATGTTACAGAGCTTTATATCAAACAATACAATGTGATGGTTTGATTGTTTAAATTAAAAGAAACAAAAATACTAGAAAAAACGAAACAAAATACACATACAAACTGTAAAATAGTAATAGTGATTAAAAATACTATTAAAATAGAGAGACAGAGAGAGAGGGAGAGACCGAGATATAAATTTGTATTGAATTGACTTCATAATTAGGTCTTTGGTAGTCTGGCAGGAGATCAATTCAGCTCAGTGAAATGTTGCTGCTTATTAGGGACATTGTTCCAGTGTTGCTGCAGGATGAATAAAGTATTCCTCCAATGTTTGGCCGCTCTGTGTTTGGTCTTGTCGAATGCCCGACCAAGCGTGAAAGCTCATTTGAGCTTATATAACGTAAATGATGTACACAAGAGGACATTAGCCACAGAGAATAGTTTGGGCAAAAAGTATGAAGTATGGATTCTGCATTATTAAAATGCATCCTCTATTTCTTTCTTTTACATCTTTATTTGTTTTTACTTTTCTTTTTTATAAGTTGAAGTAAGTTGTTATATATCATGAAGTCCCCCAATACCAAGGAAACATAAATACATTACAGAACTTTCAATAAACAGATCAATCAATGTTCTTTCCTCATGTTTTGTTTGTATACAGCGAAGTACAGCAAAGCACTTTAACTGAATTAACTAACATTGTCTCACATTCTCTGCTTTATTTCATTTGTCATCTTATTCTCTCTCCTGTCCTCTCCTCTCCACCTTTCTCCCTCCACAGACATACCAGACAGGAAGCTGACATCAGATGCAGAGGAAGCCAAACGGATTGCAGAGATGGGCAAACCAGTGCTGGGGGAACACTCCAAGCTTGAAGTCATCATTGAGGAGTCTTATGAGTTCAAGGTGGGTGATGTTCACCATGAAAAACAACCCTTGAATCACAACCGATAGCTGCTGGGTATTTAAGTATCTTTACAACAAAGAAGTGAATGTCAATTTCTTATGTCAATGTCATAATACGGTTCACTTCGATCAATGTATTTGACACAAAAGAGACAAACACTGTCTCTGTCAAACACTCATTTATCTTTTCACTTAAAAAAACGTGAGATGTTCACTTTGTGCAGTACTGCCATCCTCTATCCTCCTCAGTAGCATAAATATACCCAACATATTTGTTTCAATCATGCATCAAATAGAAGAGATGGGTTGCTTTTGCTGAGGACTTGATGCCACTGCCATCAAGTGGTGAAGGATGGGCACTGATGAAGCCCCAAGCTTATAGCAGTGGTCTTCAAAGTGGGGGCTGTGGCCCCCAGTGGGTAGTTGGAATGAAGAGGAAAATGGATGGCGGGGGTGTCATAAAACATAATATTAAAAACAAATCTAATTTAGATGACTTGTCATTTGTGCCAATTTAACCACTATCAACCTGCCGTTCCTATTTTGGGAATGTCATGGGGGGTCCTTGGCATGGAAAAGTTTACATTCTGAATGTAAATGATGGATGGATTGTTTATCTGCTTATGTCTCTTTTTTTATCGTACAGAGCACAGTGGACAAGTTGATCAAGAAGACCAACCTGGCTTTAGTCGTGGGAACCAACTCTTGGAGAGAACAGTTTATGGAGGCAATTACTGTCAGTGCAGGTACAGTCACAATTGTCCCACCATGCTCAGACTCCAGGTGTCTCTGCAGAGACACGTGAGCCTTTTCTACGATAGATTATCATAATTTAGGCAATAGGGGCTGTTAAAGGATAGGTCTGTTTCGTTTTTCCCCAGTCTGTCTGGGGATTTTCCCCCCAGTCTGTCCCCATTTTTCGTACTTACACACTTTATAAGATTCACCTGGTTTGGCCCCATAAGATTATCTATGACAGCTGCATTATTCCAGTATGTGAGACTTATCCTTTAATGTGAAAATGTATGGTGCAAAAACTAAATGTACAAAAAAAAATCATTCAACTTTGGGTGGAGCTAATTATTACCCTTTTCCCCCCAACTGAATATTGGTAAGAAGAGATGTTTCTGTTGCAAAGAGTTTGCGATGCCTGTTATTCCTATGTTGGTGTTTCTGAGCAATGTTGGCAATACTAGCTAATCATTCCATACATTCTGTCTGACAGCTTAAAATCCTAGTGCAACATCAACGTTGGTGATATTATGATGTCATGCGCAAAAACACTTTTGAGAAGAGTCCTTGTTTGTGGTCCCCCCTACGTTGTAATGAGATTTGCGACCTTGCTTATAAGACACTTATATATATTGTATAACATACTGTACATTCATTACATACATTCAGTTTTGTAAGTAACACACTTGGCTACATTGTATTAAGGGTATTAAAATACTTTGTCTTCTTGTTGAAGCTCTAGAAATTTCAACATATTCCCTTCAAAACTAAATTAAATCTTGCCATTTTCCACCACTACCAATCAGAATGATTGTGTTAATTCTTCCGCCCAATTTTATTATAACAGTCAATAATCATAAGTTACACATTTCTAAACATTCATAAATAAGGGCTTAGATTACTTTATAACTCATGAATTATAAACATAGTAAAGACTTGGTAATCATTTGTTGACACTTGGCCAATAATTAATACATTATTTACTAATCATTACATATAATAATATTATATACTACAATATAGACACATCTTTTATATCTCAGTTAGAGATCAGTAACCAATTATTTACATATATTTAATAATAATAATAATGTATTTTACATTTTATATTTGCTATTTTGCATTAGGCTATGTAATTTCCTAACGTAAAATTGATACATGTACAATATGCCTATGATATATATATATATATATGATATAATGTATAGAGTCTCTCATCATGCATGCCATATGACATCCACCAAACCACCACAGTCCCAGTAGCCACAGAGTAGCCAAATCCTCCTCTGGTGCCTCGCTTCATCCCTTCACCGTTGAAATATTTAATCCAGCGACACTCTTTATTTTTTCATGGTGCTCATCCTCTCTCCTCCCCTTCCTCTTCCATCGCCACCAGTAGCACTAAAAATGGATGTGCCTCACATGGCCTGCCACTTTGAATCAACACAGTGTCCCCTGGTGTGCACCATTTTGCCTTTGCATTTGAGGTGTTAAGTTGTTGCCCTTATTCAGAGTGACCTGCGGTACAATGAGTAAAGGTTGAGGGGGCTTTCAGTGTCTCGCTCAAGGACAATTGCAGTTCA
Organism: Gymnoscopelus microlampas; assembly: GCF_963454915.1. Taxonomy (NCBI): domain Eukaryota; kingdom Metazoa; phylum Chordata; class Actinopteri; order Myctophiformes; family Myctophidae; genus Gymnoscopelus; species Gymnoscopelus microlampas. Next base: position 17,741,625 of record NC_139957.1, on the reverse strand, counting down.
TGTTGGCTACCAATGAGATCAAACGGGTGACTTTTATGTTACCAGATTGATGTTTTCTAACCCCTGCTTGAGACACCTTCCAATATAATGAGTAAGCAGAAAGCTGGCTCTGTGTCTCATTCAAGGACACTGTGACAGGACACATTCCATTTTTGGTCCCTGCAATGACCAACGTGTCACACTGACTGTTTTGCTAGCATCAAACATGACTTAAAGTTTACAGGTTTGTGACTGCCTAACCTAGAGTTGATCCTGCCACCTAATTGCATGAATTAGACCCACATGTTACGATGTGACCTCTGCTCAAGGATCCAAAAACCTAAACTGGAGCAAAGTATTGTTTATCAAAAGTCTGAGCTGAAAGCCCACGGCTTAAACTAAGCTAGAAGTCAAAATTATTGCTCAACAAAGTAAGGAAAAAATACAATAAAATAAAAATAAAATGTTTTGGGGAAGGGACTAGTGCATCTGTATCTTTAGGGCACGTTATTATGAAATAATAACAAAAAAGCCCCAAACCAAAATTAACCCTCAACCAAAAACTTTTTACCAACAAAATAAGCTAAAAAGCCCAAAGCCTGCCCAAAAGCAAGAGTTATTTATCCCCACACTTTAGTTACAAATGAGTCCATTCACTGTATGTTTCCTATGCTCTCTGCAGATATTCAGAGATTTCCTAGTAATAGTTCCACGGTGTTTAAGTGAATGTTGTTGTCTGTCCTTCCTTCTCTGTCATCTCTCATCCTGTATCCCCTCACCATCTACCATATTGCCTCTTTATCTCTGCTTTTTCATTCGCAATCCCAACTTTATTTTGTATATGGTATCATTCTCTCTCTCCCACCTTCCCTTCTTCATTGCCTCTTCCTTCTCCAAACTCTCCCCTTTCACCCCCAATCCCTCTCCCTCTCTCTCCCCATGCAGATGAGGACGAGGAGGACACGGGTGAGGAGCGTCTTCCGTCCTGCTTCGACTATGTCATGCACTTTCTCACCGTCTTCTGGAAGGTGCTGTTCGCCTGTGTGCCGCCCACTGAGTACATGAATGGCTGGGCATGCTTCTTCGTCTCCATAGTCATCATCGGCCTTCTGACGGCCGTCATCGGAGACTTGGCGTCCCACTTTGGCTGCACCATTGGCCTCAAGGACTCGGTCACTGCTGTGGTGTTTGTGGCGCTCGGCACCTCCGTCCCTGGTCAGTTCAGTGTGTGTGTCTGTCTATTTATCCAGGTGGAATACTGTGTTAGCCTACTGTGAATGTGGGGCTGCTAGATTATGGCAAAAAGCATAATTACCATTATTTTGGTCAATAGTGAGATCAAGGTTATTTAACGAGATTACTCGATGACTTTCGAAACATCTTGCATTTATTGAACTTTTAGTCTTTTAACAGTGGATTTTCTTTAACTTTTTTGCTCATATAGTTTGGCCATAAACCACATAAACCACCTTCCTATACTGTGTCACCTGGAAATATATCACGATACAGGAGTTGGATACTAGAGAAATAGCATTTCAGCTGGACTTTAAAGGGGGTGTGTCCAGGTGGCACAGGAGTGAAGTTCCTGCCCACCAAAGTGGATACTGGGGTTCGAATCCGTAGCAGTGCCTTCAGCTTGGCCAGGCGATCCAAGGAACACAGTTGACGTGGTGGGGTAGCCGGCTAGGGAGGGTGATCTCTGTCGCTGTACTAGCAACTTATATAGGTTTTTCGGGGTGCCTGTTTAGCAGGGAACAGAACTGGGAAGGATAGCTGGTGACATCACACATATCAGAGTAGACACACAACCTCTCCAAGACCAACTAGTAGGGTCAGCAGTGACAGTGACTACATGGGTGAATTGGGAATTGGCAATTTGGCATAATAACTAAATTGGGAGAAAATATAGAATGGTAAAAGATAATAATCTTTTAGCCATTTATCCGATTACTAAAACGTAATTTGAGTGGTACAACTTTCCGTTGATCAATTAATCGGTTATTTTCATTTATTTTCTTGGTTTACTCCACAGACACGTTTGCCAGCAAGGCGGCGGCGGTGCATGATACGTACGCAGACGCCTCTATTGGGAACGTGACCGGCAGCAACGCGGTCAACGTCTTCCTGGGCATCGGCGTGGCCTGGTCCGTGGCCGCCATCTACTGGCACATGCAAGGGAAGCCGTTCGTGGTGGAGGCCGGCTCGCTGGCCTTCTCCGTCACCCTCTTCACCATCTTTGCCTTCCTGGCCGTGTCGGTGCTGCTGTACAGGCGCCGGGCCCACATCGGAGGGGAACTGGGCGGGCCCCGGGGACACAGACTGGCCACCTCAGCCTTCTTTTTCAGCCTCTGGTTCCTCTATATCCTGTTCTCCAGTTTGGAGGCCTACTGTCATATAGAGGGATTTTAAGACCATGACCCCGCCCCACCCCCACCCCTTATACAGAAAGAATAACTCTTAACTCCAACGTGGAAACAAAACAAGACAGAGGTTTCAAAGTACAACTTGGGAGTGAGAAAAAAAAATAGATTGAATTCTCGCTTGTGGAATTTTTTGTCCGGTCGTGTAATGGAATGGATGAACAGGAGAGGCAAACCCAGGGAGTGCAGCGTTGCTGGTTCCTCCCTCACCTCCGTCCCGCCTCCCACTGTCTTTCTCTCTGTCTCTGTCTCTGTCTCTGTCTCTGTCTCTCTCTCTCTCTCTCTCTCTCTCTCTCTCTCTCTCTCTCTCTCTCTCTCTCTCTCTCTCTCTCTCTCACAAGCTCTCACTCTCAAACCCTCCTGTAAGAATGCTCAAAGGTGTGTAGCCTGCACCAGGTGCTGAAAGCCTGTACGTCTTCTGGCTGCAGGAGCAGCCATCCTGAGCCCAGGCGAGTGAGTGTGCTTACAGCTGGGATTGGGGCGCCACTGAGTCATAAGAAGATGCAGAGAGGTGGGCCTGCATTCCACTGACGGAGACTGCAGTCTTATTATACCCAGAAGGAGTTGAGCTATCAGAGGTCTATATTTTTCTCAACACCTGATGAGAATGTTATTTCGTTTTTTTTGTTTTGTTTTTTAAACGAAGTATTTTGGGGATAAAAATGCAAAAAATTAGAATAAAACAATTACGAAAAAAACGAACAAAAAGAGGAGTCAAAGACACTATTTTCTGATCTACGTTATGGAACGAAATATAAAACAAAATGGAGATTTGCTGTCGAGTGATAAGCTGGATGGACTCATAGTATTTATTTTTATTTGCATAGTTTCCTAAGGAGCGCCACAGAGTTCTCAGATTTAACGAGAGCTGAAAGGGGGAGGAGCTACAAGTGACAACCTAAATACTGGCAGACAAATCAACCAATCAAACAGGCGTGGAGGAGGGAGCTCGGGGACACAATGGACATTGCCAAACTGCCCTGGACATTACTTCCGTACTATATACGTATCTATATATAATATATTTCCATATTTTCTGTATATTTTGAATATTTGTTTAAATGTGATCACCTTCTGCTCTAACAAAAATGGCGGATTGCTGTGGCTTGGGGGTAGGGGCAGTTGGGGTGGGGTGGGGGGTATCATATCCCAGAACGATGTCTTCACATTTCTAAGAGTTCTGTATCTTGCCTAGGAAAAAAAAGAAAAAAGAAAAAAAAATCTAAAAAGAAAAAAAGTATGACATTGTATTTTATTTACTGAAGATATCTTGGTCTCACTCGAGTTTTCACATTTTGAGAATCCGAAGTCCAAAAGAAAAAAAGTGTTGCTGCAGAGATAAAAATTCAGAGGTATTTTTGTACTGTTCCTTCCATGCACTTTGCTGTATAAATCTATTTATGGAGACTTCTTCTTGTACACGTGCAAGAGGCCAATATTCAAAAGGTACGTATCACTATGGACTGTAGAGTGCCTGTGCCAGATAAAGAGCTTGTTGTGACGGCACCCACTGACCAGCTGCCTACCAGTTCAGTTCAACTAAATCCACGGGTTCCATTATCAAAATGGCCCCATATCCAGTTTCAGACCAAGCTGTTGCCCGAATTTACTTTTACAACATATCAGAAAGAAATACCAATCATATTATGCTTAGTTTATTGGCATCACAGCAGTCACATTATTACAAATCACTGAAATTGACATTTCCATAAAAGAGCTTATTTTCAAGTCAGCGTTCATTATGAGCAGGTGTTGCTTCAAATAGTGGTAAACTCAAAACATCTATTGGAACAGGAGTGTAACTGTTGTGGAGTTTCACTAGTCTGAAGTGTCACTGGTCTGGGTGCCGAAGCAGTAAATATCTAGAGTTTGAATTTGAAAGTAACGTGATATTGAATGCTGTTTAAATACAAAATGACTGGTGCTTTGTTTTTAATGAGAGATAAACATATATATATATACGTTTAAGAGCTCCCAACCCCATGAAAATGTTTATTACTTCATTTGCATCAAGCATACATTGCTCTGTAATCACTAAAGTCTTGGCCAATTTAAAAAATCACTGAAGAGATTACCAAAGAGATGGGATGCAACATCTTTTTCAAACATAGGGTGATGGAAAGTTGCAGTGACACTATATCTCCACAAGGGGGATGTCAATCTCTAGTCCCTGTGGTTGTCCCCTCCTCTCTTTCATTCCTAGCCACTCCTCCTACCTAGTGAATATTCTCCTTCCTTTGTGGTGAGAGATGTTGTACATACATCCAGTGGCTGAAATGGATAATAATATTCCCCTAGCCCACACCTGCTCTCCCTTTGAGTTCTCCTTCTCTCTCTCCCTCTCCCCCACACACACACACACACACACACACACACACACACACACACACACACACACACACACACACACACACACACACACACACACACACACACACACACACACACACACACACACACACACACACACACACACGTTCACACACGTACACGTGTATGTTTACATAGACACGGTATAAGCGTATTTGTCAAACCGGCATGTCAAAACACAATACTCTTTCACATCTCATTCACAATAGCTTTGTCTGAGCCAACATCAGCAAGAGTGTGATGGTAAAAATGAACAAATGTACTTTTGTTATTATATTTTGTTTTTCATTTACATTAATGTGTGAGAGAGGCCCAACAAACCAGCCCTTGTAAGCCTTGAGACAATAAATATTATGGGAGTATTATATAGAGGTGGTATTTTTCACAAAGTCTAACACAAGTGGATGCAGCAGGAATTAATTGTGACAAAGAAATGCCAGGTGTGTGTGTGTGTGTGTGTGTGTGTGTGTGTGTGTGTGTGTGTGTGTGTGTGTGTGTGTGTGTGTGTGTGTGTGTGTGTGTGTGTGTGTGTGTGTGTGTGTGTGTGTGTGTGTGTGTGTGTGTTGCTTTTTATCAAAGCAAAATGTTGTATTTGAGGTTGTTGTGTACGTTGGTATGCTGCAGTCAGGCCTCTGTGGCTTCTCTGTACTTGTGAGTGCAGGTGATTTCACTGATGTTTGTCAGTTCTCTCCACATGGGAATGCCTCTGAGTTGGTTCATTTGTCATTTGTCTTAAAGCTATATGTCTTAAAAGTTGTTAGTTTTGTTAGGTGCAGGGCAGATTTGAAGTGTGTGTGTCTACAAAAAAAGCATCACAATCATTTGGAATTGCTGATGATGTGATAATCTAAAGAAAGATTGAGGGTCATATCATATGCTGACAATGCTAATGTTTTCTTTTCTGTTGTCAAAGAAGAGAACACATTCTGATGGGTGGGCGGGAAATGTTTTTCTTACCTATGTGTAGGGATGGAAAACTGATTTTTATTTTTTCTCTTTTTCTGTACCACAACCACTAGCTGGGATAGATTAGATACACTCTGAAAAAGATCGTAATGTCATTATGCATTGCTGTCAACATACTGTACATGATTGCTCGGATGAAATTATAATTGGATGTTGCCTAAACACGTTTTGAGGAAAATGCAGTTTGATGTCAAAAGCGTAATATTTGGCTGTTTTGGAATTTCGTCAGATTGCAATAAAACTAAGTCTTGGCTTTCATAATTCGTCGATATTGCTGCCCAATTTAAATCAGAAACATAAGTCTTGAAGCCTTTAAATGTAGCATGACATGCTAGTGGAGGCACATTTTTTCATATAACTCATTTATGCTTTAGGAAGTAGTCGGCAAGACTTTCTTGGTTTATTATTTCCTTCTAAAAGGAATCTGTGTGGATTGTCTTCATGCCACAAGAATATAATCTATAAGGAAATAATTAACCATGTTAAATGCTATAATTAAGACCTGCTTCGGATTTGCAAAGATTATTATTTCATATAATATACTCATTAAAACCCTTTTTCTCAAAAAGAGGCTGGTAACGACCTACTGTATACGCAATGTGATGTTGTACAATTGATCTCAGTAGAGCAGGTGAGGTCACATATTCTGTTGAAAATGTATAAAAATGTGCCAGTGTTGCAGAGAATAGAACAACAATTATCTACACAGCATGTTCAGGTCCCTTGTCTGCCCTACTGAAGTGCCCTTGAGCAAACACTAAAGCACTAATAAGATCCATACTGAGGGTGGTCAGCAAAGGCATCCAATAAATAAGAAATACAAATATTTTATTTAAAAATTATAGACAGATGTGTAGACAATGCTACATTATTTTAAAGAGTTTAAAGACTTATGGTCTTGTGAGAAGAAATCACACTCATTAAATAAATCACAGGCTGGTTTCACCAACATAGATTAAGCTTAGTTCAGGTTAAGATTTCAAGAGTTGCTGACACACAACATCCACTGATTTCTATTTAATTTTGCCCTGTCTTTTACCTGCATTTTGTGTTCCTGATTAATGGTAAATGAAGCTATAGCTCAGGCAACTAAAAGGCCAAGCCAAGGATCAGTTATCTTATCGTATGGTATTAAAAACACTACAACTAGGTTTGATGTATTATATGTGAAACAGCTCTCTTTTCCAAAAGTCTGCATGTATGTTGAAATGATCACCATATAACACTTGACAGTGTATCGGGAACATAATTTAGGAAGCCACCTGAGTTCTGTTTGTCATTAACTTAGCTGTGTGTGTGTGTGTGTGTGTGTGTGTGTGTGTGTGTGTGTGTGTGTGTGTGTGTGTGTGTGTGTGTGTGTGTGTGTGTGTGTGTGTGTGTGTGTGTGTGTGCGTGCGTGCGTGCGTGCGTGCGTGCGTGCGTGCGTGCGTGCGTGCGTGCGTGCGTGTGTGTGTGTGAGAGAGAGAGAGTTCAGTCTTTATGCTGTTTAAATGCATTAAAGGGTGCAGCAAATGTGAATTTCTTTGTTTCTCATCAGCTACGCTTACATCTAACCTTTTGTTTAATGTGCACTGAGGCAATGATAGCCTACTGTATGTTTTAGGCAGAAGCAGTCACCTATACTGTAACTAAAACATCCCAAAAGCGACACTTCCAATAGCTTTAAACTTAATTCAAACTTTGTCATAGGCTACATATTTTTGATTATTGACACGGGTGACAGTTGTATGATGAAGTATAAACTATTGAATTAATAAATTAGGCTTTATTATGTAGTCTCTCTCTCTATCTCACTCTGTAAGTGTTTCATTTAGGCCGAAATCAATTAAAGTCCTTATTTTCCTTATTTTGTACTTTGTCACACAATGGTGTCGCCGAATGTAACCAATGAAATATGGAAATTCGGCTTTAAAAAGCTTTTATTTTTTTTATAATCTCCAATATAGCTATGTTACGATTTGTCACATACTCATCACAATTGCAGAAGCATTAAGCCAGATCCTCCAAAATATGGGGTCCAGCAATCACCATTACAAGCCTCATAAGTATATGTTATGGTCTTTACAAGCAACATCTCTGTATTTCCCTTATCTACACCTACATGTATACACAAACAGTTTGGCGATAAAGACAAGTACATAAAAACAACAACTGAGGCTACATGTACAATCCTGACCTGATGCAAATGTTGAGATGGTTGACCTGGGTTGGAGTGACAGCGTAGTCTTACATTGATGTTGACACTATTGGTTGTTTTTTTCACTGACCTCTTTCTGACTGTGCCCTAACACCCCGCAACTGACACTGATTCGCCCACTGACATAAACATACTTGATTTCTGTGATACACCGTATTGCATCACACAGTGGAGTGTGTACAGAATGTCTACCTTTACAAGTTGGAGCTGTTCTCAGAAAGCTGTATATCCTACTCTACATGATGTCTTACCACAATGTTTTTCTGGGTGTTGGTTCACTTATCCATTGCTGGGCTGAAATTCAATCAAATCACACAGTACAAATCCTCAGTTAGTTTAACTCTGGGTTAAAGTAGCATGGAAGGTTTTGCTGTGTACATGTGTCAGGTGACTTGTGCACTGGAGTCTCTTTTCAAAAATTTTAAGGAAAGAGCTACAGAGTTGGTTAATTAGTTTTAGATATTCTAGTTTTGTGGGGTGTCTGTTACAGTGAAGGTTGATTGAATTCCAGCCACAACGCGTGAGTGTACACACACACACACACACGCACGCACGCACGCACGCACGCACGCACGCACGCACACACACACACACACACACACACACACACACACACACACACACACACACACACACACACACACACACACACACACACACACACACACTGTCTCATTAAAGTCACTGAAAAAGTGGGATTATTTTTATTTATTGTTTGTTATGTTGATTGTTTCTTACTCCTTGCTATGAATTTTGTTTTTATTTCAGGGATTATGCATGGAAATGAACCTTAAGTTGATTATTTTATTATTCTGTTTATTTTGTTTGTTGGGGGTCAATAACAAAATAAAGACAACTGAAAATCTAAATCATGCTAATGTGTTTAATTGGATGATGGTAAATAGTGCAACACACTATAATGATTATGAAAAGGATGAGCAGAAATTGACACTTGGATCGGGAGGAGATAAACTGTGATTGGCATCGACATGAGCTAATTGCTAATGAGAGGATGATTCGCACATTGACAGTGTTGTTGAGTCACTTTAAATAATCTTAACGCGCTCTTCAAGTTGTACCTTAGTGAGCTTTTAACTTCTGGTCGGAGGACTACAAATTAAGAGCATAATTATTACATTACATGTTAGTGCCTGCATTTGCGTTAATAATCAATAGGCTCTATTCACAGCAGCCATATTATCACTCCCTTCCCAGGTGTTACCAATGATACTAATGAAGGCTCTGTTCCATTTAGTCTAGCACAGTGGTTTCCACGACCCCCATAACTCTGAGAGTGTTCAAATGGAACTAAATGGACCCTTACGGATCCATTTGGTTCCATTTGTACACTCTCAGAGTTACACACCTGTAAGGGGCCATTTGGAAGGTTTCCAGTGAGCCAACATGCCAACAATATCAGCACCCTGACTCTGTTTGACCAGAATGGAACAGAGCCTTCATTAGTATCATTGGTAACACCTGTGAATGTCTTCATAATATGGCTGCTGTGAATAGAGCCTTTTGTTTAGTTCAGTGGTTTTCATCTTTTCATCATTTTACACTCTCAAGAGTTAAAGATCTAATAAGGGTCCATTTGGTTACCAACTCTCCATCATTTAGCTGGGGACCGCATGGAACTCCCCAAGGACCACTGGTTGAGAACCACTGGTTTAGTTGGATATAAAATATTACAAATGAAAAGGAAGCAGTCATCTAAGTATGCAATCTTCACTAAAATAATGATAGCCTACTGGTGACAGGGATTTGGTTGCCTCAATAAGATCAGGTGGCCTGGCCTGGGCGTTTTATCCCAAATTAACGACTATTTAGGATTAATCATCATGCCAAAGCCAGACTGCATTACGTTTATTCAAATTCGTCTTAAGGTTAAGACAGCACTTTCTTATAAATGTGCTTGCTTTGCTTGTGTAAATGTATACTCACTATTATGTCTCGTTTGTCAAAATAGAACAAGATCTACAATGCATAATGTGAAGGTTGTATGTATCTGTTCTTTATTTTGTCAAGCGACACAGAGTACCAGTGATGGAAGAAGTACTCACATGTTTTACTTAAGTAAAAGTATCAATACTGCAATGTAGATATACTGTTACAAGTAGAGGAGTCCCATAATCAAAATGTAGTAGCCTACCAAAAATTAAAAGTAGGCTACTAATTGTGCAGAATGTCCCATTTCACAAGTTCGAAATGTATACAAATCTTTTGAAAATAGCCCATCAACAAGCTCACAATGCGTGGCATGACCATGCATTGTGGATCTGCTATTTTCCAATGGCCGAAATATATATAGGGCTGAAGTGGTTAGTATGTTAATGTAATAATAATCAAAATCTAACTAAAGTTTTCATATAATTGTAGTGGAGTAAAAGTACAACATTTTCCTCTGAGATGTATGTGGGTAGAAGTAAGAGTATTGAAATGTGTAAATACTCAAGAAAGTAAAAATACCTAAAATAAGAACAGTACTTGAGTACATGTACTTAGTTACTTTACACCACTGCAGAGTACCGCAGTCATACCTGTGCTGCTATTAATTTTCCTCCAGCTCCAGGTGTGTTGTGGCTTATGTTTACTGTAGATCCTTTTATTTGGCTTATTTATCTCTTCTGCTCATTTGACCCTGTCTCTCGCTGTCCATGGTCCTGAAAACGGACTGGCTCATGTCAGAGAAAAAGACAATATTTATTAAAGGACCACTTCACCCATTTTCAACCTAATTGGTCGGTCCCCACTGGTGCTCATTATGATATAACCATCAGGCCTACGTTATAGGCTACTATTTAGCCCCCAAAAGCTTTTATCTTGAAGTCCACTGACCGGAAGTCATATTCTTACGTGGGCATGGACTGACGATCGTGTTCAAATAATTTGAGTTGACGGAACACTAGTGGCACAATTGGCTTAGAATAAAGACGATACATGGAGTTCCAATGCTGCGAGTGGGCAGTCTCCTGTATCAGAATAAACGATCTATAATGTTCTTCTCGACACGAGTGAGCAAAAGGACCGAGAGGAGAAGGATGCAGCAAAATGTTGGTACGTTCAGCAGCGACTCTGCGGGATTATAGCTGCAGTGGAGGAAGCCACTAGGTTCAGTATGCAGGGTGCTCCGACCGTCGCTCCCCGCATCGTCAGGTGTACTATGCGCCTGCAGTGATTCAGGTCGCCCCTATGGATCGCTTCAATGGATGTCTTCAAACCTGCTTTGGACGATAGCGTGAGTCCCAAGGCTTCTATTCCTTCATCAGATGACACCGACGCGGATGTGTTTCGCTGGCCGACGCCGGAGCACGGAGCACCGGCTGCAGCGCCAGCCAGCCCCGGTGGTCTGTGGACGGCGGTGTTCGACTATGAGGCGCGTGCGGACGACGAGCTCAGTCTGCAGCAGGGCGACCTGGTGGAGGTCCTGTCCAAAGACTCCCTGGTGTCGGGAGACGAGGGCTGGTGGACCGGTATGATAGCGGACCGGGTGGGCATTTTCCCCTGTAATTATGTCAGCATTGGAAATGGCATTTCGGAGAAAATACGGGACACTTCAGAGCAGCAGTACTCAGATTACTCAGTACCTAATCTGCACCGTGAGTATCCCATTGTGCTGCCATACCAGATAATGAAATGAGTATGTCCCTAAAATGTTGCATTAAGCTCCAGTACATACATCCTTGTTTTTGGTCTGAGAAACCCACATTGAGACTGCTATGTCATGTTGGTAGGCTACTAGGCGCATTGCACTTTAGTAGGCCTGTAAATACCAAAGCATCCTCAGTGAGGGCCATCCTCAGCACCATTATTCATCATATTGCTGCCTGTCAAACAAGGCAGTCGGCCGCGCTCCATCAATACACCCCGCCTTGCAGCTCGAATTTCATTGCACATTGTGCGTCGCATCCTCAGCAAGCCAGAGCAGCCCGGCCCTACGTCACTGCCAGCCATACACATCCCATAGCTTCATTAGGTGTGTGTGTGTGTGTGTGTGTGTGTGTGTGTGTGTGTGTGTGTGTGTGTGTGTGTGTGTGTGTGTGTGTGTGTGTGAGTGAGCCTTTGTCATCATGCTCTACTGAAGCAATGGCATCAATTAGCTTGCTTTTACTGTTAAGCATCCCTGTTCTGGGCACAGATACTGATGATGCTCCACAGCCACTGGAGCTGCAGGAGAGCAATGAAAAGGGGTCAATTATCGAATTGTGCCTCTGAAGAAAAAGCTTATGCTGTTAAATGCCAAGCCAAGGCCCTGGGCTCAGCTAGATCAAGTAGACATAAGCAAAATCTCCTAAATTGTGCTGCACTGGAGCTACATGTGAAAGCACTCTCATTCTGATTGGCCTTTATAAAACAAATTATGTGCCAAATTGATCCTGTGGAAATGCCTTTGAGCATACAGGTCCAGTCTAGTATTTAGTACCCATCTCCTGGTTATTGGTCCATCGAATGTAATATTTGACCAGTGTATTTTAACCACTTTTAACCCTGATAGCAGATGATGTATGTGAGCTACGTAGATTGGCTATTTTCGATGATTATTTTTTTTAAAAGAGAGAGGAAAATAGAGCTTAAATAAGGCTGCATTCTTATGACTGGGATGAGATCCCTAGTTTGGGTGTGTTGTATTACTTCCACTGTCTTTGCTGTCTGAACATTATTTCTATTGCTCATGCTCGGAGGCAGGTGACCTATTTTCACATACCATACCACCTGAAATATTTATCAAGGTCAGTCTGCTTAGGGGCCTGGTAGGAAAATATACAACCTGAATGTATGCCTATACTAAGTGTACAGACAAAGCGCAGACACTGAGCCGGCAAGTGGCAACATGCTCTCGATTCATCATACAGTACATAATAACTGACCTTGGACTCAAGCACTTAGGATAAATATCTATCAAGCAACGTGTCTCTCATTTTGACTATCTTGAGCAACCATCAGCTGGGTGAAACTGAATTTGCCCTGCAGGATCAATAAAGGTCTACCTTTTCCTGTATCTCTTCTCGCCCTCAGTGTTGGAGATCAACTTCTCAGAGCTCACCCTTGAGGAGATCATTGGCGTGGGTGGTTTCGGCAAGGTGTACCGCGCTGTGTGGCGTGGCGCGGACGTAGCCGTGAAAGCGGCTCGCCGGGACCCTGATGAGGACGCGGGCCAGACCCTGGAGAGTGTTCGCCAGGAGGCCAAGCTGTTTGCCATGCTCCACCACCCCAACATCATGGCCCTGCTGGGCGTCTGCCTGCAGGAGCCCAACCTGTGTCTGGTGATGGAGCTCGCAAGGGGCGGCCCCCTCAACAGGGCCCTCTCTGGGAAGCGCATCCCACCGTGCACACTGGTGGACTGGGCTGTGCAGATAGCTCGTGCCATGCTCTACCTCCACAGCGAGGCCATTGTTCCCATCATTCACAGAGACCTCAAGTCCAGCAACAGTAAGTCATCTGTGTAGTGTATGCCAATGACGGGTATGGTGGAATGCTCTGCTGGTGGCGATAGCCTATATGCAAAGTCATTGTCATTTTTGTAATCAAATTAACAAGATTTAGAATCAAAACAACATGACGTGCAACAACATGCATAACCCAGAGCTAAAAAAGGGTCCCATGTTTTTGTAAAGGCAGCAGGGTGGCCTAGTGGACAGAGAGACAATTGCAAAGGGGTGTAGAAAGGAAAAAGCAGTTTGCATGTATGTTTGTGGGTCTGTTGTAATCTTGCATTTTACTCTGGATCCCCTAAATCCCAAGCCTATTACCAAGGATTTGTCCAGTCCTCTGCCCCAGGCTTCCTATTGGACGCTCAACAAACATATGCTTGTTTGCCACTGGTCTATCCTCCAGTGATTAGTGGAGGCCTTTGAGTACAATTGACTGCTTTTGAGTGTTAAGCCAATCTAACTAGTTGACATCCTGGGCACAGTGGCCCTTTTATTTTATTTTATTGTATTATTAATAATTATATTATCAATCATTATTATATTATTGTTATATTATGTTTATTGGAAGTCAGGCACAAAATCATTGTCATTCACATCGACATGACTACAGTGGCCCTTTTAACATAACGGTAGATAAATGTATAAGACAATGTAGCTCTCAAAACCACAATATACAAACCCACTCGAGCATCAAAATGAATGGATGGATCCAGTGGTGTCCGAGATTAGCTTCACACAGGCAGACACACAGATACACGAACAGGGGCACAAACAAAATCTCTGCCTATCAGCCTGGCAGTGATCATTAGACCGTAAAACATTAAGTGATAAATAAAAACATTAACATTTTGAATATAGATAAAGCTTAGGTTTTGCTTTAATGCAGGATACTTATTACTTGGTTAAATGTATTTGTTGATAATCATATAAACTAAAGCTATAAGAATAGAAGAACAACAATTCTTCCCCTTTATGTGTCAGTATGATTGAACATTAAAGGGGGTGCAGCTTTTCAGTAAACAGAAAATACATTTTCAGGTTGGGATACCAATTTTATCCAATCAGGAGAGAGAGCCCCACAAAGATAATTTATTAGTTCCAATTATCTCTGCTCCTTTTTTCCCCAGCACTTCAAATTTCACTTGTTAATCCTGTATCCCATGTACAGTAAGAGTTCTCTCTCCTGATTGGATAAAATTTGTATCCCGACCTGAAGATTTATTTTCTGTTTAGAAAACAGAAAGAGCTGGAGAGACAGGGAAACTGACTGAACAAATACTATAGCAGCGGTTTTCGAGATCAGACCCACTTGAAACAAACAAGGTCAACAGTGTGAACAGAGCAAGTTTATTTAGATGATCAATCAAATCGATCAATCAAATCCGATTTTGATAAACACATAGATTGTGTTTCGGATTGGATCAATGGAACTGAAGTGTATACTTCATTTTTAAATTTAAATTTTTCTTTCTTTAGAGTAGCCAATTATGTTTTACTCCTTTTTCTCCCCAATTCAGTCGTTATGCCAATTAATTCCCTCACACACATTTCTGTGTTGTCGCTGCTGTATCGTACTGTCACACCTGCCAGTGAGGAGCCCCCACCGGGAGGACGTGCGGCCTTCGTCCTACTTCTCCCGCCCAAGGCTCCCTGCTGACAGGTGCTGCCCCAACCCGTAGGAGTACGTGCAATGACCATTATCACCCTCCCAGCTTCCCTCCCCCGAACACGAGCCAATTGTGTTCGCATAGACCCCCGACAAAGCCGGATACCCCGGTGGATTCGAACCACCCGGGCACTGTGTATATACTTCATTGACCGGAGTTCCCCACCCAGCGTTCTATTCTTGGCCTAGTTCTTTTTTCCCTCCACACCAAATCTCTTTGTCTATCTACAAGCTCACTACGTGTTGTAACACAATGCATTGTAAGCTTGTAGATGTGATATTTTCGCTGAATGTTCGCCAATTATGACATGCCCAGAATGGGGATGCTAGTGGTTAAAGGTAGGGTAAGTGATATTCTTTGGTTAAAACAAAAAGGTTTTGTATTAAAAGGTTAAAGCACGATATTCTGATTGTAATCATTGCTAGTGTTTGTTCAGTCACAGGGGTCTCCCTGTCTCTCCAACTCTTTAATAAACAGTACATACATTTTCAGGTAGGTGACAACATTTCAGCCAATCAGGATAGAGTACCCATTTATCAGCTTCATTTGTATAGTGTTCCAGTTCCAATTTTGTCTGCTAATTTCTTTGTGTCACCACTTCCAATTTCACTTGATAAAATTGGTATCCTGACCTGAAAATGCATTTTCTGTTTAATAAAGTGATGGAGAGACATGGAGACTCCTGTTACTGAACAAAACCTTTATAGCAATGAGTACTATCAGAATATAGAGCTATTTAACACTTATTTTGACCAAAGAAAATCACTTACCCTACCTTTTTAAGTTCCTATTTAATGGTATCACAGTCATGGCCCATTTCTCAAGGTTTTAAAGACAGAATACCATGACATCTTTTTAACATTATTATTTTTTAAATCATTGTGTTTTTCCAATGATTTGCAATGCCAGCCCACAGGTTGGGACTCGCTATTTAATTATTACTTGAACCAAAAAATATCACTTCCCTTTAAATAGAGTTATAGTATTGTCTCCTTCCATTTAAGCCTCTTTGGTTTATTTACCACGTTATCAGCTTGCTCTGACTGTTGACAGCAGGGTTATTGTGCTGACAACGCGTTGTTTTGGTCTTGATCACTGTGTTAAGGTTCGGGTACACTACTACTCAACAATCGTCGCCATTGTTTGTGGTTTGGGTGAAATAGGCTCTCTCCCACAGTCTCCCTCCTCCCTCCCTCCCTCTCTCTCTCTGTTGTGCTGACAACGCGTCGCAAATGTCCAGGCCATATGTGGACATATCTGTGTGCCCGCTACAGACACCACCCATCCACCACAACTTGAACTTTATATAGTAGATTATGAGCACACACAGGACTGCAGTATTCGGATCTAGTGTTTTGCATTAAAAAAGATGGAACCCTCCTTTAGTCTGTTACACTTTACGAAGCCCTGTGACAGAGGTGTGGCTATTATTCCATATGCTGTACTTGTGCATACCTGCAACTATGGTACAACATCTAATCAACACCTGTAGCTAGAGCGCGTCTGCTCTCACTGGCTTCAGTAGCTGTCTGTAAAAATCTGTATTTTAGCAACATGCATCAAATCCTTGGAATCATCAGACATGTATTTCTGCTGACGGTGGAAATGTGGTGGAGAGCTGAGCTGGGTTGGTTTTTTTAGATTACATGTGGGGTAAAACAAGCTTATGAGGCAAACTATTAATCTTCACAGTGACAAGAACTCAATGCTTCAAGAACAGAGTTTTGTGATACATAAAAAGCGAAAGTCCTTTCTGTTAATTATCTTTTTTATATCTAATAATTTCTGTAATTAATTTAAAAAAAATTGTGTTTATATCTTTAGAGGGCAATACTTTTGGGTAATTAACCTCCACCCTTTTCTGTGACCCACCATGTTTAACCTAACATCTGCCATTTGGTGGATGCTTTTGTTTTGTGCATGCAATTGTAGCATGGGTGGCCCCAAGGGAGGGATGGCAATTGGCAACCCCTAACCATGGACAGTTTTTTGTGCCATGCTCTTCCCATTGGGCGACACAGAGCCAGGATTTCCTTGCACCACATGTTGGGATTTAGTTTCTTTGGAACAGTAACAGCAGAGCCGCATGAGCAGCAGATGAAGGGTCCCTTGATGTGCACCACAGCTTGTAGACACACCCTCCCTACTGGGTAAAGCCACAGCAGATGGCCTGGCATTGTACAGCTGAATGGGGGAGCCCATGTGGTTGGGTGGAGAGAGCAGGTTTTGCTCTTGTGCATGGATATTGAGGTGTTTTCTACAGCCTACCCCTGCAACAGGAGTGCCAAAGTATGCTGTTTTCTGCACTTACAGAGCAGTATTATTAGAATGGCTGTATTGTTTTTAATGTATTAAATTAATTCCATTCATTTCATGTCTAATCTGTACAGTTGAATGGGGAAGAGCATGTGGTTAGGTGGTAGAGCTTCTCTTGGCTGTATTCTAGTGCCTTACTGTTGCAAAAGGGTGTACCACATTTGTTTGCAGTTACACTGTGGTCTACTGACTGGGGCTGTTAGCATTGATCAAGTCCTGTATTTTTCATCTGTGCTCTTTTCTGTGTCTTAATGGCTCACTGTTTCATGGTTTCCGCTCTTGTTTTTTTCTTTCTCTCTTCTTATCTCTCCTGCTTTCATCCTTCCAATCCTTTCATCATGGCCTCCCACCAACTGCACCCTGTTTTTGTTAATTTCCCATGTTGTCCCATCTTTGCATTCCCACATACATTGTTTTCACCTCCATGGTCGGATCCTGCCCGCTGTACTACTCCCAACATTTCAATCCATGGTCCTCATCACCCTTCACCCCCCATCCTCCAAACTGACCACCCTCAACCACCCTCAACCTCTGCATCACCCCCCCCCCCCATCATGATCTCCTCTCCTTCCTCTCTTGGATGCTTTGTATACCACCAGTACTAATCCTTGAGAGGGTTGAGATGGACGACCTTAGTAACAAGACTCTGAAGATCACAGACTTTGGCCTGGCGCGGGAGTGGCACCGTACCACCAAGATGAGCGCCGCAGGCACCTACGCCTGGATGGCTCCCGAGGTCATCCGATCATCCACCTTCTCCAAGGGTAGCGACGTCTGGAGGTGGGCAGAAGGGGGACAGATGCAGCTGCAAACTGCATCTCTTTTTTCCGTATTGTTCAGATGGACCGTTTGTGCAAATACAATAAACATCCAGACATTTGTTTGGTTTGCATTGGTGTAGTTGAGAGACATGTTGATAAGCTAACTGATCACAAGTACAACAATAGGAACAACAGTATTCTTTAAGACACGCATATGGGTTGGCCAAATCTGCCATTGTCTTGGAGGTGCAAACACAGGTACAGCGTTTGTGGGACACATTAGTGATATCTTCTGTGTTTTGTCCTAGCACAAAACTTTGGTCAAGTTATACAGGGACCTGCAACAACTACCATCTTAATGAAAAAGTGAGATGGGATGTCCAAATATACATTTTTCAAGCTCCCAAGCCACTTCAATACGCATTGATTTCCTTCCCCTATTCGCACGTACTAGGATGTGATGTCACTATGGCTAAAGGAATGTCATACAGTGCAGAAGGACAGTGGCAAACAATAGACACTATGCAGTCCTTACCAGCCTTCACACAGTATGAGAAGATATGGGGGGCTTTTTGTCATTATTTATTTGTATGGTAAAATATTATATTTAACACTCATTTCAGTTTTTTCCACTAGAATTCTTTTCATACCTCGTGGTGCTTACTGAATAAAATCTAAACAGATGCAGCACACAGGATGGCATATTGGCACAGTTGGAGGGCAAAACACGTGGTCTGCAATTTATATTTAGGTTAACATTTTTGTTCACTCTGTATATTCAAGACTCAAGTGCCTGTGTAGCAGAGTATCACTGCCTGAATACCAGAACGCTAATATCTCCCTTGGACATGGGGGATTCCTCTTTGGATGATTGGTAGATGTTTGGTCTCCCATGCGGGAGGGTGAATGTTGTAGTGTGGCCCTGCCTGAAGCCCAATATCTCCTTTGGCATGGGGGAATTGCCCTTTGGATGAGTGGTAGATATTTGGTGTCCCACGTGCAAGAACCGGGTTCTAATCCATGTGGTTACACCTGTGTGTCCTTCATATTGAGCTGCATTGTTAAGAGCCGAGCTCAGTCCACAGGGAGAGTTAAGGGAAATGGTATTAACTGGCCAGCTTAGCTATTTCTGACTGTTGTGGGGTTTCCCTCTCTACAATGGGATTAAAGGGTGATAGGTTGAAAGTCAAGGAGGCAGTGTGCAGTACAGCAGTAGTGACAGAGAGGCTAATGTCCTGAGGAGTTTTTATTTTGAAGTTTTAGCTACTGTGAGTTTTCTGTTCTACAAAAACTTGACTTGTTCACAGATCATAGAAACTTCCCTATATGTTAAGTCATGGTAAACGGCATTGAATGTTATTCAAACAAGTGATATTATGGACGTGATCAGTCACCCAGAATCAGTACAGTATGTCTATCTTCCTGTGCATACAGTCTTTACCTATTTCTACTGTTTTGTGCCATACTGTAGTTGCCCATAAGTAGACAACGTGTGCATTCCCTCCATTTGTGGTGGCACAGTCGATCTGACCTTGATATACCGTAGTTGTATATCGGCTGTATCCACTAGTATGCGACTGAGGTCATTTACTCAGCTCATCAACCCTCTCTGTTTGAAGCTGATGTTTTACTAGGTGGAATCCAAAAGCCATGGCATTAATTTATTTTGTTTTAACCTTTATTCATCTGGGAAAGGCCTGCTGGGTGAGCACATGGTTTATTTCAGGAACACCCTGCTTGATGTCCATATCGTTGCTGTCGGTGGGAAACCGTGTATGTCCAAAACAGAACCTTTTGTTCCAGTGGATCCAATGTACTATTTAGTCACCAGCTCTTGTTAATACTTTTCATTGGTTAAATATTTATAGAAACCACAGACAGACTGAACCACTTTAAAGCTGGTGTCCCTATTTTCTGAATTTTGTGAATGTCATTATTATTATAGCTCACAACGCATCTCCTTTTACACATCGCTACTTTTGCATGACACATGCGTGATACAACAAAGTATCGCAAAGTATAACTAGAAAATGTGCTCCTCGGAGCACAAGTCTCCGCCAGCAGACCCGTGCTATTTTAACCAAAGGAAATCACTTACCCTATCTTTAACCATAGTTTTCTAGAAATGTTCTGATTCTTAGATTAGAACATCTAAGGATTAGAACATGTTAGCTTGGCTAACATGTTCAATCAGCCAAGCTAACATGTCCAATGTTAGCTTGGCTGATGGCACTGATGTCACTTCAAAACATGTAAACAATGTTTTGAAGTGACACACCTATTTATAGGTCTCTATTTCGTCATGCGTCTCGCTAGCCAATCAAAGCACACCCTTTCAACATATTGTCACGTGTCACGTGAAGCTTGACCAATGTTAGCTTGGTGGACACACGGAAGGACGAGAATGAAAACATAGTCTCCTGGCGGAGACAATAATAATTGCAATAATTAATGAAAAAAACTAAAAGATGCAATATGGATATATACACGGTTTCTGCCCGACAGCGATGATATAGTATTGCACACGTTCATCTTCCACACAAGTGTTTGAAATCATGCAATCAACAACCTAGAAGTTCATCCCTGGGTGTGAAATGGGTATCTGCTGTCCACAATGTAGCTAGTCTAACTAGTCTAATGTCCACCATAATCAATTATTTGAATGTTCACAACATCTTTTGCCACCCTTTGCTGTTTTTTTTTTAATATGATCAATCAAGCTATGGTGTTCTGCTGTGGGAGTTACTAACGGGAGAGGTGCCTTTCCGTGGTATCGATGGTCTAGCAGTGGCTTATGGAGTAGCTATGAACAAGCTGGCTTTGCCTATCCCCTCAACCTGCCCAGAGCCCTTTGCACGTCTTATGGAGGGTAAGAAGGAAACTTTTACCCGCAATCTTTATACATTTATTGCACATTCCTTTCTGCATGCTCACACTGTGCTGTTCTAAGACTCTGAGATTTGATCTCATCTATTTTAAAAGCCTATCCACTGTCAGCAAGCTACTTTTAAAGCTACAGTACTGCTTCAACAACGTCCTAAGTGATGGACGGCTTAGAGATGCTATTGATGTTTTAGAAGTGTAAAGTACAGTAAGCTTTTTTAGATTGCATCAGAAAAGACTACACAGACTATCTTTTCACTGTATAAAACACTTTGGAAGGCCACATGGACTTTGATTTAAATCTTTACCACAGACTGCTGGAGCCCAGACCCTCATTCCCGGCCTCTTTTCACAAGTATTCTGGACCAGCTCACGGCTATTGAGGAGTCAGGCTTCTTTGAGATGCCAGCAGACTCCTTCCACTCTCTGCAGAACGACTGGAAAATAGAGATACAGGAAATGTTTGATCAGCTAAGGACCAAGGAAAAGGTGGGGGTTGCTTGCTTGCTCAATAGACTGATTTATTGATCATTAATTATCTCCCCCAGGCCAGAGATTGTTTTCACCCCTGTCCGTCCGTGTTTGTGTCTCTGGCACAGCTGGACCGATCGGTGTGAAACTTTGCGCACACACTTCCAGTTGGCCAAGGAAGAACCTCTATGAGACCATGACCATCAAATTGGCCTTGTGGTGGCGCTATGACCGTAGGTCAGTATGACCGTAGGTCATACAGTAAATTAAATTGCGCTGGATTCCATGGCTCATGGTGCAATTCCCCATATAGGGCACGCCCATTTCGGCCTGACAAGATTTTCTTTGCGGGGGTGGAGCTGGAGTGCCTACCTGTAGACATTAAAATTTTGACGCTTAGAGTGCATTTAATTGATTGGATTGACGTAGCGTATTAGGCTTACAGCAACTTTGACATGTTGTTGTAATTGTTGATTTCATCTTATGTTTGAGTATTTATTGCCTTGGATGTGATTTGCTGGTTAGGAGCTGCGGTCATGGGAGGAGGAGTTGAGCCGAGCGGCTCTGCAGCAGAAGTGTCAGGAGGAGGCCCTGAGGAGACGAGAGCAGGAGCTGGCTGAGCGTGAGATCCACATCCTGGAAAGAGAGCTCAACATCATCATCCACCAGCTGTACCAGGAGAAGCCCCGCGTGGAGAGCAGGCAGGGCAAGTTCAGACGCAGCCGCCTCAAACTCAAGGACGGAAACAGGATCAGCCTGCCCTCAGGTACTGTGGGCCTTGCTGTATCACTGATGCTTGAATTGCTTGATTTATCCCTCCCATTTTAAAACTGATGAATTGCACTTTGAGTTGGACATAGTGATCTTCACATCATATAGATGAATTCTTATAATGTGAGGTTTCCCTTGTGATTATTATCCCCTACTCGGGGACCAAGCCAGTTGGGAACGATGTAAATCGGGAATGATGTGAGTGCAATACCTCTTGTACCTGCTGTCAGAGTACTCGCTGAACCTGTTGTTAAGAGTACCCAGTGTGGTATCCTATCCGCAGGCACTGGCCTACTCGGGAACGATGCAGGTCTGATTTTATTATTATTGTGCTATTATTGAATGCTAACAACATTCCTGGTCCTGTTTCAGACTTTCAGCACAAAATCACAGTCCAGGCTTCCCCCTCACATGACCGCCGCAGGAGTTTGCTTGGTAGCAGTTCCAGCCCACCAAACAGTCCTGCAATGCTGCCCCGGCTGAGAGCTATCCAGCGTGAGTAACATTTCATGTTAAAATCAAATCATAACAGAATATTGAATTGAGTTAATTGCATCAAATGTATCTTCACTGTCTTTGGATTTTAGAATAGAATCCATTAGTGCAGTGCCCATTTGACTTCACACTTCACACACTCAACACACCCTCCAAGTGTGAGTGGAGTCGATTAGTTGAACGATTCGCAAGATATGTGAAGGACAGACGGGTAGAGAGACCTTGACTGTACTGTAGATAGACTAGTGCAAGGGCTAGGGGCAACCACCTCTTATTGAACTACCAGGTGATCATGTTGGGCTATTGAGGAGATCAAATGAATTGATCAAAAACAGCCATTATTAATTCCATCATTGTTTGATGTCCATCCCTGGACTAGTGCAATGCCCATTTGGGGCATGACCCCCTAAGAGTGAAGTCGATCAGAAGAGTGGTTCACAGTATACACATGCCCGTACCCGAGCGGTATAGTTATGGAGAACCCCTGATCCGATTGACTTCACACTCAATACTGCACTCCCTAAGGTCCTCAACAGCACATCTGCCAAGTGTTGATCAGATGAGTGGTTCTTGAGATATGCGAAGGACTGACAGACATATAGCACATACATACTATACATACAGAGATTCATGGATTTTATAGATAGATTTCCTGTTATACCGGTAGTACTTAGAATTTGATTGGTTTACAGGACAATACTCAGAGATACACTGCCGGAGATTGTAGTTTAGGCATGGGTTTGGTGTGGTTTTTAGGATAAAGATCTGGAAGGGTAGCAAGTGTTCATTGGTGGGTATCATCCTGCCAACTGATCCTAATCCTGATTCTAATACCGACCAGTTCTAACAAACAATTTAGAATCATTGTAGCCAAAGAATATGAATTTTGTAATCAAATTGAAATGATCTTAATTGGTGTTTAGAATTCAAATGTCTTTCTTGCCACAGAGCATTTTATTTCCACACAGTACATTTGAAAACAATGAAATGTAAACAGACTGTGGTCTCCCAAAGCCCCTACATATAGCATACTGTCTTTTCAAAGTGGAGCCACTCATTCATTATTTATAACTACAACACTTTAATGTTTGACTTAATTCATCTCCTGAATTAAAACCTCTGTTGTTGTGTAGTCACCCCAGGTGAGGGGTGTACAGCCTGGGGTCGGAACACTGGCTTCCTGCAGGATGAAGATGAAGGGGAGAGGAAGGGGTCCCGAAAGAAGGGCCGGGGAGCCCGGGGGTCGGGGCCATACAGGGAACACAGCGCTGATGCCTGGTAAGAACCTCAACTGTAGTGCTTCATATGAGGGTGAACATTGGGGTTGAATTCTATTAATAGAGCATTAATTATCACTTACCTGGGATTCTTTTTTGGGATTCTTTTTCTTGGTAAATATAATTTGAAAATATTATCTACGGAAAAAGATTCATAGTATTTGACTTCAACTGAGTCGATTAAACTGAAAGTGAATTGATCCCAACCCTGGTTGGCATCAAGAACACGTGAGCTGAGCACTTATGGAAATTGAGAAAAGGAGACTAATAACAATCAGGCCTTTATTGGCCATGCAGTGCTACTGGTGTTACAAGACAATGCTTCTGATTGTTTCTTTTAATCATCTGTCAGTGTCAAGCCCCCTCATGAGGGCAGCAGGCAGCGGTCTTGTAGTGCTCCTAACCTGCGGAGGTCACCCAGACACAGTCCAGCCGTACCCGGAGTTCCAAGTCTTGTGGAAATGGGTGAGGAAGAGTGGTGGATTATCACTAATTGAGTTTTCATCAACCCATTTTCTGTGCATTTTGCGCATAAATCCCTGAATGGAAACACTTGAAAATCTTCATATTTCCCAAAAATAAGGTGGATTTCATCGAAAATTGTAATTAAATACGCAAATAAACACTTTCTGTTTTGAGGTAGAAAGCATTGAACTCGCATGACTATCGATTTTGCACAGTTAATAGCTTAATATTTTGTATTAAAATTAGCCTAGATTATAACTAAGTAGGCCTATAGTTATTATTCATAAATTGAAGCCATCTCGGGTTTAACAACCAAACGCATTTCTGAACGCATGTAGGCCTATATGCCCACATTTCTACTGTAGGTCTATCAACAAATACATTCAGATGATAAAATTAGGCTAATGAATGCCACTGTAATTGTGTTCTATAAAGTACACTTTGATAAAAGATCTTAATAACATCATATCTCATCATAATAGTCACCTTCATAAATTAGTTTAATGTGCGCAATTCGCAGTTCCATTAATTAAAGTCTCACACTTATTCTGTGATGCTCTTTGTCCTCATATGTAGAAGTTAATAACTGTATCCGTCTTTGAAACTCGGGTGAAACTTTGATCCAAATAAAGTCTATCATTTTGGGTTTATTTTCAGTCAAGGAGGACCATGGTAACTGTGGGCAAGCCAAAGTGATGTGCATGGCTATCGTTGCGCACAGCGCGGCTTACCCACATTATAATAACTTGGGTGCTCAGGTTGGCGAAAATACGCCGGAATTGGCACTGTACCGGTGGTGAGCGCCGACCCAATTCAATGTCGTTCAGCCTGAGGTTCAGGGAATGACAAGTTACTTAATGTCGTTCATGAATTGTAGGCTACTATTTCCAAACAGACTGATTGAATTGTGTTTCTCTGCGCAACCAGCAGACTTCAGTGGGCTGCACAATGGGCAGTACAGATCAATATTTTCTGACAAAAGGATGTCAAATAGTATGTGTGTCATCTGGCCGGCATATGCTTATCTATAAAGTACACTTTAAGATAAGATCTTAATAAGATAATGTCATCATGACATAATGTGCACAATTTGCTGCTCCATTAATTAAAGCCTCGCTCTTATTCTGTGATGGTTTCTGTCCTCATATGTAGCAATTAATAACTGTATCCAAGTCCAACTTTGATCAGTGCTCCAAATAAAGTCAGACTCCATCATTTTGCGGGGTTTATTTTCAGTCAAGGACCAATGGTAACTGCTTGAAAACAAGTGCTGTGGCTATCGTTGCGCCCAGCAGTGTCCACGTTATTCCTGCATTATAAGTAGCATTATAAGTATTAAACTTAGTTGCTCAGGTAGGTAAATACGACAGAACTAGTACTGTACCAGTGAGTTTGGCCCAATAGACCCCTTAACAGACGATGTCACTCTGATAATAACCAGTATGCGTGCGCAGGCCGGCACCAAATGAAACCCATTCTGTCATGTCCCGCTAGGACGCGCCTCACTAGCCAACACACAAGAGGAGGTTGAATGAACTGAAACCAGCACACCCCGAAAAAATATGTTGGGAATTGATTGCATGAAACAATCACCTGTCCGTCCAGTCTCAATGTTGGTAAACAAATAATTGGTCTATTAGCCTAGTAGTATTATCAGACAGCCTGATTAAAAGAAACGTTTCACAGCCTTTGCACAATTAGAGGACTTGCAGCCCAATGGCCTACCAGGCAGTCCGTGTCTGTATAAAAGAACGCCAAAAAGTAATTCAGGTCCAATAAAATGCCTCCCACCTGACTGGCAAAATAGTGCCACCTACTGCTTATTTCATGAACTATCTCCCAATAATCGCATAATTTTAGTTTCGCATTTAGTTTTTCCGACTGAAACTTTGCTTCATTTTTTCGAAACGTTTTAATGGAAACCCAGTTAGTGTCTGGTGTATCTCCAAATTCCATTTAATTTCCAGGGTTGAGTTGTTGAGCATGCATGTTCAATACCTGCCCACAGTTTTCTCCTGGTCTTGAAGGAGGCGAGAGTGTCAGTCACATTCCCATTCACATTTAAATTAGCATGCCTGGTTTCCTAACATTTTTTCCACTTTTACTCCCATTTAGATCTGTTTGATAATATAATATGTGTATGATTAGTCCTCAGTTCTCTTTACACCCGCGCCCAGCAGACCGGTCCACCAGCATCTCTGTCTGTTAATCTGGACAATTTTAATCTTCCAATTTTATACAGCATTGTATATGGTAATGTTTTGAACAGTATACAACATGGTTTGCTCAGAGCATACTCCTCAGTGAAATGACTCCCACGCATTATAACATCTGCAATGTAATTATTCTGTGTATTCTTTTCAGAGAATGAGGACTGCTGCTTCACTACTGAGCCAGGGGCCTCTCCTGCCCAATCCTACCTCTGCATCCCCTTCCACAGAGAGGCCCATCTCCCTGAAGGTGAGGGAGGGGAGTACTGCCCCAGTGCCCAGGTTCCGGAAACGCCCCCGAGTAGGAAGAGCCCAGGTTCAGCGCGGCGCTCTGAGCTCGTCCTGCTGGGCTGTGGGGCTCTGCTTGCGGCTGTCGGACTCGGCTTCAACCTGCTATCACTGACCCAGCCTGAGGAGAACATTAAACCACGATGGGAGGGCTTCTTCCACAGAACAGGGGGCCAGAGACGGAGTACCAGCCCTCCGACACGGAAGCTGTTCAGACGGGAGAGCCCCCTGAAACCGTCCGTGCCCTCGCTGCCTGAGCGTGTGCCTCCCTCTTTTACGCTGATGTCTCTATCGTCCGTGTCTGACTGTAATTCGACCCGCTCGCTCTTGCGCTCTGACAGCGAGGAGTTGCTGGTCTGTCGTCCCTCATCACCCCAGGCTCGGCATTCTCTGCTGCCTCCCGTCTCACATCTCCAGCTCCCGCAGACCCCTACTGTCAACCCACTGGTCAACACTCACCTCGAGAGTTTCAAACGTAACCCCCGGCAGTCTCTCACCCCAACCCACGTACCCTGCCCTCCGAGTTCCTCACGTAGCTTACGTCGAACCCCCTCAGACGGAGCCATCAAGAAGAGCTGCCTGCCAAATAATCTCGAAACATTACCAGAAAAGACAACATTAGAGAACACAGGTAGAGTTCAATTGAGAGTCTGTCCTCTCTAGTTACTGGTATAGATGCATGTTTGATTAAGCCTGGTTTCATAGCCCCAAACTGGGGCAGTTGCAAGAGGTGGTTCTCTGTTTAATGCCAAACAGAATGAGAGATGATATGACACATCATGCACACATAGATTCCATGCAATCATAAACATTGTGCACGTAGTTCCATAATCAGTTATTCAGAAAGCCTGTGAAATCAAACCGTATTCTGTCATCACTCAAATCTAAACAATGAAAGATAATAGAGATACTGTCTATCCAAAATATGTTAATATCTATTATCTTTTCCTTCATCCGTTTTGACTAGATTTCTGGATTGTCTATGTTGATAGCACGCTTCGCGAGTCCAGAACCACGCCTTTGAGAAAGGTTATTAAGGATGTTTATTGAATGAATAAGAATGGACGAGGGGAAGGGGCTTAGGTTCCGGGGGGGTTGCTGACCCAGGAGTCTTTGGCGAGGAGTTCGTTCGCATCATCGGCACGGCTTCATGAGCGGTGACCCCCAGCAGGAACCTGAGAAGTGGGAGAGAGCGAGAGAGTTAGAGAGAGAGGGAGAAAGAGAAGAGCAGGTAAAAGAGAAACTATGGAGGTGAATGGGGTGGAGGAGAGATAGGAGAGAGAGGAAAAGCATAGAGCATTCTGGGTGGTTTGGGCAGAGTATAAGTAGTGCCCATGATTAGTGTGTAGGGCGGAGCAAAGGTGTGGTTCTCCGCCCGAACATTTGTTGTCCCAACTCCATTTATCATTGGCTGTTATTCTCTGCTTCCCCCAACAGGTGGTTTCAGGGTTTTAAAGGACGACTGTTCAGGGTTACCCCGGTTGCCTGACCCCAATCTGGTGTTTCCTCCTACCCCGCGCCGTCGCTGCGCCCCAGAGCGCCCTAAAACCCTGGACTTCGTGGCCCGGCCACGGCCCTCTCCCCGGGCTCGTTGTGGGGACATGTTTTGGTCCAGAGGGAATGGACACAGTCTGGGAAATGGAGAGTCTCCTGCCAACACCTCCAGCACAGAGACCCCTCCCACTGTGGAGTTTGGCAGAGATGCGGCCGTGCCGCCCACCCCAATGGAGGCCCCAACGCCCTCCCCACGCAAGATCAACAATCTGCTAGACCGGCAGGATGAGGGACAGTGCCGAGATGGCACAGTGCCACTCTGCAGACCAGAGGTCAAGTTTCCCAAAGACTCACCTTACCGCTATAGACCAGGATATTGGTCGTAACTCCTGGATTCTGCTCCTCTCCCCTGTACTGTTAACAGCCCTCATACCTGTTTTCCATTAGGACAACAATGAGGCTTTGGATTAAGACTAGAGTTAAGATTGTTTGCAGATAATTCATACTTTGTTCTGTCATTAAATAAGTAGAAATACTGGATTTTTGGGGTAGATACCAATATTAAGGGAGTACAAAATGTTGATATATCGGCTAATATCCTGCTATAAATGCGCGAAATCTCTGTCCATATGTTTGTGTCTGTAGTTCACATATCTCGAGAACAATCTGATCGACCGATTTCAAACTCGGTGCATGCGTCACCGAAAACCGCCGAGTGGAACTATACGCCCATGTAGGCATATATGGACATCCGGGTGTCCAAAACCACGACCCAACCGATATGGCCCAGATATGGGCATGCTCATATATGGGACTGATTGACTTCAAGGCAAGGACCAGAGTGGGAAGTCGGTCAAATCAGTGGATCTCTCCCAAAAATATTGATAAACCCGCAAATCCCCATATCTGGAGTACGCTGATGTCATCAATATGATGTCATAGACTGGCCTAGACTCCATATTTGGGCATGCTGACACAGAACTCCATATATGGGCATGAAAGGGACACAGACAGACTAGTCTCGCGTAGCCAGACAACTATTCCACAGTCTCCGGATGATATATAGAGTCTGGAACTACACCTCCAGTCCGAGCACGGAAGCTGTCATCTGTTCGTCATTTCCGTTCACGAAAGTATATTTTATATACTGTACTTTATTCTCGAATTTCCATTTCTAATTATTTTTATTTGTATTAGGACAAATTTGCACGACTGTAAAGACGAAACGGAAGCGGGGAGGTGGCGTCACATCCGCTTTATCGCTTGATCCTTTTCAGAGCTTCCGTGCTCCAGACTGTATGACGGAAGCATTTGAAAATTGTCGCAGGCAACAGTCTGGCTCGCGAGACTACAGACAGACAGATACAGAAATCTCCATATATGGGCATAAAAAGGACACAGACAGAGGGGTACTCTGACAATGGGTACAATGGTGGGGCATGCATTAGGGGCATACATTTCCAACTTGCATCGTTCCCGACTTGCATTGTTCCCAAGTAGGCCGGACACGGTCTAGTTCTTAGAATAATGTGTAAAAGGTTTTGCAATGATCCCTCAAATGTGGTGGTACCAAACACTTGTGAAAAACGACAGCAAACTTCACTAGGTACTTAATAATGATGAAAACAAAAAATATATAAGAAAACAAACAGCCACAACTAGAATAGTTTCTACCCCATGCATCTTTTTCTTCATTTTGTTCTGTAAAACAAAAATGATTCCATATCGGCGCATATCGTACAACAACATATATGCCAATACCGATATATCTGTGACAGCCAATATGTAGGCCAATATCAGACTGAAATATCGGCCGGCTCTATAAATAAGTACCACATGGTTGGGGTTTGCCATCAGGGCTAGTCAAATAATGTCAGATGAGTAGACCTAATCCCAGCCAAGAATACAAAATTAACTACTCCTATTGTCGATCTATCTTTTCTGGTGCTATTAAGCCCCACTCATCTAATACATAAGAAGGATAAAACAAACCATGGTAAGTATTTATACATACTGTTATATCCTGGTCTGTTAGTGCACCATAATAACAGAATTGCCCTTTTGTTTGGTTCCTCTTATTTAAAGATGCCCTGTATTTTTGCCATTTGGTTGGGTTTCAATTGAAGTGAACAGATGATGAAGTAATGAAGGGCATTGACAATTTCACATCACTTTTCTCTTTCATTTTAATCTCAAGTTCAAGATTGTGCATTTTATCAAGTGCACTTTTGGAAAAGCGCCATGAATGTAAAGCTGAAGATTTGTCCATTATTGTTTTATAATTATTTACACACTTTCTATGATTATTCATAAACATTCTGCAAAAAACGAAAGAAAACCCCCACCAAAAAAAGGAGAAAAAAAACTCTTTTGTGTTACTTGAATTCATTTATAAGTGCTGAAATTGTTGTGCTATTTGCTAGCAGTTTCTTTATCTTTATCTTGTTTTGTCTTGTACTGGAATCCCTGTTTTGTACCAAACACCTGCCATCACTAAACACGGCTAAAGCTACCCTAATTGAAGGGATGTTAATGTGTACACAGCTGAGCACTTGCGTTAGCGACTCACAGTCTTATAATAATGTCCTGCATTGTCTCAATCCCCTGTATGGTACTGTTAATAAGAATGTCTGAGTAAGGCCGGCGGTCCTGTAAAACCAATGGCTCTCAAATGATTTTTACTTCGGGCCTTAAATATTATGTTGCTGTAGCTATGAAGCCACAGCCCATTGTATCTTTTACCACATACTGTATATCCTATGTCAAGTTATATTGTCTGTGGCCCTTTCAGAATGGCTTGTGTCACACTTTTGGGTCCCCAAGCCAACCAGTTGAGAAACACTGTCCTAAAGTAAAAGGGAACATTTGTATTTGTAAATGATCTGCCTCATGAGCTTGTTAGAGGAGTGGAACATGGATTCATGTGTGTTATCTAAGCAACTGACTGCATGGGTCTTGAATGGCACACGTTTGTAGCAGGCCCTGGTGGCATGTGAAAGTTCATTTTTTGCTTATTTATATTTGTATTAATTTGGTGAATTTAATTTATTGGAGGATTTATTTTTCTATTTATTTTTCTTGCCTTGCTTTTTTACATTTTATTGCTGTCAGATATTTTTCAGATTGTAATCTTGCTCTCAACGTAATGGTTGTATTCATTTATTTATTCAGGTTTCTGTTCTTGGTTTGGGTCAAAATATTATTTTATATCTGGTCAAAGCAGCGTGTGCATGAAGCCTCCAGCTAAGTTTAAAGGCCCATGATTCATTAGATTTCATAACAGCAGTGAGAATAGCCTTAATTCAAATCCAACAGTACTCTACCTTCACATTGACTTTGTATTGTTTTCATATCACTTGTAATTTGTAGTTTTATGTTACTCTAATTTCCTCCAAATTCTCCACGGGGATAAAATGTTTTTTTCTGGAGTAAGCCCATACAGCGAAATATATTTCATGTTTCAAAATTATACGGTACATATACACTCCGTATAGAGAATATAGTTTTGACAGGCCTAAAGATATCAAGATTTTATTGGTAAAATATATTGGTATTGGTTTCCAAAGTCCAAAATATATTTTGAAATACACTTTTTGGCCAGTTATTTATGAAGAAAAAGAATAAACCCGCACACTCATCTGCTCCAGTGTAATTTAATGACAACGTTTCGAGCCAAGGCTCTTCATCGGGTCAAACTGTTATTTATGAAACATGTAAATTTATTTTTATTCAATTAATACATTAGCAGACAACATTTCAACCTACTATACGGTCTTCATGAAACATTGATCTAATTTTATACATTAATGTCTGATGAAGTCCTTATAGTAGGCCGAAACGTTAAGTCAGTTTTTAATGTAAGTGAATAAAAATAGCTTTAGCTACTGTGAGATTTTTTATATTTTTGGGCTGAACCTGTTCACAACCAGTTGAATGCCATCTCTTCCTATCTAGAAACATGTATAAATGTGAAATAACTTTTTTTCAGAAATGGAAGACATTCAATTTGTGTTGCACACTGTTCAACTCTCAAATGTATTTCCTTTTACTGTTTGTATGGACCAATCAAATATTATTTGCAAATAATTATCTGTTTGTTGTAGTATTTTAGAGAACCAGATGGGTGGGGTTTCACACTTCAGGGAAACTCTAGTGACTGGTAAGTTGTTGCACAAAAGTACAGTAAAAGAATCTTTTACTGCGATTGTCACAACTTTCTTTCTAAATGAATTGTCCGTTGTGATAAAACCCCACCCATGGTATCCCAAGCAAATTAAAGCTAAGCGTAATAGCCAAAACATAATCATTTGCAAATATTCTTTTAATGCAGATTTTCTATTGACACGTGAAGGAGATGCTGTTAACCTTTGATTTAACCTTTGATTCAAGTGACCTCTCCACCTGGAATATTGCATCCACTGAGATTTAAGCTGTCAAAATTAACCCCTTGTAAGTGAAGAACTAATGTACATGTCAATGTGAATGCGTTTTCTTATGAGTGTGGAAATATGGTAATGCTTGATCTACAACACAGTATTGTAAGGGTACTAGTTGAAACAAAGCACTCCCTACCAGGTGTATCTATGGTATTGTAACTGAAAATATTATTACCATAAATAAGCTGATCTTATCTTTGCTGAAATTGACAATATTTCAGGGTGGGAAATTATGCTGTTATCGACTTGACTTGTATTTGCACTGGAACACTGATTTGATTAAAATCACAGTAAGCAATTCAACAGTTAATGCTATAATTGTTCTTTCTTCAGGCTTGAACCCTCTCTCATCTCAACCCTCTCTCATCTCTCTGCTGAAATTCATACATGGATATCTAGAATGCAGAAGAAATAAAAACCTCAGGCAATGATGTACCCTAAATTCGTGGGAAGATAATTGATTGGCTGCGTTAGGTCAAATCCTCATCTGTGAAGTTAGCTTATTTTCAGACACTGCAGAGCTCAAGACCCTGATGCCAGGGTGTGCAGCGATTCAGCAGTTGGTGTAGTCTAGTACACACTATTGCATCGCATCACAGTTATTATCCAGTCTCACCATGGCAACTACCAAGAGAAATCAGTATAAAACCTTTTAAGCGGCTTGAGCTCAATGGTATATCTTTGTGCTTTGAAACAGCCCCCCTCCTCCCTTCCCTACAGGATGATGACTAGATTGAGCCATCTACACATCAGCCAGAACTACACATTTAGGTCCATTGTACAGCCTTTGATGAAGAACATAGTTATTCAAATGTTGAGAAATTAGATAAACGCTAAATGTTTAAATGCTGATAAGTAAAATGCAACAGAAAAAAGTCTTCAATCAATAGACACCTTTATTACACATATACTTTGACAATAAACATATTCTTTGTTAATATATGCTGTGAATGAAGTGCTTCTTCTGGCATTTATAAACAAGACACAATTAGCTTGGCTCTTGGTCATATTTTCTTGCAATTTCTATAAAGTAGCCTATATACATTTTGTGATATGTCTCTTAAATCCATACTGCAACTGTTTACGTGAGATGTTACACACACACTCACTGTAAGTTAAATTTGTTAAAAGTTAAAGCACCTTTTTACCCAGATATGTCATATTTTATCTAGATTTACTGTATTTAGATGTAGTATAATGCATGTAATACTAACATGATTGTACATAGTATAGGTGGTGGCTGTTAAACAGTTAAACTGTGCCACTAAAAAGACATATTGTGCGAGGGTAGGTGCTAACTTACACTTACAGTTGCCTACACGCATGCAGATTTTTTTTGTTGCTCCTGTCTCTATCACAAGTGTTGGCCTGTTTGTGCAATGTTTTGCCTGGCAGTGCATCAGACTTGTTTGTAATAGATTAAACACACTTGGGAAATACTTGTACTGGACATTTTGGCAGAAACTCTATACATATAGTATATATATATATATATATATATATATATATATATATATATATATATATATATATATATATATATATATATTAAAAGACGTTTTGTGTCAAGCACACAAAGGTATGGTAAAATCACTTAATTGGCGAAAGGTTGCTGTGCAAGGCAAAAGCAAGCATAATATATCTTTTAACACCATGACCTTGGATGGTGGTGCGTAAGGTTTGGGTGAAACACAGTAAGGGGGAAAGTCATCAGACAGTGAGTGTTTATGTTGCCTCTTTCTTTTCCCTTTGAGCAGTCCGGCGAATCTTCATCTCTGTCAGTTGGATGTAGCGGATTACATTGGTGTCTGTGAAACAAGTACAGGAAGATGTTGACTGTGATTCAAACTGTGTCATGGCAGCCATACCCTTAAGCCTGATTCATACTAAATAGCCGATCTACAAGCTCACAATTCATCACGGATGCGATGCATTGTGAGCTTGTATGCGATGCTTTGTGCGATGCTTTCTGAGCTTGTAGATGTGTTATGAAAAAATATATATTATATTGTTATTTTTCACATTTTCATCTATGTTATGTCAAAAACTGGGATGCAGGGTTAGATTGGTTAAATGTGCCACATAGCACCTTTGCAGCGCCTTTGATCTATCTATCTAAATGATCTATATCTATCTATCTATCTATCTACCTGCTGCCTATACACACGTGAGCAGACACTAGATAGATTGATTAATTTAATGTGATCGTGTAGTTATTTTTTGCAACACTATATGCTACACCAAGGAAAGAATATGAGACACATTATGAAAGACACAATGGAGGATAACACAATAAAGCCGACAAACATTTCCACTGCAGTCTGTAATGGTGAGACTGGCACAGAGCAACATGAGGCCTTTGAGTTGCATTTTTAAGACTATTAAAACAATATGGTAGTACAGAGGCACTCAGACGACCTGCTAGGAATCATGGGGCCCCTGACAAGATGTAGCAGTACCCTCCCACCCACCCCGGTGCAACAAGTTGTAGTGTTAACTTTTTTCTATTTACTGTTGAAGCGTATAAAGCCGTAAGAGAGCCTTGGTTTGCTGCTTTATTTACAACTACGTACCTTCAACTAGTAAATCATCACAATATCTCTGAAAGCAAAGGCTCCAATTAAAACAAATGCAAAAGTCCCATTGGTATCAACACCTACATCATTTATTGACTCATGGAAATCATGCAGTCTTATCCTCCCCGCACCCACTTTTGGGCCTCCACCCTCACAAGAGACTATAGTGTTCCCTGTAAAGCGGTATCAAATCTGACCTGAAGGTTCCTGTTTATGTGACTCCTTGAGGTAGTAGAGGGCCTTCTGGAAGTCACCGAGGTGGTAATAAGCCACACCAGAGCGGTACAAAGCTTTGAAGTGGTCTCCCTCCTTGCGAAGGACTTTGAGACAGTACTCCTTCACGCGCTCATAGTTCACCAGCTCCATCTGTAAGAGGCATGCTTGGAGGAGGAAAGAGAAGGAATACAGAAAAGGTGTTCATATAATGATATATAAATCGTTATTTGAATGCCATTGAATAATAGCTGTATGCACTTAAATTCAGTTCATACACTAAATTCATGCATACATTACTACGTTAATTTAGCTATCTAACAACACCAGACACAGCATCCAAACGATCCAAAAACATCAAAAACTAAAGTGAGATGAGGTGGATGAGGGTGAGGGACCAGCCTGAGAATGAGTCATACTCTGTCATGAATAATTCATGACTGTTGGAGCATTTCCCAGAAATCGACTCTATTGAAAAGAGAACAGCAAAACAAAAAAGAAAAAGGTGCGATGGTGTTATTTAGCTATACCCGCCAAGCTGTTGTAACACTCCAGCTCGGCATTTTCCATGGCACCCTTCTGCTCATCCGTCAGCGAAGTGGACTTGCTGATATTCGGGAGGAGGGAGGATGATGGGGATTTGGAGCTGGTGGTGTCTGGATCTCCCAGAACCCGGCACAAGCCCTTCATCTCCAGCAAGGCGCGATGGTACTTGCCGATCGCCTCCCTGTACTTCTTATCCTTGTAGCACTGGGTGCCTTGCGTCTTGAAGTCGATCGCTCGTCTCACGGCATCCGCCGGCTCGTGTGACGGTTGTTTCAGCATCGATCCACCATGATGTTGCCGTTGTTGTTGTTGCTGCTGCTGCTGCTGCTGGTGGTGTCTTGCATCTCTGGTCCGGCTACTGCTGCTGCTGCTGCTGCTCGGAGGCTGAGCGCTGCACTGCTGGAGGAGCCGCGGGACTGTGCCACCATCGGCGTTCGATGTGCCATCGCAGCCGGTCTGGCTTGCGCTCATTTTCGACAACCTTTCGTACGTTAAATAAATAATGTAGCTGCCCTTGCCTCCAAATTTGTATTTGTATTTTGTATTAAAAAGACTCGCTCGCCTCACCACATTCTCTTGCGCGTGTCGTGATGTTCATCCACGACTGCACGATGTCGCAACTACGTCTTCTGTGCGCACTCTTCTTCTTATATCCCCCTATTTTTTCCGTGGCGATCCGATTGGTTCTTTATTATACGAGGCTATGTTGGCTCTTCACTCAAGGTAGGCTATGCCTGGTCTAGTCTATCGCGGGATCTCTCTTTTTTATCTCAATCTGGAGGAATGCAGCCATCTCTAGAGATGAATGCATCAGATAAAGACCAAGCGGGCTGCCTCAGAGAGCGCAGGCTGTTCGGACTGACTCAACCCTTCGGTCCCCAGTTGACAGCGTATGATGTCATTTAAACAGCGTATGATGTCATTAAAACAAGAGTTTATATGGGGTAATATGCTTTCTGCCTCAACCTGCACCACCTTAGATCGCCTTGATGAATTAAGCTGATTCCTCTTCTGAGCTCCAACAACCCCACCTGCTACACAAAATACAATATGATACGCCAGGTTTTATTTATTCAGCTATTTCTGTGCTGTCAGTGTCACTCAACCGAATAGTGTACTGCAGCTGTTTGGGTGTGTCTTGATGTGGAATTCTAACTATCTCTGGAGCAAATGCTGCTGACCAAAAAAAAAACTTTCCGGTGCTGAATAAATATGGGAGGGAAGCTAAAGGGTGATACAAAGTAAACAACATAGCTACCATGCCTATTCTAGCCATTTTAACCCATATATACAAGTTCCTTCCCTGTAGTAGGCTGACATCAAAGTGAGATAATCAGGTGAATTTAAAAATAATCCAAGTCACGTTCAGTGAAGTTAAATGCTGGTCCATGCTTGCTTGGCAAAGGTTAAAAACGCAGGTGACCGAGCATTTTAGCATATTCATAAACATTGTAATATAATATTTAAAATCCTATAATTTATAAATATTATAATACACATACACAACTAAAGTATAGGCTAATGTGTAGGCTACTGTAATATATAATATAGATAATATGACAACATGTAATAGGCTATTTAGTAAATATATTTACATGATAATTATATAAATGTAAAAAAAGGTGACAAGCAAAATCACACTTCTCTTTCGCTCAATCACACACACACACACACACACACACACGGGGAGGGGGGGGCGGAAGTATATGAGCTATTTTGTGTGTATTGTAGAACACGGCTTGTAATTTCTCTTTTTACGTCGCATATACATTACTTATTTTCTTCTTGGTGAATTTTCCCATGACTTTCCACCCCCTCACGCATGGTGCGTTCGGAAATTGCCCACTGGAGCGCACTCGCCTGTTAGTTAACAGACGACGTCACACTGATAAGAAGCGCGCATGCCGGCCTGGCACCAAAAGAAACCCATTCTGTCATGTCTCTGTCTCGCTACGTGCGTGCCTCACTAGCCAACACACAAGAGGAGGTTGAATGAACTGAAACCAGCTCACCCCGAAACAATATGTTAGGAATAGGCTCTATGCATAGCAGCCTTATTATAAAGACATTCACAGGTGTTACCAATGATACTAATGAAGGCTCTGTTCCATTTAGTGTAGCACAGTGGTTCTCAGATTTTTCAATTTCCACGACCCCATAACTCTGAGAGTGTACAAATGGAACCAAATGGACACATAAAGGGTCCATTTGGTTCCATTTGTACACTCTCAGAGTTATGGGGTCGTGGAAATTGAAAAATCTGAGAACCACTGTGCTACACTAAATGGAACAGAGCCTTCATTAGTATCATTGGTAACACATGTGAATGTCTTCACAATATGACTGCTGTGCAAAGAGCCTATAGATTGCATGAAAAGTGCTTCCAGTCTGCTGTATTTCCATTTCCGAACGCTAGGTTACGCCATAGGGTTACGCCACCAAACTGCGACACAATCAGTGTTGCCATGTCGGCTTCTTCTTTGGGCTTATTTTTCTGTAAAGTAGCCGATCTAAAAGCTCACAAGTAAGTAGTTCACAACTGTAAAGTAGCCGATCTACAAGCTCACAACGCGTCGCATCGGGACGCGTTGTGAGCTTGTAGATTGGCTATTTTCAAATATCCGATGCAGATATAGGTTTATAGTAGCCTGGCTCCAGCCCGTGAATCGCTAGCCACGGCCATTAAAAAAATATGTTCAGGCGATTCTGAATAATGGAGTGAAACGAAATGAAAATTCAGGCTGCGTGTCAGGCTAGGTTTATAGTGCTCACGTGGCCTAGTTGCCTCTTTCGGGCTTGTTTTCCTAGACCTGATTGCTTATTGCTCTCACAAAATATGGCAACAATGGAAACAACAATCATTACGTCATTTCTCTGCGACAACTTGTTTACATCATGGCGTCGGTGGATTTGAGAGGTACCGGATTCCATTGTTTCCGTTTTTAAAATGCAAACATATTACTGCAGGTTTGAATTCGCTACTAATACATGATGATGGGACACATTATTTAAGTAGCTATCGAGGGAAACAAGAAGCTGCCTGGCTAAATATATCCTAATGTCGTCGTTACCGGAGGCAGCTCCACGAATCATGTTCAACCCAGATTTGGCTCAACAACAACATGCTATTCAACAAAAATGTGGAATGCCCCACCAAAAGGAGTAAAGGAGTATAAAACCCTACTCACTTTCAAAACTGCCCTAAAGATACACCTTCAGGAGGCTGCAATTCGAAAATGACCCCTGTCTAAGTCTTAACCTACCCCCCCCCCCCCCCCAACCCCTCCCCGTTTTTGTCTTCTCTTGTACATATTTTTCACTCTTCATACCAGTAACCTGTAAGCTGATTGTATGACGTTCTGTATAGTAGTGTGTATATCTGTCTGTCTCTTATATGTCATCATGATTTGTGTGCATGGGGATCTCATCTTAAACAAGCTCCGTGCTTAATGAGTCTTCCAGTTTAGTAGACCTTGTATTGTGAATTTGTACTTCCATGTACTGTTGTTCTCATGTCTTACTAAATAAAGTACATCAATCAATCAATCAATCAAAACCGTAGAGTTAACTAAGAACATTTACTCAAGTACTGTACTTAAGTACAATTGAGGTATTTTTACTCTACTGGAGTATTTCCAATGTTCAGTACTTTTACTTCTACCAGATTACATCTCAATGGCAAATATTGTACTTTTACTCCACTACAATTATATTGAAAACGTTAGTTACTAGTTACTGTGTAGATTTTGATTATTATTACAAAACATACATTACCCATTTCAGCCCTATATACATTTCGACCATTTGAAAATAGCCGATCTACAAGCTCATAATGTGTTGGATCTGCTATTTTCAAAAGATTCTTATACATTCCAAAACTTGGGACATTCTGCATAATGAGTACTTTTGGCACTTTAAGTACATTTTGATACCAATACTTCTGTATTTATATTCAAGTAAATTTTGAATACCGGACTTTCACTTGTATTGGAGTATATACTACATTGCAGTATTGATACTTACGTAAGTAAAAAATGTGAATACTTTTTCTACCACTGACCATAACTACATATCGAATGCTGCTTGTAGATCTGCAATTTACGGCAGATCTACGTGAGACGCGCTGTTTACGTTGTGGTTTGTTTTGAAAACGTAATTGCCCAGGTAATGGTACCTAATTTTATAGCCTTGGATCAAGACTGTCATAGATGTATTTTATCTAGTCTGACTTTTACTTTCGTATCATAGTTAGATACTATCATAGATGTATTTTATTGAGTTTGACTTTTACTTTCATATCATAGATACGTAAGTAATATTCAGACTCGATAAAATACATCTATGATAGTCTTGATCCAATTTTTTTTTTTAAGACCTGTCAATCAAATTCAATTCAATTTAGGCTTTCATCCAGAGCGACATTGTCCCGGACTCTGTACAGAATGTTGTGAGAACACGACCTGTTCCTACTATGAGAAAGCGGATTAGGCAACAATGATTCCCATCTCCCACAGCAGATTTTCCTTGGCAGTCTACAAAACGGAATTAACAATTAAAAAACTTTAAGTGCACGTTATTTTTCTTCAACATCCTTTGTTGTATTTGTTCTTTCTACTGACAGACAACCTCCTTGGGATATCCTGGGTTGACAGTGGCTGGGTGCC
The DNA here is from genome assembly GCF_963454915.1 of Gymnoscopelus microlampas. Lineage (NCBI taxonomy): Eukaryota > Metazoa > Chordata > Actinopteri > Myctophiformes > Myctophidae > Gymnoscopelus > Gymnoscopelus microlampas. Next base: position 17,700,728 of record NC_139957.1, on the reverse strand, counting down.
CATTCTCAACCCTGGCAATGTGTTGGACTATTTTTCGGAGAGAAGCAACCCATTCTATGACCGAACTTGTAATAATGAGGTAGTAAAGATGCAGCGGCTAACCCTGGAGCATCTGAAGTAAGATTACAATATGTTTTTTTTGTTTTGTTTTTTGTTAAAAATTATTCAGATGTATTATTGAACAAAAATACAGATACAATATTATGCTCCACAGTGTAATAAAAAAGAAAAAGAAAAACATTACATCATATCAGATAACCAGTGTGCAAATGCATCCTCACTCACTCTTCACACCGCATACACGGTGAGCAACACAGCATTTTGGCGTCAGTAACCGCTGCTGCCAGTGTCTTATCTGCCCGCAACAATGCCTCAGCCACCGTCGAAGAAGAGAAAGATACGTTCTTTCAAAGCAAACGTTTCGTTTCAGCTCCTATAATTCAAGGCATTCCTTGAGAAGATTTACAAAACTAAGCTAAAAACTAGTCATTTCCTATGCAAACATGTTTCCTACTATGTATAAACTTCGTTAAGGTAAAATAAAATGCCATGCACGGGCGTGACGCTATTAAAATAGCGTTCCGCCAATAAAAAAACTCCCCATTAGACCCCTGCAGGCAACATCATTAAATGCCCAAGATACAAGTTAATAACACTGCTATAATGTCAGAAGAACCGTCTGGTCAGAGGTCTGTAGCAAAGTTCCATTTTGCCCAGCAACATGCTTAAAAGCCACAGTCAAAATAAACACATTTTCTGATTTATTTTCCAGTCAAATGGTCGGAGTTGAGTACATTCTTCTTCATGCCCAGGAACCAATTCTTTATATCATCCGTAAGCAGCAGAGGCAGTCACCTAACCAAGGTGAGCAGCTACAGAAAATTCATTAATCGCTGATGCTCGATGTGTTGTGTACTGCACCACGTACCATGTACAAATGCAGAGGTACTTGATCCAGATTGTAACTGTTTTTTTGTGTCATGCTGTCTGTCCTTTATTTTCTGCAACTGTTGCCGGTGTACTATCTCATGTAATTGTGACCCCCTTAAATATTTTTATTTAAACTTTATTTGACCAGGAAATAGCCTCAATGAGATACAATCGTGTCCTTGCCAAGACAGCCAACAGTACATTAAACATGGTTGGAGAAACAACATAATACAAATTACAGACATTAAAATGCTTCATTCACACAAGTACATATACAATATAGGGATGTCCACAGCTAGTCGACAAGTCTATTAAACAGAGCTGCCCAGTGCAGAGATTTAGTGCGTCCTCTAAAGACAGATACAGATATTAAATTTGTGTTTTTTTTAACATACTGTACAAGGAAAGGTTTCCACCCTACAGCAACGATATGTTGGGAGTAGTGAACCACAGCCAGTTGGTGCTGCTGCTGCTTGAAGCTCAGCTTTCTTTAACTACTTAAATCCTATACAGTATACGCTTAGTCAGTGGTGTGTTATAGTTTTTTTCGGAGGGTATACGATAATTATTCCCAGCACAACATGCGCGATGCGCTAGCGCATTTTCAATGGATGAAATGGTTATTAGACTGTATGCATTTTTTTTCTAAACAAATCTGCACTGTATACGCCGTATATAGCGTAACACGGTACACACCACTTCATATTTGGGGGAAATTGTTTCAAATATTCTCCAATAATGACCTGGCCAAAATAGAGACATTTAAAGTGGTTAACAAAAGTTGAAATATGTAATATGATATATAATGTAAAAAAGAAAAGAAAAGGCTTCATCCAGAAGGATAAACTATTTAACCACCTACATATTTTCCACTACCACTACAAATATTTTTGCCAAAAATAACCGATCTACGAACCGATCTTTCAAAGCTTTAATTTGACACGTTTCTTCCATGTATCCACCCCCAGTGATACCATTGTCTGACTACTACATCATAGCAGGAGTGGTGTATCAGGCGCCAGACCTGGGAACAGTTATTGGTTCCAGAGTGGTAAGAGCTTGCTATATATTCCATCATGATATACTGTATATTTTAGGGGGCACGGTGGCGCAGTCGGTAGTGCTGTCGCCTCACAGACGGGGACGCTGTGGGTGCTGCGGGTGCATTCTCTCCTTCCGCGTCATCAGTGCCCATACCCTAGGTGGGGTTGGTGAAAGTGCCTCTATGTGTGGAGTTTGCATGTTCTCCTTGTGTTCTAACTAGGTACCCTCACAAAAACATGCAGTAATCCTGGTCTCTATACTACCTCCCCCCTGGCGCCTGATGGAGGGGAAAGGAACTGGTTGGAATAACGTGTTCCTTCCACGCGCTACATCTAACCAGGGAATTTCCCCCCTGTCAGGTGATAAGAAGCGGCTTGCTAGCTCTCATGCATTGAAGGAGGCATGAGCTCGCCTCTAGGCTCTCCCTAGGCTGGCAGAGGGAGTGTAGCTCCCAGGATTACTTAAACAATTGGCACTGGGTGAAAAAATGGATTACAAAATCGTGGGATTAAAAAAAAGAAGTGAAAGAAAGATATACTGTATATTTTAATACCTCTAGCTCAATGTTAGGTTTGTGAAGAATTCTCCAATTTGGACCGGTGTCTTGATTTGAAGAGTTTGATTGTTCTTTGCCATTCAACATTCATTCATAAAATGGGATCACACTTGACAGCAAGGATATGATATATAATTACAGTTATTGACAAAATGTAATTGTTCCCGCAGCATCTGTCATTTTATTTAGATCTTTCTTTGCTGTCAAATTTGATACCATTGCCATTCTTTTGATTAGTTAAAACACTTTTCATAAGTATTATGCACCTATTGACAAATGTAATTCTTAATTTAGCTGCTTAAGGACTTGAACTCACCTATTAACAAATGTAATTCTTCATTTAGTTGACTTATGTCATTCTATATCCTTTAGCTCTCTGCTGTCCATGGAATACAATCTGCTTTTGATGAGGCCATGTCTTATTGTCGCTACCACCCCTCCAAAGGATACTGGTGGCATTTCAAAGACCAGGAGGAGAAAGGTTAGCTTGAGGGTTGGTTTTAGTTGTAGTGCTGTTTTGATGACCTTTTCTTGTATTTTTATTTTTCACCCATCACCCACTGTATGTGCTGTGAGAATCTACTGTCACTTTTAATTATCTTATATGTGGGGTTGTCTTGGTGGTTTTTAAATGTTTTGTTTATTATGGTCAATGGTAACCCATGTAATAAAAAAGAGAATACAATTATACTGTAGTAAACTAAATCGTGTTTTTCTACAGAAAAAGTCAAACCAAAATCTAAGCAGAAAGAAGAACCCAGTTCGCTGTTTCAGAGACAACGTGTCGACACACTCCTTTTAGACCTCAGGTCAAAGTTTCCCCCAACATTTTACCAGGTATGTGTTGCACTGACAGAATAAAACAAACTAGTTGTACAGTGAATTTTGCTGTCTTTCTATAGTTTCTTTCTAGTTTTTAAAATAAATGTGTTTTTATCTATACTTTCAGCCTAAACCTGGTGAGAAGCCTATACCAGGTATGACCCTTTAAAGTGCTTCATCCACATTCTAGTCAGAACATAATCCATGGTCATTTTGAACCGCTGCTCAGTACTGTTTGATAACTTTGTCCAAGAGTTAAGTTCTAACTGTCTGTCTATGTCCATGAAACCTCCTGTCAGTAGTTCAACAATTTTGTATGAATTATTTTTACTATCCAACTCATGTTCCTATTTACATACTATGGTAGCGCAACAATTACCTTCTGATTCCCAGTTTGAATAGGGTTAGGTTTACTGACAGCCTCATTTGGCTCTCAGTCTAATGCCAAAACTGACTCAAACTCCTTAAGTCCTATGCATGATTGTAATTCTATTGTATTGCAGTTGAGGTAAAGAAGGAACCTGAACCACCTGCTGAAACAGTGAAACAGGAGGAGAGGGAACCAGCCACCAAGTCCTCAGCCCCAGGGCCTCCAAGCAAACCGCCCCCTGAGAAACGAGCAAGGCTCCAGTGATGACCACTCCTAATACACTTTGAGTGGGGTTGAGTGCACGGTAAAATCTTGAGTGATAATTTAACGCAGAGAGTGTACTAGAATAACCAAATGGACCTGTAAAGGTCCATTTGGTTATATTTGTACACTCTCTGAGTCACAATTGGATAAATTAACACTTATGATTTTACTGTGTGGGAAGAAGAACATAAATGTGACTACATCGATGAGCAAGATTATAGTCACGATCATTCCCCACTTTTGAGAGGGTGACCAGCAGGAAAAGAAGGCGTGCAGAACGTGACTAAACAGTTGAACAGGTTGAGAGTGGGCTGCCATGTTGTCAAGAATGTCCAGCACTGCAACTTTGTTGACTGGTTTTCAAGATGCGTATAACAAATTGGCACAAAAAGTGTCAGTTCTCTGTCTGGGTGCCAGAACTACTTTTACCCTGTAACCTTAGTCTTGTACTCTCGAGAAAGTTTGGCAACCCATACATTTCAAGCAGATGCATAGCTAACAGGGCTAAAGTAAAGTGTGAGTGGACATTTTAAGACTATGTGCTGAAACCTTGCTGTTTTTTTCTTTTCTTTTTTTGCTAATGAAGAGCTTTTTTTGTTGGATGATATGCTGACTTCAGCGCCAGTATCAGTTTACTGTTGACATCAGCAGGATCTTTCTGGGGTAATGAATTCAGAGGTCATTTGCATTCCCAGCCTGCTTAACCAAGGGATGTACCATGATGTTGAACATTGAAAACTTCTTTTTACTTTATGTTTTTCAGATGTATTGTGATACTAAACATCAAATACCTTATGTGTATTGATATATGTCCAATCATTTTGACTAGTGTATTATTACCAACAGAGATGTATATCTCATATTGTTAATAATTTGGAGCACTCTGATTTAACTGGTTTTGTATTACATGTGTTGTATTAAAAAAAAATGTTTATGACATTTGTAACAGTGAAGCAATGTGGTCATGTTAGTTTTTCTTCAGATATTTTCAAATAAATTGTATATAATATTTGTGTACATTTAATCTAATTTGGTATGAAATCATTGTGATGGCGTGCCGTAATGGTTAACTTTCTTGACTCATAAGCACAACGGGTTGTGTAGTTGTATGATAATTGCTTTATCTGTCTAGTTTAATAAACAATAGACAGCAGATCACAATCACCACAAGAGGTCACCATTTAGCTAAGTTTGAATCTAATTAATTATGTTACTCCTAGGCTGGATTTAATATTAATGCTATTCTGCTTTCTCTGTCAGTGTGCGCCGTGATTTTATATTTATGTTGGCCGTTTTACACTATTACAATGTGTCTGAAATCGATCCACAGAAATGAATATTAATGGCTATAGTCATAGGCTATGTGGGGGAAGTAGTAACCTAAATGTACAGGCCACGAAGAAGAACTCGCTCGCAGGGCGTGGTGGGAGGAACAACGTTACCATGTCCGCTTATTATAAGCGACTTTGGACTTCTTTTTCTGTAAAGTTGCTTGTAAAAATTGGTTTGATTGAATACTTTATTTAGAGGTTTGAAGAAAAAAAAGCACATGAAAGTACAGTTCAAATACAAGATCAACTAAATAGGATTTCTTTTTTAAAACAAGAAAGCCAATGGCTTGTTTCAATTGGGGTCCTTTTGTACTCAATTCATAGAGACAAAGTGGGAGTTGCGGGTTGCTGTTTTTTTGGGCTTGTTTCTCAAGTGTAATTGATTATTTAGGCTTGCTTCCAAAAAAAGATATTATCTAAACCAGTGGTTCTCAAAATATTTTCATGAAAAAGTTTTGTGCCCGGGAGCATTTGTGTTGTTAAAATGTGTCGAAAAAATATTCAAAATATTCCACATTTTATTTCAAGAGTTTTTGAAAATAGCAGATCTACAATCTTTAGATTGGCTATTTTCAAATGGCCGATGCTAGGTTTTAAAGTGCTCATGTGACCTAAGATGCGTGTTTTCCTAGACCTGATTTCTTATTTCTATCACCAAATCCGGCAACACAGGATAGGAGCGCTCTCCTACACAATAACGCCTCCGTGGAGGTCTAAAGTAAAAACAGTGCCCCAGCTGGCTGTTTAGCTGCAGAGACTAGAGAAGAAGAAGATGGCTGCAGTGGGGATTCTCAGGCCAACGATGTCTGAAAACAGAGCACTGCTCCTCGTCATGTTGAACGACGATTAGCCTTCGTGTGTCAAGCCCCGTTTATTTCGTCGTTTCTGTTCAGATTCGAAGGGGATAAAACAATGGGCTCTCAAACACTTCAGATCCTCAGACAAGGGGTCTGGGCTTCAGTCACAGGCGGCTGGTACTACGACCCCCACCAGAATACGTTTGTCAACGCTCTGCATCTGTACATCTGGCTGTTTCTGCTGTGTTTCCCCTTCACACTGTACATGGTGAGTGGGATCTCAAACCGCTTTATGTAAATCTATTTAGATATTTGCGATCTGGTCGTAGGGAAAGCAATATATGCCCGTTAGAGCTGCCCGAGGATATTAATGGTCGCTATCAGTGCTGCCATGTCCGGTTATTATAAGCGAGTTTTGGCTTGTTTTTCTGTAAAGTTGCTTGTAAATATTGGTTTGTTGCGAGTTGCGTTTTTGGGGGCTTGTTTTTAAGGTGTAGTTTCATATTTTTTTTGGCTTGTTGTTTCCTAAATGTTGTTTAAACCAGTGATTCTCAACCATTTTCATATCGAGGACCCCTAAATGAATACGTATTTGTCCGCGGACCCCCCACATCTGAAAATGTTTTGTTCTAGCTGGGACCTCCTACCAGATTTGTGTTGTTAAAATGTTTCTAAAATATTACACATTTTATGCTCCTTTTCTTCAAGAGTTTCTTTGAAAATAGCAGATCTACAAGCTCACAACGCGTCGCGAGCTTGTAGATCGGCAATTTTCAAGCGCTCATGTGGCCTAGTCGCTTCTTTTGGGCTTGTTTTCATAGACCTGGTTGCTTGTTTCTCTCGCTAGACCTGGCAACACTGGTGGCTCTGTGGAACGGAAACAATGTAGCGTTTCATGTGACAAAATGTAACATTACATGTTTCAATTCTCAGACATGAAAACATGATTTAGAATAGAGAATTATCTTGTTAAATTTGTCCCATATTCACCAACTATAGGATTAAATAACGGGCTCTTTTGTTTCAATTATTATTATTTATTTATTTTCCAAAACGAACGAACGTTGGATATATTCCTATAGTGTTGTCAAAGATTATTGTCCCAATTCCTTTATCTTATCCTTTTTGCCGCCTGTCAGAACTGACTGGTACAATTGCCAATGTTAGAGAGTCCATCGGTTACACTGTCTTTTAAAAAGTATTTTTATATGAACAGCAGCTTACTATTAATAGACGTCTATTACTGTCATATATATTTATATATTTTTTAAAACGAACAAGAAGGATGCTTTGTTTTGGGCCTCTTTGTTATGACATTCCCTTTGCACAATATGTACATATTAATTGACCAAAAAATATTGCGCAATAATAGCTGACCTTTAGGATTTGCAGGATTTGTTTACTTGCAGCCAAAAAATTGAGACTATAACTGGAAGATACTATCAGTGTGCAGTGGTGGAAAGTAACTAAGTCAATTTAGTACTTAAATACTATTTTCAAACGATTTTTATACATTTGAAAACTTGTGAAATGGGTCATTCTGCATAATGAGTACTTTCTACTTTTGGTACTTAAAGTACATTTTTAGAACAATACTTTTGTACTTTTACTCAAGTACATTGTACTTGTGAAAGAGTATTTCTACATTGCAGTATTGCTACTTTTCTAGTAAAAAAAAATGGTGAGTAGGCTACCACCAGTGTCAGTGTGCTACAAAGCTGAGCGATGTCTGTTTTTATATATGACTCTATAAATGTACTCTGGGAAGGAAATAGCTTGTACACCAATATACTAACTCCTCCTTATATTAGAACCTAATGCTCCAAATCTGAGTGTGGCTTCTGTCCTATTTCCGGAGTGGAAATAAATACACGGGTTGGCTCTGTGGTTTAAATTGAGCCACATGTTTGAGTGGTGCTGGTCCTGATAGTGGCAGCTATTAATGCAGCCGGTATCTCTTGAGCAGCAAGCCTACAGAAAAGAGTGAAGTCACATTGTGGTTTGCCAGACAAGCACTTGAATGATGATGGTGTACCTCATTAATAAACTGCAAAGTTAATTCACTTAACTTGACAACATAAACATTCAAAGTTTTCCAAGTTTATTTCCTGTCACAGTGTTTGTGAATATCAGTAGTTGCCAAGATGTTCCTAGCAACACACTGACAAGGTCTATTACTCATAACGTGTATTTTTCTGATATCTTTTTACATTATCTCTGTCATAATGTCTGTCTGGCTGTATGTGAACTTACCTTTAAACAATAGATATTAAAGTTGTATTTTTGTCTCAGCTGCTGTGATTATGCAGTTAAAATGGCCCCAGTTGCTGCTAGTCATTCTAGTCTATCCACTGTTGATAAATGATGTAGACATTTTCAAGGGGAATTCTCAACAGTGTGGGTGGTCTGTACCTTTTTTCTAAAATCTTTCTTTATTCCACGCTGACAAATGTTGACTTCATGTTGTTTAGATGGTAAATTATCTAAGAAGAACCGTTGAGCTTGTGCTTTTGGGTTGCTCTGAATTTGAGGTCCTGTTGTCCCTCTACTCTTTGTTTGTCAGGATGCTCTTATGTCATAACACGAGTGTTGAAATGTTCTTGGAGCAATGTCACCCAAACAAACAGCTCTACATGGTACAATTTTTGTGCTACAAATGAAGGGGATTCTAATTTGTGACCATGGCAGTGGGTTGATCTTAGTGGTTTGAGAGACCAGACGATCGTATAACCAGGGGAATTGACACCAGCCACCAGCCCAAATGCTGGCACCTTTTTACTATGAATGTAGAACGTTAGTTAATTCTTTGGCTGGTAACCCATCATTTGAGGCTTCACTGCTATTTCCAAAACAATTGGGCTGGAAAGCCAGCAAAAGTGGACAGTCCTATCAAAAGTGTCCTTGAGATGAGACGCAGAAATAATGATTTCTTCACTCACATGTTTGCTTAGATTATTCTTTTTATTTTTTCAATTTGTCAGATGTTTTCAGTTTAGTTAAACCAATGTTTGAAACTGTGATTACTTTTCAGTGCCACTAGCATTAGTGGACTTAACTGTATGTATGTATATCTGCTCTTTTAAATGGACCGAAATAAAATGTACTACTGTACTACTACTTGAGTTGATCTGGATGGGAGTCTCAACCAAATGCTTAAACTGTACAAATCAAATTCTCTCCAATCCAGGCCCTCCCGCCGACCATGGTGATCGTGGGGATCTACTGTGGGGTGATTGCTGTCATGTTTCTGCTGCTGAAAATGGTGAACTACCGCCTCCATTATGCCTTGGATGAGGGGGAGGTGGTGGAGCACCGGGCCAAGGAGACAGAGGGCATCAGGATTGGCACAGAGGGGGTCAACGATGGCAGTGCCACCCGCCAAGAGGACAGCAACGGCCCAGGGTAAGGTCTTGTGTCACAGAGCCTGTAAGGCTGGGTAGTAAAAAGAATTACTTGTCAGTACTGTACAATTTTTGGTGTTTGCATTGAGCCTGGATATATATTTGTTTAAATGTGACAATTTAGGCATTTAGCAGACACTTCTATCCAGGGTGCTTTACAAAGTGCAAGATTGGACTAAGTGCCATCGACATTGAGTTATCCATCACAAACTGTGAGCAAGACTAGGTGTTGAAAGTGATGCTTATCACATCACTACTACCGATATTTGACTAATGATGTTGTGTTTTTAGGAAAATCTGCCAAATAGGATCAATTTCTATTAGAAATGCAGATGGACTTGTTTTGGTAAAACATTTAAAAAAAGGATGCAAGGTGGTGAAAATTGTGGGTTTGATTCTTTTGGAGTGGTACTTGGAAACACACAGAACAGATCCCCCAAAATGTGAAGCAAAAGTGAGTTCGGAGAAGTCATTAACTCCTAAGAGGATGATAATGGGACAGCTGGTATAGTACAGGCCACGTACGAGTGTTGTGCATTAGATGTCTGATCAGTGATTAGATGTCTGGTCAGTGGTTGTCCCAAATGGAGCACACGTGTGGATTTTGTCAGTGTGAGTCAAGTCACTTTAAATGGTGATCTAATCGTGAGTTTCAGTATCTGTTGAGTTTCTGGGGTCAGAGGGTTGTCCTCTGGTCATGGCGCATGAAAATAAAGCCTGCCACAGAGCAAATCAATACCTCACCTTCCACATTAGACATTCAAGGCCAGCTGTAAATGGCAATCTGCTGTTGTCTTGTTTTTATGTAAAGGTCCCTAGTTCTTGTTGTGCAGGAGCTGAATGCCAGTGAGGTTCCAGGGTTCTTTTACTGCCCGGGCCTTGGAGAAGTGACTCATTTTCACATTCCAGAGGGAGCGCTTAGCAGGATGCTGAGAGAGAGAGAGAGAGGGAGAGAGAGAGGTGGAAAAGCAACAAGAATGAGAGCCCCTCGACCGCAGGGGCAGTCAGTCGTAGCTTTGCCTACACATCTGGAGTTGCATTCCAGGTTGTTGGGAGTTTACAGTAGAGCAGACAAGCTTGTTGAAATTGATTAACCACTTGAACCCCAGCATCCATATTCTGGGGGAACATTATTTGCCAAAAATAGCAGATCTACAAGCTCACAACGCATCATGTTGCAACGCATTGTGAGGTTGTAGATCAGCTATTTTTGGCAAAGCGATTCGATGTAGATTGTTTAAATTTGTCAAAGTACAAACTCAGAGCCAACTCGGGTCCAGTTTATTAAGTCTAGAGGGCTTAAGTGGTTAAGGTGTTATTATACCACCATCCTTCATGCTCCCCCTCTCCTCTATCTTTCTCTCTCCCTTCCTTCCCACAGTCTCCTTTGCCCAGACTCTGTTCTCATATTATGTGTGCACACCGTGTAGTGCAGTTTATTGCTTTGAATGTTTGTGTTGTGGTTTGACCTGTTAAGAAACATTTTCTGGCATATGGAAATGATTTATAGACGATCCCTGGCAACTTGTTTTTTTTTTCCCGACATACAGTACTGACTGGCTAAACAAGCACGTCCGGGCTAAATTTAGGCCCAGAGAAAGTCTACATGGAACCTTTTCTTCCCTTTTTTTGCCCTTTTTAAAAAAAATAGTTTTTCAAATGTACGTGTGATGAAAAGCATAAGCCTGTGTTATAAAATGTGTTTTAAAGGGATGATTAAAACCTACTTTCCTGTGTGAATGGTAGATTCTGAACAAGCTCAATAGTACATTTCTCTCTGTGCTGTCTGTCCGCGCTTCCACAGAGAAGGTGCAATGTTGATGTGCTAGGTAATTGTTTGTGTGTATCTAGCTGTGTGTGCATGTGATTGCGTGTCTCTGTCTGTGTGCATGTGTGTCAGTCCATGTTTGAATATCTGCGTTTGCGTGCATCTGTTCGTCTGCGTATGTGCCTGCATATCCGTGTATGTTTTCACGTGTGTATTGTATGTGTAGGTGTGTCATCCTATGTGTATTACCTCACAGGGACCCTGGAGGGGGTATTGAGATGGCAGACTTCATCCGGGAAGAGACCCCGCCTGTTGACTGCAGTTCCAGGAACTCCTATGCTGGCATGGATGCCAACCACCAGGTAAATAGAGGAATGACAGCTCTCAACAGCTGTCTCTAATTTACAGTACATCTAAACAAGTGCTTTGATTTGTAATTTGTCTCATATTCTTTCGTCCCTTAATATCCGCTATGTTTTTTTTGTAGCTCAGAATGTTACGATAACTTGTTCCTCAAACCTTTGTGATCAGTAACTGCTAATAATCTTCAGTTTGTTGTTTAGTCTGCCCTATGTTGCAGGGTTGTGTGCTAATGCAATGTGTAAACTAGAATTGTGGTTGAACAGAAAGGGGGGCAGGCATTTGGTGTATGTGTTCTCATTTAGCTTGAAATGCATGCATACTGCTGTCAGCAGATTGCTTTCTGCTTTTAATATTCTTTGTTATTAAGATGTTTTATTTTGCAAGATATATTTAACCTCGAAATCCCCATGGGTGCCGTGTTCCCAGTCTTGGCGCTCTGTGTCCTTGAGCTGCTAATCATCTGGCATGTTCTGCTCAGCCGCTGTGCACCTACATAAGAAGAGGGAGAACCCCAAACTCTTATCTCTGTAATGATGGTGAAGAAGCAACGGCCTGTTTTTGTGACAAGGATTATTTTGGAACTAGTCTCTTGTAGCGATCAAACACTATATTCATTTGTCGTTGTCCCTCCCACAGAGAGACACACACATACGCTCTCCCCCACTCCCGTGGAAGTATTCGTCCTTAAATGAGCTGTTAATTTACCTGAGCACCTTTTTTGAGGAATTGCACAGGGACATTTTGATTTATTAACAATACATGGCTTGACTTATGAAGGGTTTTTGTCTTCTTTAGATCGGATCCACCCACGGAGGAGCAACAACAGCCAAAGGTAAATATGGCCACCAGCTATGTACGTTCACTGCATGCAAGTGGCACATGTATGTACGTGCACTGCATGCAAGTGCACAGGTACTGTATGTAAGTGCACTGCATGCAAGTGGCACAGGTTAGGGGTGTGCCGATATATCGTCCTGCGATATATCGCGATACGTTTTCGTGATGATATGTATCGTTTTGGAAAAAAAAATATCGTTTTTTTTTTTACAATTATAATCAGGCATGCAAACAGCCCCGAGGTGAAAAGGGTGACAATATGTTGTTGTTTTTTTCGGGTCAGGTGTCTCACTATTGCCCTATTTGGATTCAAAACGGCTATTGTAGCTGAAAAGCTACAAGTTTGCATGTCTGAATAATGCAAAAACAGAATTATTTGTTTGCATTTTTTCTCCCCCATATATTTCAAGTTGTGAGCCCAATATCGTATCGTATCGTTTCGTGAAATTAGTGTATCGGCACACCCCTAGACAGGTATATAATGGTGGAAAAAGTACTAAATTGTTTTACTTAAGTGAAAGTATCAATAGTGCAACGTAGAAATACTCTGCTACATGTCAAAATTTACTTGAGTAAAAGTACAAAAGTATTGGCATCAAAATATACTTAAATTACCAAAATTAAAAGTATTGCAGTATATGCAGAATATCCTGTTTCACAGGGTGTCATATCTATAAAATGCATTAAATATTTTGAAAATAGCAGATCTACAAGCTCACAACGCTTCGGCATGGCGGCGCATTGTCAGCTTGTAGATCGGCTATTTTCAAATAGCCAAAGTTTAAATAGGGCTGAAGTGGTTAATGTATAGTTTGTAGATTTGAATTATTATTATTCAAATCTACAAACTAACTAGTAACTGAAGTTTTCAAATAATCGTAGTGGAGTAAAAGTACAATATTTGCCTCTGAAATGTAGTGGAGTAGATGTAAAAGTGTTGAAAATTGTACCTAAGTACAGTACTTGAGTAAATGTACTTAAGTTACTTTCCACCACTGCATATTATGTACAGTAAGTGCACTGCATGCAAGTGCACAGGTACTGTGTATGTAAGTGCACAAGTCTGTATCTTCTTGTGAAACATTTGTGCAGTGCATTGATGTTGTCTTAGACGGATCACTACATCACTGACCACTATGGCCTCCACTGCCCAGGGGATGTGTTCTGACTCAGCGTTGTTATTGTGACCTCTCTCTAGACATATCAAGACACTGCCACTTTAAATACAGCTAAGCAATGCTGGCTCCACAAAACGCAACACACTGCAAACACCACTGAGGGAGCTGTTCTCTGGGAGGTCTTTTATTTATTTTTCAGTATTTCAAAATAGCAGAATATGACAATAAAGTAAGTCTCTGACAGCGGTGCTTTGGGGTCCATTGTGCTGAGAGTTTCAGTGCAAGGCGGCTGCGTTGTGTGAATTATTCAGTGAGGCCGCTCGATGCCATTCTAATTAACCAGCAGTTTCTGATGACAGGAAGTGGTCTGAAGTAGAATAAGGGCTCTGCTGGGGTTTTGGCTTTTTAATCTTCTTCCCCCGAGAGCTTACATCTACTCACTATGTCCATCACAAAACAACCAGTAATTCACAAATAATGTACTGTATAGTATCCCTCTGGTAGAGCATATTCTTCAAAGGTTAGCCTCATGATATCCAAATATTTAGGGTATCTCCAAGAGTGCTCTCTTTTTTATACCTTTTATTTATGATCATTTTATGTCTTGTCTTAATATTTAATGATGTACACTGTTCAACTGCTTTATTTACATCACTAGTGATATAGGTATCGATCTACTATTGTGCATGATGTACAGGCTATTGACGGTCGGTATGATGTGGGCTGACATTAAGCTACAGAGTGGGAATATGCATAAATATGTAGTCAGTCTACAGTGAATATCTAAGGAATATACAATCTATCGATGGTAAAACATTTGCAGCAGTTTCCCTAAGCAGGCTTCTAATTATTATGATGCTAGTGTACATCTCAGTTGTCCATGAGCAAAAGTGCCAGAGTGAGTGAGGAAGTTTCATTAATCCAAGGACGGAACAGAATGCATGGGTGCTTGAATATATGAATGGAAGTATCCATTCATCATTACTCTGTTCCTGTCTGCAGGAGGAGATGTGGAGAAGAACTCAGATGACCTCAGCTTGACTCTGGTTCAGAGCTGCAGCCATGATCATGGTAATGACTAATGACAAACACAAAGCAGTGTTATTTTGACATTTTGTGACATCTGTTTCTCTCTGGGAACTTGTCACATTTGGCACCACAGTAGTACTCAGCACATAGGTTAACAGGCTCTGTCTAATTGATTTGTGTATTTTATTGTTGGGTACAGCGGTGCACATCTTTTGCATGACTATATATTTACCTAATGTTCTGTATTATGTTTATACTGGTTGATATGGCAGCAAACAAAAACAAAAGTACTTGACTCTTTGTTTTCAATAAAATAAATCCCTTTAATGTTTTTTCTATCCCTCAAGACTTGATGTCAGACCCAAAGATGTACTGCCTTGTCTCCAACGACTCCTTCGCCTCCATGCAGCCCTCGACCTCTCTCGGGCCCCCGGAGCTGACCAGGGAGTCGGGCGACCTCTGTAGCTCAGCTGCTATTCACTTCAGCCAATCGCACTCCTCCGGCGACACAGAGCTGACCACTCACGCACCAACGCAGTCTCAGTCTTTCAGGAAGGAGCTGCGATCGCGGGGCCTGCCTCGCACCTCTAGTTCAGCAGGTTCGGCCTTCCCCGACCCCTCCCTGCCAGACTTTTCTCTCTACCCTCCACCCAGGAGAGGAGGCCTCGACCCGGTGTGCGAATTGGACACCGGTAAATCTCCTAGAGACAGAGACAAAGAGGGGGCTGAACGGCCGTACCTGCAAGACCAAGCAGTCGCCTCCACTTCGGGGGCAGAGTGCTACCAGAGACACCAGGAAACACGCAGAGTAGCCCGCTCCGCCTCCAGGGAGGCAGGGGAGGGCAGCTCTGGTCTGTACCAGGTGGATGTGAGCGGTGGGGGGCGAGGGTCTGGTGGAGGTGGGAAGTCCCACCACGGAGGAGAGCGCAGCGCCGACAGTCTTCGGAGCCTGAGCACTCGTAGTAGTGGCTCCACGGAAAGCTACTGCAGTGGCACGGACCGAGACACCAACAGTACCGTCAGCAGCTTCCACAGCGAGCAGACCAGCTCCACCCACGTGGAGAGCCTCCTGTCACTATCAGGGGACGAGCGGGGGACTCGGGACAGAGGGGAGGCCTCCTCTGCCATACCCGTCGGCGGCAGGACTTCTAGCCTCGGTAGCATCAGCGCCCGAGGTCTCGCCGGGGGCCTGCCCTCACGGGAAGCCAACAAAAACCCTCACGCCAATGAGCTGATGGCCAAACAGCCTGCTGACAAAGTGCCAACATCTGCCACTGCCCAGGAGCCGACAGAGCCCTGCGGATGCCAGGACGAGCCCGGGATGAGGATGAGCGCCGATGGCTCGGCTGCCGCGATGACGCCCGCCCGAGAACGGGACAGAGACGACGTGCGGCCCAAGTCGGCCTGTCTTGCACAGCGGTCCTCCTCATCCCGCGGGGAGGCGGGAAGGAGCAGCCGCCGGCGGACGGGCAAGAAGCGGGCGAGCAGCTTCGATGCCAGCCGCCACCGGGACTACATGTCCCTCCGGGGCATGGCCAAGCCCCACAGCGCCGTTTTTGCTGGGGGCGCAGGCGGCGAGGAGGACTCGAGTGACCAGAGCGAGCTCAGCTGTGCCTCCAGCCTCCATTCCGCCCACCACCTCAGCACGGATAGCTCCTCCAGCACCACCTCCCACTCCTGCCACTCCCCTGAGGGCCGCTACCGCGCCCTCAAAGCCAAGCACACTGCAGCCCACGCAGCGGCCTGCTCCTCCTCCTCCAAAGTTGTGATGGGATGCGAGGGAGGAGGAGGAGGGGGAGGCCGCACGGGGGCAAAACGCCGTGCCTCTCGACGGACCCCGAGCACAGGCAGCGCCAAAACACACGCCAGAGTGCTGAGCTTGGACAGTGGCACGGCGGCCTGCCTTAACGACCCCAACCGCCTGGGTGCCCCCGCTGTGCCCCGGCCCCTCACCACCTCCAAGTCGGACCTGGAAGCCAAAGAAGGCGAGGTTCTTGACCCGGCATCCCTGCTGGGTCGGGCCTCCCAGCTGGAGTCGGTCACTCGCTCCAGGAACAGCCTGCCCAGCCAGGCAGCCTTCACTGAGCCTCAGGATGTCACCGCCAGCTCCCTGCGGGGTAGGTACCACTAACACAGTGGTTCTCAAAGCGGGGTCCGGGGATCCCCAGGGGTCCTTGAGGGGGTTCCGGGGGTCCCCAGCTAAATGTGTTAATATAATATCAGCTTAACCAGTTTAACCCATTTCATACTTAATGCTTAATGCTGTTTCATACTTAATGCTGAAAAATGTTTACGGGGGTCCCTGGCTCAAAATCTTTTCAGATGGTGGTCCGCGACCAAACACTCAGTTTGGGGGTCTTTGACATGAAAATGTTTGTGAACCACTGCACTAACAAACACACTGATTCCTGTGTGCATGCTTATTGTTTGATGAAACGGTTACATTTGAAACATGTGAACTCCTTCCAAAATGTAACTGCGATCGCGTTGTGATCTTCAGATTTCTATTGCCTCTGATGGGTTGTAGATTATATTAGTTGACTCTTACAGTATGTGTCTGGTTGCTGGCCTTGCTTCCAAGTTTAGCAATTTTGCCTTTCATTTCCTTTGTTCCTGTGATAAATAGTGTTGGTTGAAGACAGTGGAACATGGAATTTCACACAGTGATATTTATTACAATATTATTTAGGAAAAAATATATAAATCTTTTTCTCATTTGTGTGTTATAACATGAGCTGTGACTAGCTCTGAGTAGCATGTGAATTCCACCTATCTGTGGTGAATGAGATCCATTGCTTGTTTGAAGCTGTCACTTTAGCCATTGTCTCGTTAAAAAGCTGGTAGCATCATGTCGCAGAGGGCGGCAGTGGCTCAGGAGGTAGAGTGTCCATCTTGGAATCGGAAGGTTCCAGATTTGTGTCGAAGTGTCCTCGAGCAAGACACTGAACCCCTAACTGCTCCCGATGAGCGGTGGATACCTTGCATGGTTTCCTCCCCCATCGGTGTGGGAATGGGTGAATGTGAAGTACACTGACTGTAAAGCGCTTTGAAGGGTCACAAAGACTAGAAAGGCAATTTATAAATGTAGTCCATTTACCATTTACCATACAAAGCTCTGATGTGTCTTGCAGCAAAAACAGCCCACCCACAAGCCTGCGACGTGTTGTGAGTGTGTAGGTCTGACACCAGCATGCATGAATACCGTGTGTGTGTGTGTGTGTGTGTGTGTGTGTGTGTGTGTGTGTGTGTGTGTGTGTGTGTGTGTGTGTGTGTGTGTGTGCCTATTGTAGATACCGCGACAGGCCCACCATAATATTGAGACTTTTTTGTTATTGCAATATTGTGATAACGACAATATTGTTACACCCCTATTTTAGGGTTTAATCATTTAAATTCCTGTCACTACATACTTACTTCTCAGTGTATCTCAGAGTATATTGTGGTATGCACACTGCCCTCTCTCTAGATTCACATCATTCCTGAATCCTGGTATTGTTCATTGACAATATGGAACACATCAATGACACATTGTAAACGCAGCAAATTTAAAATGGAAGCAGTGTAATAATATGCTTCATAGAATAATTGTTATTGCTTATTTCATACTGGAAACAAATTACAGGATGTATTGGGACATGTGAAAAGTAAGGATATTGGCTGCTGCTCATGTAGTTGATGGAATATAGGAACTGTTGGTCAATGTGGCTCTTTTTCATCTTGCCTCTCTGGCAAGCCTTGTCTATTAGAATTTCTTATGACTTTTAATCAGTTCTTAGTAGATTAAGCGTATATACCGTAAATGTGTATGTGTATGTAGTATACAGTATATTTAGATATAGATAGTGAGCTCAGCTTGTAGATCGGCTAATCATATCACATCGATTTGGCGGTCCCCCTGTAGTAACTCTATGAGGACCCCCTAGGGGTCCCGGACCCCCTGTTGAAGACCCCTGTAGAGAGCTATGGGGTACCCCAGTCAACTAAATATTCAGGGTTTATGTGGTTAACCACATGAACCCTTGCGTCCCTATTCTGGGGCACACATTCGGTGAAAATAGCTGCTCTACAAGCTCACTATTGCGACACATAGCCGAGCTTGCAGATAGTACTATTTCCGGCAAAGAGATTTGGTGTAGAGGAAAAAGAGAGGGCCAAGTAGACCCCCTGGGGACCCTGGTCAACTAAGTGTATACAGTAAGGTTTAAGTGTTAATATTGATATTTTTAAATCAATGCAAGAAGACTTAACAATTTTGGGACTTTGAGGTTATTGGCTTAGGTTAGCATTTCTTGTGCAAACCATATTAATACTCTATATCACTGTATATCTGCACATGTGATTTGTAGACTGGTAGAAAGGACAGCAATGCAGTTACTAACTGCATAGCCATAGCAAAAATCCAGATTTGTAGGTTGAAGTTTTTGTTTTAGGAAAATTCATAGAGAAGGCATGGCAGTTGCGTTGGAGAACTATGTATCCGTAACTCACAGCCTGGACAATCGATATGTTTATGTATTCTGTTTGTGGTGTATCTTGGTGTATGTACATTTTGTGAGTGTCTTGTAAGCCCGTACAGGCTGGGCATCTTGTGGTGTAGGACACTATAATACAAAATATATCTATCTATCATAGCCTATAGATGCTACACGCTTCTATTGTGAGCTCCTTAGTCACCACATCTGTGTCACCGAATGACTGCGCTTTCCATCATAATTGAATTGAATGACTATAATTGCGCAAATTTCCCAACTGGTTTGGGTGTAGTCCAGACTCCAGGTTTTGTCCCATTGTTGCCACTGTGTGCTTGAGTGCCTGAATAAGACGTTGTCTGCCTTGCTCCTTTGGCTTGCCCATGGTGAGTTTCCATGGAGTGACGGGCCTGACCGAGGCACAGCGTTCCCAGTGCGTTTCACCATTAGCATGATGGGACAGTGTGCGCTTTGTGTTAAGGTTAGACAAACAGCAGACCCTCTCATAAGGGGCCTCCGCCCGCGTGTCTATTACACGTTTATTTCCCCCTCATTTTCTTTTTTTGTAAGGAGAATGGGCAGTCCATTCACGGTAATATTTTTTTTCTTTATTGAAGCAAGCTGTTGAAAAGCTGAGAGACAGTCATTGAAATGGGAACAGGAGAGAAGGTTCTGACGGGATCTGGTCCTTCGCCAGGCAGGGTTACACGGTCTCACCATGATGACGCTTCTCGAAAATAATTGATTTGTTGAACCATTTTAACTGTGGCATTTCTATTTTGGGCATGTCATTATAGGTGAACTTCTTTCTTTCTTTTTTTACGATGCGACGTGTTGTGAGCTTGTGGATCAAAATAGGGCTTAAGTGTTTCAGCAAAACAAACAAACATATAAAAGTATAAATGTGTGTGGGTCATGTGTACACAAATACAAATCCTCCCTGCTGTCAGGCTAGTACATTGCTTGCTAACGTCCTGGATGTGGTCTTTGGCTTGTAGGTATTGTGTACATTCTGTCAGGCTGACAGTGTTGATTGTTTCTTGGCTCTCTTGGGTTTGCTCCTTTTGGGATATTAGAGGCAGGGGTGTGCCCAGACTTGCCTCCCTGTGCTGGCAGCAAAAAGAGCTTGATTTACATTTTGTTGAGTGTTTGACTATGGGCTGGTTGTAGGAGAGATGCAGCCAAGCGGCGATTACCATCTGACCTCACTATGTTGATAACCGTGCAGGGCATACACTGTCAAATCCTACATGTTAATTTAACACAGAGAATGTAAAAATAGAACAAAATGGACTCTTACGGGTCAATTTGGTTGCATTTGATGTTGTACAGTACACTCTCAGTTAGAAATGGATAAATTAACACTGAGGATTTTACTGTGTACTGTAGGTTTTGTTTGTGGGTTGTCAAAATGACACGACTAGAATGCCCAGTTGTGTTAATGGCATCATCCTCAGTGTCAATTTAACCCTGAGAGTGCAAACATGGACCAAGTAAGTCGATTTGTACACTCATCAGTTAAATTAATACTGATGATTTTGCTTTTCGACTGTCACAGGAAGGTAAGGACAAAACAAAAACACAAATAGCTAGCCTATTTAACCTTTAAGAACCCCTCAAAGAAACGAGGACGAGGGGTAGCATCCATGTTGACCGCTCCAATCATGTCCTCTCGCCATGACAGCCCCGGGGAGCGAGGAGACGGTCACGTTCCGACGAGAACGTAGCACGTTCCGTCGGCAGGCGGTGCGGAGGCGGCACAATGCGGGGAGTAACCCCACGCCACCCACCTCTCTCATCGGATCTCCTCTCAGGTACGCCGTGCATGCCGACGCTGGGGGTGGGGGGCTTCTGGCACTGGTACACAGTACAATCCTCAGTGTCGATTCACAAATCTAGTACGAATTCTACCTGTTTTCTGCAGGTACAAATATAACCAAATTACACTTGTACACTCAGAGTTTCAAATAGATAAATGAACATGAGGATTCTACTGTGTGCTCTGGTGTTAGCATGCTACCAGGCACCACTCTGTCCCTCTGCATTTTCATTTCCATCCATCAACAGTAACTGTCATTCACTCTATTCCTCTGACACTGCGTGCGTTATCTCCTTTGCATGCTGGGAAAGCCCTGCATGACCCCTTTCTCCCGTTGTGACTGTGCCATGCGTGTCTCGCGTTCTGCATGTGACTCCTTTCGTCCCAATATTCCAGTGTTTTTGAAGGCTTGTTGTCGCTCTATATCCACCCCTTTATCGCACCAGATCTAGCCTCTTAAATCCCCCCCGTTTTTGTTGAGCACAGATCAGAGAATGGAGTCCTCACAAAACCCTGACAGAGAGGCCCAAGGGCATTGCCAGCTCTGATCTGTCTCACGCAACCGTTGCCTCTCATGAAAGTGCATGGTAACACAAAGCATCCTCCTGTATCATGTTACTTTGTCCTTCTCTGGGAGATCTCCCAGAGAGGGAGGGGGGGTCGATGATATTGATCAGTGTGAAAATCAAATAAAAAAGAGAATGCATGTGGTTTAAGTCATCTGCTTCTCCACCTATGGTGAATGTTCAATACTTTTTCTTTTTTAGTGACAAGTCCCTAATCGTCCATAAATGGTCCTTAAGAGCCCAGCTAGCATTTTACACCATATCATTTCACTTTCAGTTAAGGTCACGGTGACATTTTTCAACAACCCTATGTCTTAGGGAATTTTATTTTTCCAATGTTTTAGCCTCAGAGCATTAATTTGGAGATCATTGTACATTTTTTCCATGCCGTTTGTGTACCCCTCGTCATACCCTTTTATTCGAGCAACATTTCCTCTATCCTCCTCTTTATTGGGGCATCTAGCATCTTTCTGCTCGAAAGCCCAAGGGTATCTATGGCAGCCTCAATCAATTTACGGGAGCCTCATCAATCCATCTACTCTCTTCTTTATGTGGACAGCTAACCTTGGAGACCTAACGCATGCATTGATGCTAAAGGAGCTTTGGTTTGATTGTTGTCAGAGTGACGAAACGCCAGTGACTTGACATGATTGATTGCTACAGTAGCTGGCCTGGCAGAGCACTTCAAATCTGTGCTTCTTAGCAAGTCTGATTTGTTCCTCAAATACAATGTTGATTAGGACTGACTGTCAACTCTATTATTTGAGAGTGATCAGTTTGGCTTTGTGTATTCAGACATTGTTGACCTACCTGCATTGGTTCCTGTGGTAATAACATAGATGTGAGTAATGTTTAACTTACTGTATACTCTGTCGTGCAACTGTGTCATTCCCCGAAAATAGCAGATCTACAAGTATAAATCAGGCTTCAGTGTCCAGACTGAGACATGTCTTTAGAAATCAGATTTGAATCGCATTTCAAACGACCTACTGTAGACATGTTTTGCTGTTCAGACTTGATCAAACCAATCTGATTTCAATCTGGACTAGCCAAATGTTTTATTTGGGCTGCGATTCTCATAGCCTTACTGCTGTGGCCTGATGACTATGGCTATAGAGACCTCCTCTAACAGGGAGGACGCAGCCTGATCCCTGCAACAGCCATTGTTTACATCCATGTCTGAGTTAGCCTGGTAAACCCTCCCTCCGGAAATCTCATTTCCATTTGATTTCACTCCTGAAATCAAATGGAAATGAGATTTCCGGAGGGAGGGTTTACCAGGCTATGTCTGAGTGTCCTTTCAGCAAGACACTGAACTGCATATTTACACTCATGCAAATGTACACGCTATTAAAATCCGGCCACCACAAACCACATACAAAATGATGTTATGTTCCTTTTGTGGGTTTAGTGGGTGGTCCGTGAAATGTGAAGTTCTATTGACCGTATTCACACGGCGGCTCTTAAGTCATGCTCGAGGGTTGGGAAACCCCACCCTTACATCGGTTTCAGCATTCACCGTGTGAATATGGCCAATAGTAAACATGTTCCTACCAGGTCTGTGTGCCTCCCTCCTATGGTTATCATTTCCCAAACAGTTATTCATCTCTAGCCAAGGCTTTGCTTTTCCCTGCATCCGCCCCGTTGCTGCAAGGTCACGTCTCCAAATGCTGAGCCTTGGAAAATGTTGAGCAAGAAAACAAGTGTGCAGTCTGCCAGGGGTCAATAAACTTGCAGAATGCAAAACTGCCCGCTCTTCAACTAATACCTCTCTGTCCCCTCTGCCAAACCTCTCCCATCTCACTCAAATGTTTTCATGACCTTCTCCTCAGGTCTCCTCGGCTTTATTTAGTCTCAGTTTTTTTATGTGTGAACTAAAGTGTACACATGCTTTCAAAATCTGCTTCTTGTTGATGATAGTGTACATTATGGGTATGACTGTGAGACCTGTATATGCATGAAATTATAGTCATATCAAGTTGGATAATAAGAAGGTTGATGCTGTGTTGGTTTTAGCTACAGCCTGGGTCCTAACACTGGCAATGTTGGAGCCAAGCTCTAACCAGTAACCTTCACAGGGAAAGGAACAATAAACCCCAAAGACTTTGTACTGTTACAAAAATGTGTGAAAATGGATCATTACGGGTCAATTCTTACGCTTAAGGTAACATTCAGGATTTTGCCAGAACCCTGCTAAACCAGCTTCACCCCATGAGCTTCACGGTGAATTGCATCCCCTACTCTGCACTGTTAATGTTGAACTACACTGAACTGAACCCTCTGTGTTTCAGCCATCCTCAGTCTATTGCATTGGTTCCCTAACTTTTTAGCTCGAGACCCACTTATGCACTATTTAAGTGAGTGAACATAGCCGATCTACAAGCTCACAGCGCGTCACAATGTGGCGCGTTGTGAGCTATCGGCTATTTTCACAATTTCTTATGTTTTTTTTTATTTATTTATGGATTGGTTTTTGAAAACGTTTTTGAAAATGTTAGATTTATTTTTTTACATTTCTGAAAATTTCGATTCGATTTTTCTTAAGATTTTTGAAAATCTTTTGAAATAATAATGGGAAAAATGTAGGAAATTGAAAGAAATCGTACCACTGCATCCCTGCTTCTCTCCGGCCCTTTTGACAGCAACATGGTTATGTGTCTCACAAGTCCTTCCTATGGTTCGTTTGTCCACGAGTGCTGCAGCTTATCTCCCTCATGTAGCATTATCTCCCTCTGAAACTCGAGCCGACTTCCTTTTGTTTTTCCCCTGGGTGTAAAGACCCCTGACTTGTCACTCTTCAGATCAGGTTTCCCTGTCCGCATTGCCCCATGATATTCTGTCCTATCTTTAGCTCAGGCTTAGGTGTTCTTCTTCTAGTGTTTCTCGCCCGTTTCATTGTTTGTGTAGTCTCTCATCCCCTTAACCCCTTTCATGACGATAACATGGGCATCGCTACAGCTGTACTCCCAGCTGTGGTACCCTTGGGAAATGCATCTGAATTGAAATTAATATACTCCATATATAAACTGTATGAAGAAGAAAGTCACTGCATATGAACAAAGTCACTTGGACTTTCTTCCTTATTTTCTAAATGACTCCTTAAATCCTCACACACTCCTGTTTGTTTAGTCCCATTACCCAAAACCACCATGTCCTGCTTCCCCTTCCTATGATGACGGTATGTACCAATGTCCCCCATGCCTCCTTCTCGTTTCCTTTCCTTCGCCCCTGTTCCCTCGTTCCTCCTCCTCCCCCTGACAGCCTCCAGGAGGCACTCAGCCAGGCCTCCCAGCCTTCTACATCCCAGGGGAAAAGTCAGCCCTCCAGAACCCCGTCCCAGGTGACCGTGCTGAGCGCGAGCACTTCCCTGCTGGCCAGGAACGGAAGTGCGCACCTGGAGGGCTCTCAGGACAAGGCCTCCACCGTTGGCGCCACCAGTCTACAGGATGACTTTGGTAGGGGAGCTATGCTATGCTAAAGAAGACAGTTTGGAAAGAGTTTGACAGATGAATGGTGGGAGATGGCAAATGAGAGGCACAAGAGAATACACTGGCAGGATTGAATCCGAGGACAGCAAATTGTCCATGTTTGTTCAGAGGTGTACAATAGGTCTTAACCACAGAAGACACGAGACATAAAGGCTAATTAATACTTTGTCATACCGCAATGTCCCTCACTGAAGTGTTTTGGCGAAAGGAATGGAAAAGTATTAATTGGGGTGGGGGGGGGGGATTTGCATGAGACGGATCGGTGATGGGAAGAGCTTTATGGTGTCTGTAGTGGAAGTGCATGTGACAAACATCAGTCCCTTTTTTTGGGGCGGTGTAGCCGCCCCCTATAAGTGAGTTTTGGACACCGACCAAAAGATTTGTATACCCCCTAACCCTTCCATTGTTAATGCAAATCGATACTTTTGCAAAGTCAGCCAATCACATTACAGCTAGTGTCATCACCACTAACTGTAATGTGATTGGCTGACTTTGCAAATTCAGGACTGTGATTGGCTAGCGAAACACATGACACATGTGCAGCCCTATGAATAGCAGTATGGACTTTAAAAAAAGTAATTATTCCTTTTTTTAAAGTGAGTCATGTTGTGATGACCACACACCGCCCACTTCACACTGGGTGTGATTTTTTTTAAAGCATATGAATTATTTTTGGCTTTGTTTTGCTGTTTTGTGCATTCTTGGATTGTTGTTGTGGTGATACCATACTATTCTTTCTTATAAGCTAGGACTGTCAGAAGTGTCTGCAGCAATGTGTAATTATCTGTGGTCAGTGGACGGTTGCACTTGGTTATAGACGTATGTAATTATCCTCACTCCATTTATCAACGTCTACAATGCTGGGTCTGTAGCAACCACTTGACCTTGCTCGATTGTGTGTGTTGCAACTCAGTCACGCCCCTGTGCCATGTTTCTCAGCCCAATTGGGCAGGACCCCAAAATGGCCTTGTGGGATATTCCGATAAGGTCATGATGAACAAACAATAAGTTTAGCAGAGGAATGTTGTGTTATTTTATTTATCAGGTCCTGTAGTACTTAATGGTCAAATCCAGATTTTAATCCCATTGCGAAACCAGCTGTAACCCACTGCACTGGTATAATGTGTTCATTCTCTCCATGCCGAAGACGGTGTGTTTCTTATTACATTTTATGTCTTATTAGTGGAACAAGCAGTTACATACTTAAAATGTAAGTGAACATGGGGCTGTGTGTGTCTTTGATTCAATTTGGGTCCCTCCATCTTAACCAATGGTAAGTGGATTTCCACACCTACTCATAATATAGCTTGAGGGTGGAAGAAGGGGGTGTGTGTGTGTGTGTGTGTGTGTGTGTGTGTGTGTGTGTGTGTGTGTGTGTGTGTGTGTGTGTGTGTGTGTGTGTGTGTGTGTGTGTGTGTGTGTGTGTGTGTGTGTGTGTGTGTGTGTGTGTGTGTGTGTGTGTGTGTGTGTGTGTGTGTGTGTGTGTGTGTGTGTGTGCGCGCCTTTCTGCACTTGTGATTTCAGCAGACTGGCTCTGTTTGTCTTCATTTGCTCATGGCTTGAGGAGACTTGAAGTGCACACCGGTTCCTTAAACGTATTGCGATTCTGACAATACTGCAATTCAAAGAGCAAAGCAGCATGTAGACTCCCTCATCTACTCTAGAGCAGTAACTGTTGATGCATTAGGCCACGGACCCTCATTTGACAGGATTTTTATCTTCAGGACTACACTGAAAAATTCTCTGTTTTAATTAAACTCAGAGTATAAAAGTGGAACCTTACAGGTTCATTTGGTTCCATTAGTACACTCAGAGTTACAGACCCGTAAGTGTGGCTGGGGACCCCCTGTAACCCCCTCAAGGACCCCTTGGTGGTCCCTGGACCCCACATTGAGAACCACTGCTCTAGAGTATTAGTAATGTGATAAAGAAATGTGGACCCCAGTTATTTCGTTAATCTATATATGTACACTGTAAAATCTAACTAACTAAATGGAATTATTTTTTAAATGTATTTTATTTTTTACAAAAATGTGGTTGTAATGACTTATAGTTGTGATACAAGTGTGAGTCTAAAGTGAGACTGAGAGTCTACAGGGACCAGGCCCTATAGTGCCTTATTTTGCCATGGATGTACACAGCTTTATCAAATTATTCTCTTTATTTATCAAAGTTAGGCAAATAGCTGGTGTATGGAATGCATGTGAGCCTAGTTCATGTTTGAGTTTTTCCCTCTGTGACATATTGTCTTTGTGTGCATTTTCAGGGAAGCTCACTCCCTCCTTATATGAGGCAGGAGGTTGTGACATGTCCCTGGTCAATTTTGAACCTGCAACGAGACGAGCCTCCAATAACATCTGGTAAGTACTAAATAATGTCAGTTCCGGATGTGATTTAACAACACTAGAGTCTAAAAGCATCTAATGGCTGCTAGCTAATGTAAAGCGAACTCTTCGTGGCGCTCTCACCTATGATGGTCTTCTGTTGTCGCTGGCCAGTGCCATATCTGGCCACCAATATCAACCCAAACTCCATAAATGGTAGTGATTGTTCTAGAGCTCCATATATGGAGCTGACAGTGTATATCCTATTTATAAATAATTGGCTAATGGGAGGACCGGCCACGCATGTCACTATGACTCTGCCATAACCATATAAGGAGTTCCCATTGCAGCTACGCCCAAATATGGAGTGTTGTCTAACCTCAATGAGTCGTCATGGCATCAGGCGCAAACAATCAGCTCCATATATGGACATAGATGTGAGTGCCGCGAATCGGCCCAAACTTATAGGTTTGAGGGCTGCATAGCGGCCGTAACCTCTAGTATATCCATAAACATGTACTGTGTATATACTGTAGTATATTCACTGGAGGACCAACACATTATTGTAAACGGGAGCAAAAGCTAAGTAAAAATATAGCTGCAAGCAGCGATAATACGGGGCCAGTGAATAGAGAGAGAGAGAGACATGGAAACGGAATAGATTGAAGAGAGAGAGAGAGTGACATGGAAACAATAGATTGATGAGAGAGAGAGATGGAAACATAATGGTTTGATTGGACATCTCAACCTATTGCCATTAACAGGATTCGAACTCTCAACCTTCAGACTAATAGGCTGCAACACTACCTATAGTGCTATAGCTTTTTCCAGGCTGATATTGTCTGTTGAAGATCATAAACTCTTGCCTTCTTTCATGAACCAAGCCCCTGTTTCACTAACACTAAGATCACTCGTTCACAAACCATTTACCAATGAAGAAATTGTACATCTCCTCAGAACCAAAACTAGTGAAAGTAGCCGATCTACAAGCTCACAAACCATGAAAAGTTGTGAGATTGTAGATCAGCTATTTTCAGAATGAAGTATGTCATTGAAAAAACGTACTCTCAAAATAAGCATTTCAGGTTATCTTTACCATTTGCACATGTATTCATTGATACAGTCATGTTGTTTGCAATTCAACTTAAATTAAGTCTGCATCAAGTGAGGCTTGAACTGGCGACCTTGAGATTGTGAGGCATTCATTTAAGGGAGACGCCATTGGCCCAACAGACAAGTAACTGTGAAAAAGGAGATCACACAGATGATACAGTTTCACGCAAATAGCTGAAAAATCCTGGGTTTAAGTGTTTTTCAAACTGCTCAAAATTGCGGACAATCTAAGGGCGGAGCTTACTGGTCAAAGCGATAGATGTGTTCCTCATGAGTCAAGGCACAAGTGTAAGCAAGTTTCACGACTTTCGGCCAAACGAGGCATGACTTTTGCCTGTTTAAAGTTTGCATTTTCAAAAAATTGATATAGCGCCCCCCTTTGGCCAATTGGAGTGAGATTGGTTTCAGTGATATTTGGAATGACTCTCTACATTACTGCAACGTTTCAAAGAAATGTGAGTCTTGCATGTATGTGTTAGGGGCAGATGAATAATTTTCATAAAACTGCAATAGTTAAAATCTATGGAATCCTGGGATTTTGGAGCAATCTGCACGAAACGTTTAACACTTGAACTTTGGACCTCTGCCGACATAAAATAGGGAGTGGATTTTCCATAAGTGAAAAAATGCAGAAGTTAGGAGCCAATGACTGTTTTTCATATAATTCAA
Source organism: Gymnoscopelus microlampas (assembly GCF_963454915.1). NCBI lineage: Eukaryota > Metazoa > Chordata > Actinopteri > Myctophiformes > Myctophidae > Gymnoscopelus > Gymnoscopelus microlampas. Next base: position 17,671,650 of record NC_139957.1, on the reverse strand, counting down.
AATGGTGGGAGATCTAAAGGTCAGAGGTCAAAAGTCAGAGGGGGAAAGTTGTTCAGCATGAGGAGACGCATATGTGTATCCAAGTTTCATGGCTCTAGGTCAAACAGGGCATGAGTTGTACCTGTTCAAAGTTGCCATTTTCAATTGAGTGCTATAGCGCCACCTTTGGACGAAAGATTGTGAGAATTATTTCTTGATCGTTTATCATGACCATCTACCATATGGCCGAGTTTCGTAAAAAGCGACTGCACGGTTCAGCCAGAACTGCGAAAAGTGGCAGAAGAAGAAGAAGAAGTGACAGAATACTGACAATAACAAAACAGGTCCAGAGCTGAGCTCTGGCCCCGTAATAAAATAAGGGTGACACTAGAGGAAAGGCCATGTGGTAACCAACATTTGTGGGTTTATTTTTTATTGATTGATTGAGGTATTTATTGCATGATAAAATACGGTGTACACAAAATCTCAAAGAGAGAAAACGCAACAAAGTCCGAAAGCTTATTTAAATTGTGGCCCCCTGTGAGGTGAAGATGAAGGCAAATTCCATTGCAATCCAGCCAGTAGTTTTTGAGAAATGCTGTTTTGAACCAAAGTGATAGACCATTGGCACTTATTTTGTCAGCCTACGTACCTATGGTAAACAATGTCAGCTTTTTCCTCTGAGGTTTCTCTGTTTTAAGACATGGTTCAATACATGGAGTGCAGGAGCTTTTGTTTCACAAATGTTGACCCTTGACATTTTTGATAACCTACAGGGACACAGACTCCCATCTCTCCAGTTCTACCTCAGTTCGCTTCTACCCTCATGACCTGGTGAGTTCCCTTTCACACTGTGTGTGTGTGTGTGTGTGTGTGTGTGTGTGTGTGTTCTGTGTATCTCTGCACCCACAGGCTTGCATCCATTTGTCTATATTTGTGTGTGCATGTACTGTAAGTTCATATGTGTTTGCACGTGTATACGGACACTGAAAGTGCATTCACACTGGATGCAGTCAAAATATTTGCATGGCAGAAGCAGCCGTGTAGCTATTCATCTGACATTTTGTGAATTTGTTTGCGGCAGCATCAGCCATGTGTATTTCACCAGTGTGTTTCTCAAGGTATGGTAAAACAACGTGTGCTTACCAGAGACAGACAGTACTCTTTCTCACTTGTCAATCCAGAAGGTTTGTATCATGCACAGCAACAACAAACTTCTTCTCCAACTGGGTCCTGCATAGGATGTTGCGCTGTTCGCTACTGCAAAAATGGAGTTGAACATTTTTCAACTTGCGCAATTCATGTCGCTTCGGGAGAAGACGCGAAATATTGCTAGATGTCACATCTTTGCAATGACTTTGCAATATTGAAATGAGTCACTCAAAAAAAATGGCATCACGTCCGATGTGAACACACCTTTTGGCTGCACATGGTCTCCCATAAGTCCCCACCACATCCTCATGCTTCATCATTACCTGAGGTCTAGCTCTGACCCTGGGTCAGCTCTCCCTTCCTCAGATCCGTCTGAACCGGCTGCTAACCATGGACCCAGAGCTGCTAGAGCAGCAGGACGGGGACCTCAGCCCCGAGCTCCAGGACGCCCCGATGGGCCCAGAGGACCCTGCTGCTGCTGCCGCTGGTAAAGCCAGGCAGTACTACCGCTTCTGGCTGATGCCTTACCTGTGGGTGGGCCTGCACTTTGACCGGCTCACCTTGCTGGCACTTTTTGACAGGTGAGGCTGACATCTGACACCATCCGATATCACCCATGTTGTTGCAACTGTAGTGGGAAGTGCATTGTGGTTCAAGTATTACTGTGGGTTTAGTAGACAATGAGAAAGGTAGACTGAATATAAAGAGCTTGTAGTAGCAAAAGTATAATTATGCAATTATGCAAACAAATGCAATTATGTCTCCTGTGTTTATTTTCCCCCGCTGTGCTTCAGGAACCGTGAGGTTCTAGAGAACGTGCTAGCAGTGGCGTTGGCTGTCCTAGTTTCATTCTTGGGCTCTGTGCTGCTGGTCCACGGATTCTTCACCGACATCTGGGTCTTTCAATTCTGTCTCGTCATTGCAAGCTGCCAATACTCCCTGCTTAAGGTGAGTACGTCTCAGTTAGCAGCACATGCTTGTTGGATTTGTGTATGTACTGGTGACTGTCTTTCTCTCACTCTCTTTCTGTCTTTTTCGCACTTTCGCACTGTCTTGTACTACAGATGAGCATATATCTTGTGAGCCTAGTGACTAATGCTCTCAGGATTGACGATATTTCTTGAAGATAATGCTGATAAATCAGTGGTTTGAAAAATATATATATTATTATGCCCAAGGTACACCAAAGAGCAAGTCAAAATCTCACACCTGTCTTGATATCCTTGCAAAATCGCTTCAATAACACGTGGACACTCTTATCGCTCTGTACATTTTTATTTACTAATGCCAAAGAAAAGGTATAGAATTTGCTTCTGTATTGGGAAATTAGTGTACACAAAGTACTGTGAATTACTTCAAAGTAATTTAAAGATAAATGGAAGCTGAGCACTGAATATGAAACTTTCATGGCACATTACTTTACAATGTCCTTAATTTCAATGCATTAGATTCTTGAACTCATGGAAAGGTACTATCAGAACTCATTAACATGGTTTTGTAGGTTACTTACATTCTGTTGTTTCATCCTTGTAAACAAATGGTGTACAAGGACTTAAGTGGTTTAAATATTTCCCCATCGATTAATGCACAGTAATCAGGTCACCATAAAGTTACGTGTAACTGTGGATTTTCCATTGAAGTGCTGGGCAACATGTATGTTAATTAAATTGTACTTTATATTTGACAGAGTGTTCAACCAGACTCCTCATCCCCTCGGCATGTGAGTACCGTACATTTGTAAAAGCCCTCCATCTAGCAGTCTCTGTGACTTATAGGGTTGTTGTTATTATTATTGCTGTCATGTCTTTCCCCTGAGGGTTTAATACAGTGTCTCCATTTTTAATCAGTGTTTTAGGCATTCAGCTGACTTCTTATCCAGAGAAGGATCAGTGACTGCACCAGTAAAATTAGCTCAAGTTTTTAGATCAACAACATACTTCTGTGACCCAGGAAAGATCGCTTCTGTTTCATCTGTCATGTACTGTAGATGTTTAGTTTTATGCACCTCCACCTGTTCCTGTTTAGTTGTTTTTGTCTTCAAAACGGTGTTGTTTTTGTCCTTGGAATCTTTTCCTTTCCCCGTTGCGTCAGTGCAGCCATCCTCTCCTCCTCCTGCTCTCACTCTTCCATTCCTCTTCTCCTCCTCTAATTTACCTTTCTCCCTCGTCTTGTCTCGTCTCCTCTCCTCCTCTTTTCCCAGCTTGTCCTGAAACAGTGTTTTTTATTAATGCAGACTACTCTGCTGCAGGCACATGCTTTAAATAACTGGCCAGAGTTTAGACCACGGTGCTGACTATCCCAATCTCTCTCTGCTGTCTCTGTCTCTCTCATCATCCCTCTCTCCATCACCCATACTACGTCTTTCTCTAACAATCTCTCTGAGCTCTTTCTTGCTCTGTCTGTCTGTCTGCCTGTCTGTCTCTCTTTCTCTCTTTCTTTCTCTCTCTCACTTTGTTTCTTTCCGAATCTTGCTCACTCTCTGTTCATCTGTCTGCCGTTCTCTCTACCTTCACCTCACCTTGCCTCACGTCAAGGTGCTTTTTTCTCCCTTTTTGTAATACCTTTGACACTTTGGGGGAAAACATGACACAAATAATGTGAGTGTTGGTGTGTAAACTGTCAGTGCTCCCTGGAGTGAATGCACTGCTGCAGTGCAGCCTCTTGGGTGGAAAGCTGAGCAGTGCAAGCACACATTTTCACTACCTCAACTAACCTTATGTGGTGCTATTTCTGTCCACTGGTGCAAATCCTCTTTGTACTGGATCCAGTCATTCTGCACGATAAATGGGCATTTTATTTTATTATACAGCATCTAGCATTTTCTGTATGCTTTCTATCCATATTCTACAGTACCACAAATGATTTTACAGTACCACAAATTGATTGCGAACGCGGAAGGAGGCGCGGCGAAGCCGCGCCTCCGCCCAAGTGGAGCATACTATGAAACTCTGCTCGGCTTGTGTGTCTGTCTGTGTGCAGTATGTGTGCACTGCACTGCCTGTGTGCAACCAACAGAGTGGCGCCAGAGTGCAGTCAAAACACACACACACACACAAACACACACACACACACACACACACACACACACACACACACACAGTCCGTAAATACACAATATTTTCGAGCTGCGTTCGCTTCCAGCGTTCGCGCGTCTTACTTGTAGTTGTAATTCAGCCGTTGGACCCTCCAATCTACGCCCTTTGATTGAACGGGTACAATGAATCACATAGTTATTGTACGCAAATTCTGCGCCCTTTGTTTGGTCGGTAACAATCACATGGTTATTGTGCGCAGTCTGTTCAGTTTCTGCTCTGTTAGCATGGTTACGTTTAATTGTTACAACTGTGGCCATTTTGCTGTTACATCATACTCTGGTTGGGATCCCCACCTTGCCAGTGTGAGTGAGGGCAAAAATGGCCACTGTGTGAATATGGTTTGCTCAGCTATACTCAGGAACATGATATCCCTGTCTCTTCAACCTCCCCTATGCCCCTTCCAGGGCCATAATCGCATCATAGCATACAGCCGGCCTGTCTACTTCTGCTTGTGCTGTGGCCTCATTTGGATCCTCCATTACGGCAGCCAGAGGACCTCCTCGGCTCGCTTCACCCTGTATGGAGTAGCGCTCACCAGCTCCCTTGTGCTCGCTTCTGCCAGGGACCTAGTCATAGGTAAGGTTCCCTGTCCCAGATAGAGATATAAGCTGTGGGGAATTTAGAAAAATATGAAGTGGCTGAAGGTTTGTTTCCCTCAAAGGTTGGGCTAAAATTAAACAGTTTCTAGCAGCTTTTCTGCATTAAAGCTGCGTATGGACATTGGACAAATGACTTTGGCAAGATCCAGGTGTGTGAAAATATGGGACATTATTTTATGTTTGGAAAAACTCCTGGACATTCACCACCCCACATGCTATGAACTGCACCCCCCTGAGATAGGACTCTATATCAGTAGATATTGGGGAAGTTTATCTTTAGTGTATGTTCTATGTTAATGTTATTACTAACATAGTAATTCCTTATCAGCCCATAGCCAAAATGTATGGCCAAGGGTCATACCTGCAACGCTGGGTAATACTTATGAGATAAGTGTAAGATACAGTAAGAGGAGAAGGATCATGGGAAATGTATAGAAATCTAGTTAACATGTTGTTTTTACAGCAACAGTAAAGCTTTTAGCTGACTTTAAACCACTTAGAGTCACTTAGAATGAATGCAGCATTAATGTTATTCTATGAACAGTATGGTGACCTGCTTCCCTCCTGCTGTTTTCTCCCTGCAGTCTTCACGCTGTGCTTTCCAGTTGTGTTCTTTGTGGGACTGCTCCCACAGGTCAACACATTCGTCATGTACCTCTTTGAGCAGCTGGACATCCATGTGTTTGGGGGGAACGGTGAGTGACTCATTAAACGGCAACCTCTCTGCAGGTGTTGTGTTTGCCCTCTGTGGGATCATCATACATAACCCCAGTGGTTCAAGCTTTGGCAAAGAGATTTGGTGTAGAGAGAAAAAAGGGTTGGGCCTAGTATAAACCACTGGGGGGATTAATTTGTATAGGGTATATGCACAATCAAAAATGAAAATGTGCAAAGACTTTCACTTAACTGTCACACTGTTTAAACTTTAGAGTATTTCAATTCTCATTCTGGCTTTGATTAGCAATTTGGATAAATGCAACACATGCACCTCCATCACACCCTACAATTAATTTGCTAAACTCTGACACAGCAATAATGGATTCACCCACTTTTCATGATTAACCTCTTATGATGAATCTGTGTTTAAAGTACTGGTTTGCATTCAACCTGTCTAGCTTAGGGATGGGTCTGAATAATCGAATATTAGAATAATCGTTTGTAGGATAAAAAAAAATGTTATTGTAACCTATGATAGTCATTTTATGATAAAACTAAACAAATCCCCAGAACAAGAAAAAGAAAAAAAACACAAAAAAAGAAATATTTTCAAAAATATTAGAAAAAGGGGTGTGGTCGAATATTCAAATAATCAGTATGAATAGAATTATAGTAATCGATTTTCATTTTGGTCACTTTTACACATCCCTAGTCTAGCATCCCATAGCCTATAGGGTATTGCATTGATGGCCTCCCCCTTACTTCAGGACATGATCCACCCTCACACCCCATGCTGCACACTTATTAGATCAGCTAACACAGGAAGTCTGTTCGTCCTTTCCCTACGACACCCTGGCCAATGCGCCAAGCATCAAGACTCTTCTCCCCCCTGGCTCCCAAGCTACATAATGACCCCCCCCCTAGAAGTCTGCTTTCCTTGTATCCCATCTTGTGGCCTATTTTATGATAGATGCTAGTTATAGTATGCAGTGATATATTACTAGTTACTTGTTCACGTTATGTTATTTAGATACACACATGTACTTGTTTGCTTAACCACAAATGCTATGATGTTATTTAGATATAGCATGTTGTTTAGACAGATGCTAGGTTTGATGTTTACCTGGTATCCTAGTTACTTTGAAGCACTAGATTGTTTTTCTGTCTACTCTATTTACTTGACCATTTACCCTGTTGTGTGTTGACTAAGGGTTCATGCCATTTACTCTGATCTTGCACTTTCGCTCTGTATGTCGCTCTGGATAAGAGCATCTGATAAATGTTTAAATTGGAAATTGATGAGCCGAGGTGTCAGTGACACAGTATGTTCTGTCCTTCACAGCTTCCAGCAGCCTTCTGTCGGCCCTGTACAGCGTCGTCCGCAGTGCTGTGACCGTGGCCCTGTTGTATGGTCTGTGCTATGGGGCCCTGAAGGTAAGGGCCACACTCCCTACGCAGTAAAATCCTGTTGTTGTTTTTTTCCCACCACAGAATTAAATTGCAACACACAATGAGGCTTAGCACTTTACTTCACGTGGACATGAGTGAACAATGCGTTTTGCTCACTGTTTCATAAGGTTCACTCAGACTTGGTGAAGAAGAGACACTCGGCTGTTCACAGAGAAGCCTCTGGTTTTTATCGCCTAACTGTAGATTTTCCCTACAATCACAGTCCATTTCAAACCAAAATAAAAATTACAGAAACAAAGAGAAGAATGCTTCCTTGCTCAGTATTCATGACAGGTTTAGTAGAGATGTGATTGATTTGTCTCTCGTGAATGAATGAATGAATGCATGAATTCATTCATTCATTTTAATATAGGTGCGAGTGAAATCAAGCAAAGTTTACAATGTGGAGTTAAAATGCCACTGGTCAGCTATCAGAGCTACCACCATGCCAGTCTATCCAGTCTTCACTTGGAAATGTTCCTTGTAGTCAATAGTCATTTAAAATAAACATACAGTACTAATACCAGATACTGTAGCTGGGCTGGGCCGCACTGTGGATGCATGGAGGTGTACAGAGGAGGAATTTGTAGTTTATATGGGATGGCCACAAGGTTATTTGTCATGGATGTTTCTTTTCTCCAGGGACTGTTTGCTCTACTTTTCAAATCAATCCATGCTTAAGTGCAATGATAATGCAACCACACATTGATATTTAGTGTTGGATTACTTATTTCAAGCAAGTTTCAAGTCTCAACAAGTTGATTTTCATACCATGCTGAAATGAACGGAATCAAGTGGCCTCCTCAGAAATACAAAGATGGTCGGTAGTAATGTCAAATTATACTGTAAGTTGTATTCAATGGGCTGGACACGCCAGACCAGATCACCAGTGAACCTGGTACAGTACCTCTGTTTTGATATGTTGATCTGCTTTCTTTTTGTCTCATGTCATTTGAATTTAATGGATTATGAATGCAAAAGTTTTGATACAGTATAGATTTTGTGATAAAAAACCTTTTCATTTTTGTTTGTTACAGGAGACATGGGAGCCCCATCACATCCCTGTGCTATTTTCTGTGTTTTGTGGTCTCCTGGTGGCAGTGTCGTACCATCTGAGCCGCCAGAGTAGTGACCCATCTGTACTCATGTAAGTTTACTCAGGACTACACGGTAACATCCCAGTGTTATTTTAACTCGGAACAGTGTACCAATGGAACCAAATGGACCCGAACCCATTTGGTTCCATTTTTCGGAGTTAAATGAACTCTTAAGGATTTCACTCTGTATTGTGCTTTGGTTCTGTGTTTTTAAATATTCATTGAACTGTCACAGTAAATATATGAATGAAATTTTGAATACTTTACTATGATTCTCTATACTTTATGGAACTGATTGATTTGTAACAATCTAAAACAAGCCATCAGAAATATTGTTTTACCCTGGTCTGACAAAGAATGATTTGTGACTTCCTGACTATTACTCACAGTATGCACTACATTGTCTCAAATACTGAACATCCTCGTATGCCTAAGCTTTTCAAACTGTCCAACTTGAAATGTTTTTTAACTTGCTCTTACACAATAACACAGTGTTACAAGTGAATGCCCCCCCATCAGATGAATTGCCACAATGGGCTCCAAATCCACGTTTGAAATGGCTAATATAGTATTGTCTCACTTTGTAGCTCACTGATACAGTCCAAGATCTTGCCTAACTTGAAAGACAAGAACCCTGAAGACCCTCTCTCAGAGGTCCAGGACCCTCTGCCAGAGAAGCTGAGGGCCTCAGTGGTGAGTTGAGCATTGTTGCATAATGAATTGAATCCATGATTGGGTAGCTGTAATGTCATAATGGTTGTAAATTAAGCATGACAAGTAAGATGGTAACAGGTGACTTGCCTGGATCCAGTCCATTTACTCCGCCCACTCCACTGAGTGGACATTTATTGTACTAGGAGGATAGATTTCTGTTATTGCATGATGACCTCTCAGTGACCTCTCAGACCACATGATTTACCTAAATGAATTGTACCTACCATATAGTTCCTACAGATATATTATAGGTATTTTCTGGATATGTCAGGGTTTGTTTGAAAACAAAATTTGCATTTGATTTACAATTAGAGGGTGCAATTGACCTTCTTTTTCTTTTGCTGATCACATCCCTGATGTTCTGATGTTTCTTTTCGTCCCTATAGAATGAGCGTCTTCAGTCGGACATGATTGTCTGTGTGGTCATCGCTGTTCTGTACTTCGCCATCCATGTCAGCACAGTGTTCATTGCACTACAGGTAATTTCAAAATAGAAAAAATGGGCACTATGTCCTAAATAAATAAGATTGAGTTGAACCTCTCTGTCATATTTCCTGGACATGTACCTCTTTTGCGTACACAAGAGAGGGAGATAAGTGAGGATTTGTTACACATACTGTACACTATGCACCTTTATGCACTCCTGCAAAGGTCAGACTAATTGGAGCTTGTGGGAATTTTCTGATGGGCTATTTCTGATGGGTTATTATACGTACTGTTTTATTATAAATGTGTTGTCTTTCAAACTCATCTTTTCATATCCATATATTGCTACAGATGTTTGTGTAAGAAAGAAATCTATAAATATCAAAAGAATAAGTGAGAAGTAAAACCTTATTATACAAAAAGATTGCTATTCAACTTTTGTCATTAACGATATATTGCACATTTCGGTGACACGTTTCTTCTTTAGCCATGTTTTGGAGAAAACCATCCAAATACAAAGTTTGATTGAAAATGAAATTCTCACATTCAGATGCAACAATAATCCTGATATAACTACAAAGTGGGTAATACTATCCTTAATATGAATGTACTAATATTAGTATGCCTTCTCCTCAGCCTTTCTTGAGTTACATTCTGTACGCGCTGTTGGGCACGGTGGGGTTGCTCACCCACTACCTGCTGCCCCAGGTGCGCAAACAGCTTCCCTGGTACTGTTTCTCCCACCCCCTGCTCAAAACCAAGGAGTACTATCAGTTTGAAGTCCGGGGTAGGTATCCCAACTACATCGCTTGAGCTGTAGCTGCTGTCAGCACTCTGCATGTACTTTGTATAACACTGCAAAGTTTAAGAATTATTCAGCAGCGTGGCAGTACATTATAAACATGTAGGTTGAGTCAGCACTCTGCATGTATAAGAATACTAGTGACTTAGCATCACTGCAAAGTTTAAGAATTATTCATCAGTGAATTATTCATCAACATTATAAACATGTGGGTTGAGTCAGCACTCTGCATGTATAAGAATACTAGTGATTTAACATCACTGCAAAGAGTTCTGAATTACCAACTAAGCAGAATAGAGTTCAGCCACTGTTCATGTGATCATCCTTACTTTACTGGCTACTTTTAATGGAACGTACACATCATCATACTCCTGGTTTTTGCAAAGAAGTGCAGAAAATGTTAGCCGCCTTGTTTGGCACTGTTCTGTATTGCTTGCATATGGGCTTGCTGGTATCCTTGTTAATTTGCCTCAAATGCGTGGTCTTTTCTGGCCGTTCTGAACAAAAGTCAAGCCAAATTGTACTGTTTTTATTATGTTTTTTATAATGCTGCTACAATAACACCCCATTATCCTCCATGGAATAATTATCTTTATTATGAATTAATTTAATACATTTTCGGGAAAATTGAAAACGTTGCTGCCCCACAGCAACGATATACAACATCCCAGTGAAATATGTCTGTCAGTGAGTCTACTGTAGTTATGTTTCTATAATAAATTCATTTTGTGTCTTGCTCCAGATGCGGCCCATGTGATGTGGTTTGAGAAGCTCCATGTGTGGCTGCTGTTTGTTGAGAAGAACGTTCTGTATCCGCTCGTCATTCTTAATGAGATGAGTGGCAGTGCCAGAGAGCTCGCCAGCCCAAAGAAACTTGACACAGAGTGAGGATTTGTACTGCTTTCCCTCATGGTTGTATAATCTTTGTGTTACTTAAAAAAAAAATTCTGGTGCATATTATATATTATTATACAGTCAGATATAGTAAATAATATATTCATATATGGTCAGATATGGATATATCATTTACAGTCATATATATATACATATATAGTATACACTATTAATATATTCATATAGTGTATAGTCAGATGTACAGACGGATGATACATTAAAGCAGGGGTCTTCAAGGTTTTTCAGGCCAAGGACCCCTGAGCTGAGAGAGAGCTGATGCAGGGACCCCCTCTATATTGTATAAAAATGTGTTTCAGATTTTTTTTTTTACTTGGTCTGCTCTTTTTTCCCTCTACACCTATACCTCTTTGCCAAAAATAGCCAATCTACAAGCTCGTAACTCGAGCTTGTAGATCTGCTATTTTCAGAATAGTTCTCTTCAGAATAAGGATGCTAGGGTTTAAGTGGTTAATGTAAAAAAAAAATCATATCACACAAAGATTTGCCGGCCCCCCTGTAGTAACTCTGAGGACCCCCTAGGGGTCCCGGACACCCTGTTGAAGACCCCTGTGCATTAAAGGAAAAACTGTATAACTTGGTGGAGAAACCTAACGATTGCATGTGCTCATTTGTGCAGGGTGGGGGCTCTGATGATCACAGTAGCGGGACTGAAGCTCCTTCGATCGTCGTACAGCAGCCCCACCTACCAGTACGTCACTGTACTCTTCACCATCCTCTTCTTCACCTTCGACTACCGCCACCTCTCTGAAACCCTGCTGCTCGACCTCTTCCTCATGTCCATAGTCTTCAGCAAGGTCAGACATACGACATGCATATTAGTTTTCTGTTCTTCTTATCGTCGCTGTCCTTGTATCTCCTTATTTCAACGTTCTATGTTTTAAGTTAATGCCCTGCTTCGTTGTACCTGAGTGACGCGTAATAGTACGCAGATGTTGTGGTTAAGTGTGGGTTTTATAAATGTTTAACCAACAACTAACAAGAGCTTGTGACTGAATCATATTTATATTCGATCCATTGGAATTCTTTTTCCATTTCCTGAAAGGTTATGCTTTTGTATATAAGAGGTTTCTGCCTGACAGCGGAGACATTCTTTTTTGCATTTGATAGGGCCGATGCAATGTAAAATTGTCTGTATGCTCAGTTGCGTGCCAACGTCCTACACAGAAAATAGCCGATCTACAAGCTCACAACGCGTCACGACGCAAAGCATTGTGAGCTTGTAGATCTGCTATATTCTGTGCATGACATGTGCAGCAAATTATATCAAGCACCCACAGTTCCAATACAGAGAATGAAGCGGATGTGCTGTCAGTTTATACTGTTGCTATGGCTAATTTTCAACTCTTGTCCCTAGTATGGCTCAACAGTGCACAGTGTAATTAAAATATACAGCTTTCATGATCATAAAAATACAGTACACTACAATAAAATACACATGATCACTCACAACAATAAAATAAAAAGTAGTATATAGTGTGTTCAAGCTTTTCTAAACACTCATTACTGTGTGTCAGAGTTGAACATCAAAGACATCAATGTACAATGGAGCAAAAGACACAAGGACAGTGATCAGAATAATAAACAAAACGTAAGAGGAGAGCATTTTATATATTAGTAATGTATGTAGTGTTGAAAAGGATATGTGTTCATATTCTCTGTAGTGGCACAAAGGTTTATGTCTGTTTATAGTGTGGGGGGTATTTAGACACACAACCATATATTTTGTTTATGATGACATCATATGGCTGCTTTTCTGATGTGTGATGTCCTGTGGTTGTCTACAGCTGTGGGAGCTGTTCTACAAGCTGCGTTTCGTCTACACCTACATCGCTCCCTGGCAGATCACGTGGGGTTCAGCCTTCCATGCCTTCGCTCAACCCTTTGCTGTGCCTCGTATCCTTTCATCATTTCACGATGATGGATGGCCACGGCATGTTCAGGCTGACATTGAGCACTGGTGAAATATGATTTGATTAGATTTCTTGAATGGAAATAAGCTAGGAACACATGCCACTCAACCATGTTACACACCCATTGACGCAGTCAGTGAACCAAATTGAAACATCTACTGTTTTCTTTGTTTACCGGTCACAATCTCTCCCGTGCCACCTTTCACATAAATGTCACCACTGTAAAACAGACTGTAATGATTTATACTTTGTTGTCAATGTCAACCTTGTATATCATCTATTTTCACTGGCGTGCACCAAAATATCAATCAGGCTTAAGCTTGTGTAGCTGCACAGCATTATTAAACTGATGACCCATGTTTAGTGATAGTTCATTTCATAATATTTTATTTAAATAACTTTGACATGACAGGATAAAAAGTGCAGTTTATATGTGTTTTTCAAAGTAATCCTTAACACCAAGCCCTATCAGACTCTGCCATGCTGTTTGTCCAGGCCATAGTGTCAGCAGTCTTCTCCACTCCTCTCAACCCCTTCCTCGGCAGTGCCATTTTCATCACTTCCTATGTTCGCCCTGTCAAGTTCTGGGAGAGAGACTACAAGTAAGGCCAATTGAATCCTATCCTATTATTACCGTAATTATTTTAATTCCCTATAATTATTTTAACTCCCAAATAGCTTCTGTTTAATCCCCTTCTAACTACTATGCTCCTAAAATAATGTGACTTCAGTAAGTGCTTAGTTGTAATTAGCACTTTAATTTAACAAAATGTGTTTTGGGTTGTAGCACCAAGAGAGTTGACCACTCTAACACACGGCTGGCCTCTCAGCTGGACAGAAACCCAGGTACGTCATAATGGCTACATATTTTCTTGCTTTTTAATTGATCCATAAACAAGATGTAATGCACAATATCCCACATGCTATTAAACTAGGGCGACCACCTACGTAGAGATTCATCAAATTAATATTAATTGATTTAGTGCATTCCATTCAGTTATTGTGTGAACTGTTAAAATATTACATATTGTCACTGTCGGGTGGAAACCTTGTACTTTCAGGACAAAATAACCTGTGTTCCAATGGATGCAATGTAGTTACTATTTAGATAAGCTTGTGTTAATACTTTTCATTGGTTAAATATTTATAAAACCCACAGACAGATTCACTTAAAGGTAGGGTAAGTGATTTGCTTTGGTTAAAATAAGTGTTAAATAGCTCTATATTCTGATAATACTCATTGCTATAGAGTGTTTGTTCAGTAACAGGAGTCTCCTTGTCTCTCCACCTCTTTATTAAACAGAAAATGAATTTTCGTTTCAGTTTCAGTTTCATTTCCAATTTTATCCAACCAGGACAGAGAACTCAATCAGGATACAGATTAAACAAGTGAAATTGGAAGTGATGACACTAAGAAATGAGCAGACAAAATTGGAACTGGAACACTATACAAATTAAGCTTAAAATGTATTTTCTGTTTATTAAAGAGCTGGAGAAACTGGGAGACTCCTTACTGAAAAAAACACTCTATAGCAACGATTGTTTTAACCAAAAAATATCACTTACCCTACCTTTAAAAAACAATCTAAAATAGCAGCTCTACAAGCTCACAACGTGTTGTGAGTTTGTAGATTGACTATATTTGCTACTTTTGTGCAACACACATAAAGAAGTAGGGCATTAATTTAAGAAACATCCATGTGATGCTTTTCTTTATTATGGGCATTCATTTAAGAAAAAACTTGAATATGGAGACAGGGTTTCTGCCCGACAGCGACAATATGGTGGTCTGTGTTCTGTTCTTTTGTGAAAGAAAAGGGGAGCAAAAAAATCTTCTGTCCCTACCTAGGCTCAGATGACAACAACTTGAACTCCATCTTCTACGAGCATCTGACCCGCTCCCTGCAGCACAGCCTGTGTGGGGACCTGCTGTTGGGGCGCTGGGGGAACTTTGGCACTGGAGACTGCTTCATCCTGGCCTCCGACTACCTGAACGCCCTGGTGCACCTGGTGGAGATCGGCAACGGCCTGGTCACCTTCCAGCTCCGCGGACTGGAGTTCAGAGGTAAGGAGGAGGAGCACCATGCCCTTTGTTGAGCAGCAGGGAGGATGTCAAACACATAATAAAGGAACATCCGCACTCTCTTCAGTTATATTCTTGATTTATTTTTTAGGGTTAACAGCCGCAGCAGACAGTCTATCTGGAGAAACGGACGCGTTTCGGCACGTCGGCCTTCCTCAGCGTTTCAAACTAGAATACATCAAACAGGATGTGACATATATAGCTATGCGATAGTGTACAGCTGATTCTCATTGGTGAATACAATTCACTTGCAATTCATTGTACTATTAGTGTTTACATTAAGCATTACACATAGTATTTGTTTAGTAAAAATATTCTTAAAGTTTCCACAATTTCCACAACCAGAACAATCAATTCATAGAAAACATTTCATAGAAAACAATTCAATAATAACTCTTCATTCAGTCCCTTAGGGAACTCAGTATTTAATGCATGGATCCAGTAAGCCTCCCTTTGTAATAGGACCCGGTCTCTGTCCCCACCTCTTCTCAGTGGGTTGACTACTTCTAAACCTTGAAATCTTAGGGTACATATGTCATGTTTAGCCATATTATAATGCCTGGCAACTGGAGACTTCTCGTCTTTATTTCTAATATTACTCTTGTGCTCCGTAATTCTGTTTTTTAATTCTCTTTTGGTCTTTCCCACATAGCAAAAAACGCAGGGGCACTTTAAAAGATAAACTACATATTTTGTCTTACATGTAATTCTCCCTTTGACTTTAATTTTTTTACCATTATGAGGGTGAGAGAAAGAGTCTCCTGTTATCGTGGCATTACAATTAATACAACCTTTACATGGGAAATTCCCTGAGGGTATAGTAGATAAAAGGTGTTGTGGTTGAATATACACATCATTTTTAGCCGTGAGCTGAAAGCGCTGCGGCTCTACAGACAGCCTCAGACATCGTCACTCGCGACACGACATGTTTTCGACATGTTTTCGGGACACCTATTTGTCTATTGGCTGTCCTGGCTGTCCTTCACTACTTTACAGCCAATGGGAGACACTACTTTAAAGCCAATGGACGGCCAATGGACGGCCGTTACGTCACTCGCAGCACCCGCCTCCCCTCGCAGCACTCCGTCTCCGTCTCCATCTGTCCCTCTCTCTCTCTCTCTCTCACACACACACGCGCGCGCACGCTCTCTTTCTCTCTCTCTCTCTCTCACACACACACACATCAGCTGATGTGTTAGCAACATGCTATGCTAACCGTAATAGTGAGAGGACAGAGTGAGAGGCTGAGAGTCATAAAGTCATTAAGTCATAAAAAGTCGGCCAGCGGAGAATCTTCTAATCATCTGTGATTTCCAACAGCCGTGCAGCGCCCTTCAGTGTTGATTTAACTCTGAGGAGCAGTGGAAGTACTCAAATGTTTCACTTGAGTAAAAGTATCAATACTGCAATGTAGAAGTACTCTGTTACAAGTAAAAGTCCGCAATTCAAAATTTACTTGAGTAAAAGTACAAAAGTGTTGGTATCCAAATGTATTTAAAGTACCAAAAGTAAAAGTACAAAAATGTTTGAAAATAGCAGATCTACAAGCTCACAACGTGTCGCGATGCGACACGTTGTGAGCTTGTAGATCAGCTATTTTCAAATAGCCTTGGTATAAAATAGGGCTAAAGTGGTTAATGTATGTTTTATAATGTAATAATTTATATCTGCAAAGTAACTAGTAACTCAAGTTTTCAAATAATTGTAGTGGAGTAAAAGTACAATATTTGCCTCTGAGATGTAGTGGAGTAGAAGTACAAGTACTGAAAACTGGAAATACAACAGTAAAGTGAAAAATACCTCAAAATTGTTCTTAAATACAGTACTTGAGTACATGTAGTTACTTTACACCACTGATGACATGCCTGTCTAAGACAAGTCCCAGAGTATTCCCAAAACTGTATATATCTGTAGGCTATTTTTATTTAGTTATTATTGTCCATTTTATTTTCTTGCTTAATATTTTCTTCTCTTCATTATATCAATTATATGTAGAACCATCTGTGGTACAAGTTCCAACAACATTTCGCTGCTTGTATCTTTATGAGTCCGTAACAAATAAAGCTTCTTGCATTCTGCACAATTCTAATGTTGCAATTCACTGCAGAAGGACTTGTTTTGTACTGTAATAGGTAGGCTAGTCCTATACCAGTTACTTATTTTTATTTTAATGTTAAGACATTTATGCTTGAATGACAGTGATTAGGCCATAACATGTTACAGCACTATAAAAAAACAAGACATGACAAAGTCATAATATAGCCGCAAAATGTCATATTGAGGTATGCCATTTTTTGGCAGAGTTCTTCTACATTGCAGTATTGATACTTTAACTTGTGTAGTTGGGGGGGGGCACACACACACAATACAGCTGCTAATAATATGACTGTCAAATCATATTTATTCTTGTTTTCTTTCAAAAGGACATATATTTTTTCAAAAAAGTTTTTCTTTTAAAAAAAAAAAAAAAAGTTTTTTCAAAAAGTTTTTTTTTTCCTTCTTTTTTTTAAATTAATTTTTTTCAACGGCAGATTGGGGCAACAAAAGCCTGCCGCTCGCGGCTATATTATGACTTTAGTCATTTCTTGTTTATTAGTTTGTCGCTTGTATTGTTTGCTCTCTTGTTTGCAAAAATTGGGGGGTGGAAAAAGCTTTTCCTACCACTGGATCACTGGACAGTATATGCCAGTGTTTTTTGACCACCTGTTTAATGGGTTGGGAGATAGGGGAAAATGTAGTTGTCATAACTATAGGTTGTCTGTTTAAAGCAAAAGAAGATTTAGGAGCAAGGAGACTGGTTCTATCAAGGATGTCAAACATGAAAGGTGGATTCTCATTGGGGCTATGCAAACTAAAACTATACGCTAATGTATGTTTATGATATCGTAAGGCACTTAAGATTCATGCCCACTTATATAGTTATAGTAGGAGGAGAAGTACATAGGGTTGTATCAACATACAGCACTGCATATGGGTCAATAAGTATGTGCATTTTACAAATGCATTTGAATCTGACCAGTTTATTACACCAGGTGGATGAGGTTTGCCTCATACTGCAGAACAATGCAAAGCAGTATCTGAAAAATAGTATCTGGTTAATCACACTCAATCCGTTACTCAAAGACAAAACAAAATTACAAAATACTATTGGTCTTTTGGACACCATTCAAAGTAATACGGCGGCCGTGTCCATTGATATCAGTGGAGAAGTGTAGCCCTGTCATACTCGGTTCCTCAAGTTATATAGTATTGGGAAGTGCTCTAAAGACTTAGTGCTACACTGACTCAGCAGTACTGACTGCTGCTGATTATGCAACGTTTGCTTACAAGAAATTCAGTATGTACTGTAGGTGTGCTTTATGACCTTCCATGGGGTGCCTGGTGGCTCAGACAGTTTTACCACATGCTCCTTAGATAGATAGACCTTTTATTGATCACGTGGGAGAAATTCAGTCACTCACTCCTTGTGATTTGAAAGGTCCCGGGTTCAAATCCGACTCCTGGCTTGTTGTTGTTTTGCATGTCACTCTCTCTCTGCCTATAAGTGAAAATGCTTGTGTCACCATGAATTGGGTTATGTTTGCCACTTCAAATTCTGTCAGCAACCTAACAATCTTAACTGTCACATAGAAATAAAAAGATGAATAACTAATAGCTGCTTTCCACCATCTCATATTCCTGCTGATTGTTTCTTTTCCCAGGGACGTACTGCCAGCAGAGGGAGGTGGAGGCCATCACCGAGGGCGTTGAGGAGGACGAGGGCTGCTGCTGCTGTGAACCGGGCCACCTGCCCCACGTCTTGTCCTTCAATTCTGCCTTCGGCCAGCGCTGGCTGGCCTGGGAGGTGCTGGTCACCAAATATGTGTTGGAGGGCTACAGCATCACAGACAACAGTGCCGCTTCCATGCTGCAAGTGTTTGACCTCCGACGAATCCTGACCACTTACTACGTCAAGGTTAGTGGAGTAGAGCCATTTCCACATAATGATGAAAGTTCAACTTAGAGTTTAACTTACATTGGAGAATCCAATCTGATAAATTGTAATTAAGTGGTCTTCTACCTTTTAATAAAGATCAAGTGCTCTCAATCCCTTTTTAAGTAGGTGACTTTTTATGGTATGGCTCTGCAAGAGGCTAGTTAAGTCTATAATCGGGTCGGTCTGTGTGTTTTTGTCTGGGTGTTCGGAGCTAATTTCGCTAATACCGCTGGACTGATCAGTGCAGTAGCAGTAAGCCCCATAAGTACATCAATCTTTTTGTGTTTTATACTTTCTGGGGATATTTCATTTTGGAAGAATACTTTTTATATCATAATTTCATGTACGTTTCCAACATACCACACAAATGTTGCACCAGATGTAAACATTAACGTGACATACAATGACTCAAATGAGCCAATCAGAAGCTGTCTTCTAAAACCTGCATTCCACTGTTCCTTCCTGGTGTCAGGGCATCATCTACTATGTCATCGCCTCCCCCAAGCTAGAGGAGTGGTTGGCCAATGAGACCATGAAAGATGGCCTGCGGGGCTGTGGAGAGAGGAACTACGTAGACCTGGACCCCACCTTTAACCCTAACATCGACGAAGACTACGACCACCGTTTGGCTGGCATCTCCAGGGACAGCTTCTGTGGAGTGTATCTGAGCTGGATTCAATACTGCAATTCTCAAAGGGGCAAGGTAGGGTTGCTGCTGAGTAACATTTGACCCTGTTGAAGTGAGTGTCGAAGCGTGTCGGTCATCCTGTTGCCTTGCTCAAATAAATATAATTAATTTTTCACCTGAAGACGCCGTGCTTCAGTACCTTTTTCCCTACAGTCTGCTTCACCACAAGCAGAACTTCGTTTTCTTTTGCTTCTATGTATACCTACCTGTTTCACTGAAGTGCACTTGTTTGCAAACGCCACTGTGACTGAACCCAGGCAGCGCTTCCTCATTCTGTTTTAAAATGTAACATTTAACCTTTGACTTTAATGTTGTAATATATCACATGACCAAAATGTATGGGTTGCATCATGGCAGCCTGGTTGTCAGTAAAACGCAAAGTCTAAAGGTGGTTACACACCGGGCGAATATGCGAATATACGCAAAATTCGGACTCGTTCCGAATAATTAAAAGACGCTTTTTCGCTTCGCTTTTTCGCTCCATGTATGGAGCCATTGACTTTATAAGGTTTTTAAAAAAAACGCATTATTCGCACGAAAAAATCGCCCCGGTGTGTAACAACCTTAAGGTTTTAGCCTTGCAACCGTATGTTGCATTGAAGAGTGCTTGAGCAAGACTTGATGTTGATCTACATAAGAGCAACAGCTAAACATTTTTCATTCTTTCTTTTATCTTATGCTGAAAATGTTTTGACTAAGGGGTGCGCCAGTTCATCTGACAAAAATAATCGTTAAAATAATCAATTTATTAAAAAAATGAAAATAACAGATCTACAAGTTAACAAAGAGAAGACAAGAAGACATTCTCCAAAAAACATGCTTCTCGATTAATCGAAAAAGTGATCGATGGAATAATCAGTAAGAACAAAATCGATAGTTGCAGCTCTAGTTCTGATGTGATTCTTTCATAGCTGTTGAACATTGTTTCTCTCCTTTGCTTCCAGCCACTGGAAAGTGACAAGGACTCAGCCCTGGTGTTGCTGTGCTTTGGCCTGTGTGTGTTGGGGAGGAGAGCCCTGGGGACAGCTGCACACCACATGTCCAGGTTATTTAACGCAGTAGTTCTCACTTTTAAGGGACCATTTGGTTCCTAACTATCAATCATTTAGCTTGGAACCCCCTCAAGGACCCCTGGGGGTCCATGTACCCCACTTTGAGAACCACTGATTTAACAACCCTCATTATCATGACTGTTGCATGATAGCGCTTGTTTTTCAACTACTCAAACACCCTTACATGACAATATGTTTCTAACTGATCCAATATTTATTGTGCATGCCTCTTGTTTGTGGATTAGCTGGTATGATTAAAAGAGCATTACAGTACATATAAGAGAAGAGGATTACATAATAAGACACTTTCTTTACTTTGCAAGATGCACATTGCAGACAGTGTGTTTTATCTGGACAAATAGGATCTTTATTCATGACCACATGTCCTCTCTCTTTACCGCAGCAATCTGGAGTCTTTCTTGTATGGATTACATGCATTATTCAAGGGAGACTTCCGCATTTCTTCAGTCAGAGATGAGTGGATCTTCGCTGACATGGAGCTCCTGAGGAAAGTTGTGGTGCCTGGAATCAGAATGTCCCTAAAGCTCCACCAGGTGAGGCTCTGAAAGCAGTGAAATCCTTGTACTTCCTCAACAGTGTGCATAACAATAGAAAGTTGAAGTAAAAAGGAATAATACAAATAGGCTAAAATGTGGCCCTTTGATCAATAATAATATATATATTTAAAACATCTGGTGTTTGATATAAAAATGTGCATTTGCTTTGTATTCTCCAGTAGGATTATGTTATCCTGTACAAGAGCCTATTAAATGTAACATTTCCTGTTTCTGGTTTGACCCAGTCAAGCTGCTAACATTTGGCTGCAATCTTGCACCACTACATGTCCCCTGTCTTTAGCTAGCTTATTTATAACGGGTTTAGCAGATAACGTTAGTGCATTTTCAGTAGTAATGGTTAAAAAAAAAGAGAAGAAAATAGAGAATTGATTTAAAAAAAACATCAGTTCAGAACGTAATGGAAGAAGGATACATGTTTGTGGAATTGGAGGTTGGGAAGTTTGTTATTTGACCATTAGAGTGGTATCTTCTTGAACTTAATGTGTTTCATTTGGGACTGCGGGGAAATGCCGACAGTTATTGACAATGATGGAAACATGTCTGCTTCCGAGAAGAAAGTGGTTATTTTCACTGTTGATTTGAGTCCAAACAAAATGCGCAATTTCCCAGATCAATGGTGCTATACTTGCACAAATGTGTTATTATTTATGAAAGATGATCCTCAGAATTGATTACAAAAAAGGGGGGGGGGATCTTACTTATAATTAATTACATTGTTCACTGTTTATTGAAACCATATTAATGCAATGAAATATTATCAGAGAATTTAAAATGTACATTGAGTAATATCTTAATTAACAATCTTTATCTTTATAATTGTGCTGGATGTCTAGCATAGTTAAAGAAATGGCATACAATGTATAACATTTTGAAAAAGCTCACTATGTGTCCTCTTTCTGCCAGGACCACTTCACATCCCCAGATGAGTATGACGAGCCGGCAGTGCTGTTCGAGGCCATCTCCACCCACCAGCAGAACCTGGTCATTGCCCACGAGGGCGACCCAGCCTGGAGGAGTGCCGTGCTCTCAAACTCAGCATCACTCCTGGCCCTGCGCCACGTTCTGGACGAGGGAACCAACGAGTACAAGATCATCATGCTCAACCGCCGGTACCTCAGCTTCCGAGTCATCAAGGTACATCGTCAAAGATCAGATCAAACTCTGTTGGTAATCTCCAATGGGGCATTTGGTTGTATCAGTAATAGTGAATACAGCGGCAATGAAAAGTAGAATTGATAAATGAGACAAATCAACTCAAGAGGCAATGCCTGAGAAACTCCAGTATGAATCAAATGAAACAGTTTTTGAGCACACACTCCACACAGTTGCATTCAGGTAATGTTTACTTTTAGTTTCGTATATAAGAAGGTCTGCTGAACCCCTAGTCTCTACGGGGATGGGCAGGAACTTTACCCATAACTTCATGATTCAATATACCGTAAACAGATGGTCTTGGTACAGTAAGTATAGCAGGTGATGTACACATACACAGACAACCTCAGTCCAAAGTCAAGTCCTCATCATTTATTCTATGTCATAAACCTTAGTAGTTTTAATATACAAGACTCTCCAGCCCTTGCTGAATCCGCCTTTATATTTTAATGTGTATTGCATATTATTATTTTTATATTTTGTCTGTGTATGTGTTGTGTGTATTGTCTCACTTGGGACTTACTGAGGACCTGCAGCAAACAGAGTGAGGCAGAAGCTAAAATATAGCAGAAAGTAATGGTTTCAACATTCATACAGCATAAAAAAAAGACACTAATGCTAATTTTAAATATGCCCTTAGGTTTATTAAAAGAAATGAGAACATAATGAGGTCAGATTCACTGGCAAAGAAGCTACAAAAGCATAATGTGAATGATTTCTGGAAGGAAATTAAAATGATAAATAATTGTAAAACATCTCTTCCGTCAAATATAGATGGAGTGAGTGGTTCTGATGAAATTTCACAGCTATGGCAGAAACAATATTCTGAGCTGTTCAACTGTGTAAAAAGTAATCTTGTTGTAGTGGAAAATGTAGATTTTAATGATGAGGTGATTGTTACTCCTGCCGAAATTCATGAAGCAGTTTTGAAGCTAGGAGATAATAAGGCCTGTGGTCTGGATGAGATAACAGCTGAACATCTAAAACTAGCCAGTAAGAAACTGTGCCCTTTGGTTGCTATGTGTTTTACAGGTTTTTTTGTTCATGGGTTTTTACCTGTTTCCATGCTCTCTGTCGTATTAGTGCCGGTCATTAAAGACAAAGTGGGTAAACTAAACAGCTCTGATAACTATAGGCCAATAGCATTGGCCAGCGTTTTATCCAAAGTGCTAGAGACAATTCTACTGAGTAGACTTGAGAGGTTGATCCTGTCAGCGGATAACCAATTTGGATTCAAACGAAAACACGGCACTGATTTGTGTATTTTTGCACTCAAAGAGCTTTTAGATAAATATAGTAGGCAGAATTCTACTATGTTTGTTTCTTTTATTGATGCCTCTAGGGCCTTCGACCGCATTAATCATGAAAAGTTATTCTTAAAGCTGACACAGAGAGGGGTCCCTAGTTTCCTAGTCAGAATCTTGGTGTTCTGGTATGCTCACCAGACAATGAGGGTAAAATGGGGGAAGTCAATATCTGCTCCTTTTCATGTGACCAATGGTGTCCGTCAAGGAGGAATAATTTCTCCATTCCTTTTTAATGTTTATATGAATGATTTATCATTGATGTTAAATGCATGTGGGACAGGGTGTAGAGTTGGTGACTCGTTAATTAATCACCTGATGTATGCAGATGATTTGGTCATCTTTAGTCCATATAGTGCTGGGCTACAACAGCTACTGAGGATATGCTCACAGTATGGCTTTGATTTTAATATAAAATACAACGCTAAAAAGAGTAAGGTCATGATTGTCCGAAGTAGGGAAGACAGACTATCTACCTTTCCTGACTTCTACCTGGCTGGCACTGCCCTTAGTGTGTGCAGTGACATTACTTATTTGGGACATATTATCTCCAATGACCTAACAGATGACAAAGACATCTATAGGCAGCGGCGTAAGCTGTATGCCCAAGCAAACATGCTGTGCCGCAAATTTAGCATGTGCTCAGTACCTGTGAAGATCTCACTGTTTAGATCCTTCTGTACACCACTGTATACTGCCCACCTTTGGAGTCGCTTCAGGCAAGGCAGCTTCAGGCGCCTTACAGTGGCCTATAATGACTGCATGAGGCTGCTGCTGAGAGCTCCAAGAAGCTCCAGTGCAAGCCAGATGTTTGTTAGTGTTGGGGTACCCACCTGTGCTGCTGTGCTACGCAACCTTATGTATAGGTTTATGTGTAGAGCATCGGAGTCAGTAAATGACATAATCGCTGTCATAACAGACCCCACACAAAGCTCTGTCAGGTTCACCTCTAGATTGTGGAACCATTGGCGCACATGTCTGTATGTCAGAAACTGAACAATGTGAGCTATTTGCATTATTTTTATTTATTTTATTTTATTTTCTGTTTTTATTGTGTGGTGTTGTTTTCTTGTGATATGGATCCTCCTGGGTCTGAAATAAAGATTGAATTGAATTGAATTGAATACACATGACTGAACCTGACATCAGGGCAGTGTAGAGGCTTAAAGGCAGTCTAGTCAGGTGCACGAGGCAGGCACAGATGTTTGTGATTGAAATACTGAGAGAGGACAAGGGAAAAGGATAGTAAGTATCCTTGGAAAAGGCCGGCAAGTAGCAGAAATCCTACAGTGTCATCACACGGGGGGAAATAAAGATACACAAGTAAAATAATTTGTCTTCATGACGCAGGAACATATCGATGTCAGACCCCACCCCACCCGACGGAGTGTTACAGTACATAAATTTAACTAGGCCAATATAATGATAATAATAATAACCTAAACGTGGTTTCTCTCCTTGACCTTCAGGTCAATAAAGAATGTGTCCGAGGCCTTTGGGCCGGTCAGCAGCAGGAGCTAGTCTTCCTGAGAAACAGGAACCCAGAGCGTGGCAGCATCCAGAACGCCAAGCAGGCCCTGCGCAACATGATCAACTCCTCGTGTGACCAGCCCATCGGATACCCCATCTACGTGTCTCCTCTGACCACCTCCTACTGCAACTCCCACCCACAGCTCGGACACATCCTGGGGGGGCCCATCAGTATTGGAAACATCCGAAACTTTGTTGTCAGCACCTGGCACAGGTTTGTAGTGCTGAGTTATTCATTTGGTAAAGCACATATTACACTCATTCACTGCTCACCTTATCCTCAGTTCAATTTACACGTTATAATCTCAGTCTGTTACTTTGTCATGTAGCTCAATATGTAGAGTATGACATTGCCACTGTCAGAGGAAGGGTTTCGGTCCCCATTGTTGGTGCCCATACAGAAAGTTAACAAATTCAGATCCCTTTGCATAGGAGGGTCAGCAAGTGGCTCAAGTTTTACTTTATGTCAAATAGCAATTGAGTCACAGAAATAAATAAATAAGTGTGTATGTATACCGAAAGGGAGAGAGTGGAGGTACTTCTTTGGCCTGTTGGCGGCACGCAAAGTTTAGCTAACATATCCATTTGTTTTATGGTTATTCCAAATGTGTCTGCTAATTCGCTTGATATTCTCCTCATTGACTACTTTGTGCTGCTGTGTGTCCAGGTTAAGGAAGGGCTGTGGTGCAGGGTGTAACAGTGGAGGGAACATCGAGGACTCTGATGCAGGAGGCCTGTCCTGTGGCAGTGGGAATGGGACAGGGGTCAGTGACTCTCAGCAGAGCTCAGGTTCTCAGGGTGGAATGTCTGGACCTGCTGCTACCCACTCCTACCAGCCACACTCTCTGGGTGAGCATGTTGCATTATGTAATAATAAAAATGTTTATTCATTAGAATAAGCATTTACAGTATAATAACACAAATTGATTACTTTATTAGACATAATTTCTGGTTCGACTTCTGTCCTACCTCTCTGTTACTACTTCAACTATTACCACTGCTCATACTAATGCTGCAACTGTGTAATAATAGTAATAATAATAACAATGTAATTTTGTCTGGCTCTTCCTCCTGCCATCCTCTGTGTCTCCCAGGCACCAGTCAGAGTTCCCAGTCAGTCCAGTCCGGTCTGGTCCGCCACTCCCCGGCCCGGGCCTCGGTGGCCAGCCAGTCGTCGTCCTACCGCTACAGCAGCAGCCGCCACTCCTCCCTGCGTACCTCTGCCACAGGCCTGGAGCCCTGCCGCCGCTCCTCCACCAGCCAGCTGTCCCTGCGCACGCTGCCCACCTCCCTGCAGCTCCGGCTGGGCTCCACTTCCGACCCGGCGGGGCCGTCCGCCTCCCTCTCCAGTCACAGCATCCCGCCCTGTAAGCGCCACACGCTGGTGGGCCTCCTGGGCAACGACGGACTGTGCAGCAATGTGGTGGCCGACCCACTAAGCCAGCACCCCCACCACCATCACCACCACCCCCTACACCCACACCAACACAACCCCGCCATTTCCACCGTGCGCAGGGATGACATCTCGTACAGAGTGCAGGTGTGTGAGGGTTGCTGGTTCTGAGAAACGGGACCGGATACGGATCTCTGTTGGCTCTCTGTGAGGATTGAGTTTGATTTAGTTTGTTTATATCAGTGGTTCTCAAACTTTTTAATTTCAAGGTTTGCATTAAGGCAATCGACCCCTATAACTCTGAGAATACACAAATGGAAACGGTCCGTTTGGTCCCATTTGTGCTCTCTCTGAGTTACAGACTTGTAAGAGTCCATTTGATTCCTAACTATCAATCACTTAGCTTGGGACACCCTGGAACCCCTTGAAATTACCCCTGGGGGTCCCCGGACCCCACTATGAGAATCACTGGTTTAGGAGTATGATGATAAATCGGTGAAAAAGAAGAAAACAAGACAGATTATTATAATACAGTGGCTTCCCTGTGAATGTCTGACATCATAATAAACTATACTATTCTAAATCATTGGACACGATTGGAACGATAATAAGGTAATGTGATTCCACCCTTAGATTGTGGACATAAGTCAAGTGCTGGAGACCATCAACCTGTCCAAGAGGAAGGAGCTGCAGTGGCCGGATGAGTCGTTGAGACTGAGGGCAGGACGCACATGCTGGAGAGACTGGAGCCCCCTAGAGGGCATGGAAGGACATGTAAGTTATTAGGCCAGCAATTCCTGACTGATCAATCCACTTGTTTTCCCCATTCAAAATCCTTTTGACTTTTTTTTATAAATCACGTTGTGTTATTTATTCCAAAAATAAATAACACAAGTCCGGCGATTCTGTCAGGGAGGTGGCTCTGGGTTGTTTAATTATATTTTATATGATAATAATATAATATAAGGTGTATTTAATTAATTTTGCTACGGTACCCAGAAGTAGCTTTGGAAAACTACTGTAGGAAGTCACATGATTGACTGCCCCACTGAAGCATGGCAGGCTCCGTAAAAACATTCCTGAGATTCCTTGGATTTCATGACATTTGTTATCAGTGCGTTATTATTTAGTTTGTTTGATTAAACAAACTGCCAACACTCCTGTCCTACATGAGGAAAACAACCAATGCAACACGCTGTGACAGTGGTTATGTGCACCGGTGGCACCAGGCATTTGCCATATGTGTTATGAGAGATGTTGTCGTTAGGTAATTTCAATGCCTTAGATTTGTACTGAATTTGTCTGCGGCCTTTCATCTTACTCTTTGGATAAATGAGTACTTTTCATCATCGGTTGATGCTTTCAGCAAAACATGCAGCAAAATAAGAAACAAAATAAACAACAAAAGGAGACTAATCACTGAAAGTACAAGACGCAGCAGCGTCAGCAGACAGTGAAACAAAACAGAGACCATAGAAATTCTCAAGGTATAAAGGTGGGACTTAAGGCGAGATTTAAAAGTCTCGATGGATGGGCCAGTTTGATGTGGGAGAGAAGCGATTCCCATAATATGGGGGGCTACGACTGAAAAGGCTGTCACCTCTGGTCTTTACACTTGACTTGGGGACCTCAAGTTTCAAGTATATGCCCATATATGAGCATGACCCCTTTTTTGCCCATATATGGAGCTGACTGAAATGTTTTTGCGCCTGAAGCCGCTGCCGAGACAACACATTGAGGTTAGACAACACACTCCATATTTGGGCGTAGCTGCATTGGGAACTCCTTATATGGTTATGGCTGAGTCATAGTGACATGAGTGTGAAGACGTGTGTTGCGTTGGTCATTGAACGCGGTATCACGCTGCCCCACCAGTCTTTTGAGGAGGAGCACGCACATGCACGGATGTGCACGTTTGTAAACACGTGACTGCGTTCCACTCGATTTTTGCGGTGTGATAGCCTATACCTCTGTAGTAGCTAGTAGCGTCTGTAGATTAATTGTTGGTAGGCTATAGGAAAACAGTAGCCAGCAGTTTAAGGCACTTCACACTAACCTGACTAGCCAGATGAGCCTGTGAAACAAAGTTGTGTCGCAAGCTTCTTCCATTTGACGGTGTCAGGTTAACTTCACACCCCATAAGCTGCACAACCCCGTCTGGTCTCTCCATTCAAATGCATTGGTCTAGCGAGGGCAGTGGAGTGAAAGATCAAACTCATTTCACAAGATATAGTCAGGAGGATGACCTAATATTATCAGCATCCACCTTCATTTTTGTTTTTCCACCATCACCGGTTAATAGCCTATATGCATTCTGTTATCCTACCTTTCTTTCTTAGGTTCTATAAATCAAGGCCTTCTTTGGAAAAGTTACAAAGAAAACTAAAACTAAATAAAACTGCACATAAACCTAAACAAAAATGAATGAAACATCAAAATAAAAAGAATATTTCATAGGCTAATGCTGGTTGGAGTGTGCCTGTGCGCATTCACGTGCACGTGATGTCGTAAAATAGCGTCCCCCCATTCAAAATCAACACTACACCACTGGACGTGGTCCTCCTGCCCGTCCTCCCTTAAGCCAATTTGAATTTAAAGATGTGCATTAACATACAATCATACAGTACCATATATTCATATAACGTCTACATTTTAATGATGCATTTTGATTTTGATACGTTTTCTTGAAGAGTTTGACTTGCAGATGTTTTTCATTGACCTATTTAGCACATACTATCAGTCATTAAACCTGTTTGCTCTGTATATTTCCTTTTATTAAATGGCCCTCTCTCTATGCAAATCTGATATGATCTGAAACTTACAACTAGTGCTCTTTGGCAGGTGATTCACCGGTGGGTGCCTTGTAGCCGCGACCCAGCCAATCGGTCCCATATTGACAAGACCATCCTGCTGGTACAGGTGGAAGATAAGCTAGTTCCCATCATCGAGACTGGGGTCATTGAATTGGGCGCGGAGGTGTGAGCCAAGCAAGCACATCACAAACACACACACACACCTTTCGAGGTAAAAAGAAACTAAAGCCAGAGCTTTACTGGCTCTCCGCAAGAACGCAAGGAGCCTGCGGACAAACAGGGAAAACGGGAGTTCTCCCCACCTCCCCCGTTCATTATTGCTGAGGGGGAACAGGAAGCCAGGGAAATGAAGTGCAAGCGGAGGCAGAGTACACTTTCATTCAACATCCTTTACTATGACTACATGCATTTTACAGTATCTGCCTTGCTTCGCGTCGCTCAGAAATGCTGCATGACCATTAATAACCCTATTAAGTTAATTATAGCTACTGGTAATTATTTTCTATGCATTTCATAGAAATATGTTGTCATCAGATGCGTGAGTGCGTGCGTGCGTGCGTGCGCGCGTGTGTGTGTGTGTGTGTGTGTGTAAACTAATGCAGGTTTGATTTGTAATTCTGACAAATGAGTGTTATGAATGTATGGAAATATATAATTTTTATGTTTTGTTTTGCCTCTAAATACTTTGCCAAAAAAAGCCTGGTATTGAATAATGGCCATGGTTTCATACACATTTTTATTTTATTTAAAGAAATTTGCTGCCATGACAACAGAAGAACTTGTGATTTAGAAGAGGCTGATGTGGAAAAGACTTTGCCGGTGCTGTACTCAACATACTTTTTGTTGTTGTTGCTGTTGTCATTCCTCTTTAATTAGTTTGGAAATTAGCAAGATTATGTTGCGAGGAGAAGGAAAAAAAAGAACTTGCACTATAATTTCTTTTTTATTTACAGCGATGCACTAAAATCTTGAGATAATATCACATCTTTATTTATTACAGAATCTGAATGGTTGCCTTGGTTACTGATGCCTTGGGAATGAAAAAAAATGCAATCATTGTAAACTTTTCAGCCATTTTAGTTTTTACTGTTTTGTTTGATAAACTTGAAAATAACTTTTTACTGTATATGATTCTATATATATATATATATATATATATATGAATATATATATTATGTCAATGTACAAAAGATTTTGTTTTGAATATTTATTACTGTGAACATGGTATTTACACTTTGTTACCTGTTTCTTTTCATTTATGGGACAAAGGTTAATGTATCAAGGACCATCGGTTGAAAAGGAGATGCCGAATTTTTTTGATGGACTGTTCCCTTATTTAACTTAATTATTTTCTATACAGAGAAATAAAACTGTTTGAATTATGGCAAACATCTTTAAAGAGCCTGGAATGATGACAGTTTTATACATGTTATTGTTTTTCAAAATGATTTTAGCAAAAAGGAAACGAGCAACTTAAGAAAGTCCTAGTCACTAGGTTTGTGTGCCTTTTTTACGCAAGTCGTACACGACGTACAGTCCTCTTCAATCACCACGTTGCTGTCAACCAAAGCAGAAATGCCTTCAAAATGAGAGTACACACAAGAATGGCAGTGGTGCATAAGCATGTACTGTATGTGATCAGTGGTGGAAAAAGTACTCTGATTTGTTAAGTAAAAGTAGCAATACCATAATGTAGAAATACTGTTACAAGTAAATGTCCTGTATTAAAAACTTTACTTGAGTAAAAGTACAAACGTATTGGCATAAAAAATATAATTACAGTACCAAAATAAAAGTAGACCTACTCAAATTTTTCACAATTTGTCTTTTTCACACGTTGCGGCGAGCTTCTGGATCGGCTATTTTCGTATAGCTGAAATAAAAATGAATGGGGCCTTAACTGGTTAATGTATGTGTTGTAATAATATAAATCTGCAAAGTAGCCTAACTAGTAACTCAAGTTTTCAAATGTAATTGCAGTTGAATAAGTACAATATTCGCCTCCAAGATGTAGTGAAGTAGAAGTACGTATCGAACAATTGACGTAATCAAGTGAAGTATACCTCAAAATTGTACTTAAGTAATATACTTAAGTAATTGTAGGCTACTTGGTTACTTCCCACCACTGTATGTGCACTATCAAACTCGAGTGACTCGCACATCAGCAGGGACACTTGGTGTTGGCTAACCGCTCTGCTTAGACATGCTTTATGAGTTTCCCTGAATAAGCAACTCTTGAACTTGTGACAAAGCTTATTATTTTACAAGATGTGCGTGGTTTAGTTAAACACATGACTCACTTCCCTTGTTTGTACCTACCTGCCCAATATAAGGAATTGTGTAACCCACTGCAAAAATGCAGTGTAACATTATTCCTATCCTATTTATGTTGGGATCTTAATGAATAGTATGTTTTTTTTTTTTACTGAATTGATAGCATTAATGTCTTTCCAGTATCCAACCCCCCAAAATCGTTTGTCTTTTTACATCCAAATTTCTTATACAGCTTGAGCAGAATGTCTTGGTAGAAAAGTGGTTCTCAAAGGGGGTTCCAAATTACCCTTATACTGTGTACGCACCAAAGCGAAGCTGAACAATGAATCAGCTTTTTTTTTCAATGTTATCTCTATGCGAATCAGCTTTTTTTTTTTTAAATGTCCAGGTTCCTTTGGTGTGAACACAGCATTACAGTTCTATAACTCTTGAGATTCGGTGTACAACTGGAACGGCCCATGTGTACACTCTTTTGAGTTGAACCACAGTGCTTGAAAATATTTATTTTTTTGATTGAATACTTTAACAACAGTTTGCAAAAAAAAAGCACAGGTACAGTTTCATAAAGATAACCCAAGCAAGCCTATGGTTTGTTTCCATTGGGATCCCATTGGGATCCATGTGTATTAAATTCATCGAAACATTTAAAGACGAACAATAATATGCAAAAACATATAAACGAGTAATCAAAAGGAAAAATATGCACAGTCCTTATTTGTTTTTAACATTGGTGTAGTTGCTTGATCACATGACGGAGTACAGTGAAGCCTCGCCTCCTTGGCGATGGGATTGGTTGATCACATGACAGAGTACACTGAAGTCCCGCCTCCTCAGCCATGGGATTGGTTTTCCATGTAAACTTTAGTCACTTGTTTTCCCGACATCATCACGCCTATATAAACGGACCATTGGACTGGACACTGGACAGTGATACATTCAGCTTGTCGCCGTAAAAACAGAAGGTAAATAAAAATGAAATAAATCTCTTCTCTTTTTATTTGTACTACATTGTTATTACGGGTGTTATCCAGGGGTTTTAGAGGTTGATATGCTAATACTAAAGCTAGCGTTAGCTTTCCAAAGACGGAGTATCATCGCCGTGTCTGTCATGTGACACTGGACCAGTTAGGTTGTGTGTTTGTGTGTATGTTTACAATCCCCGTTTATATTGTCACTCCTTTGTTAACTCAAAAAAGCTAAAATACACAACAACTCGGTGGGGATTTGGCACAGAAAGATATGAAAATGTTGTCGTGAATTGTTCTAAGAGATAACTTGTCAGTTGTTGTTGTTTGTCATTGTCACCCACTTACAGTAAGGAAATAACACTGAAAGAGGGAATGTTTTCTCCCATCGTTGCCCTGCTGGGCCTGAGCCTGGCTGCTGCATTCCCCTCACAGTCACAGCAGACAGACAAGGGGAAGAACTGGGTAGTGATTGTAGCTGGCTCCAATGGCTGGTACAACTACAGGCACCAGGTAAATCAACTTGGCCAGTGGTGGAAAAAGTACTCGCATGTTTTACTTTAAGTGCAAATATCAAAACTGCACTGTAGAAATACCCTGTAAGTACAAGTTCGGAATTCAAAATGTACTTGAGTAATCGTACTTAAAGTACCAAAAGCAGAAAGTACTCATTATGCAGAAGGGTTTCAAAATGTATAAAAAATATTTTGAAAATAGCCGATCTACAAGCTCACAATGTGTGGCATCGCGACGCATTGTGAGCTCTAGATCGCTATTTTCAAATAGCCAAAGTTTAAAAAGGGTTAATGTGTGTTTTGTAATAGTAATCCCAATCTACAAGGTAACTAGTAACTAAAGTTTTAGGGGATAAAAGTACAATATTTGCCTCTTAGGTGTAGTGGAGTAGAAGTAAAAGTATTGAAAATTGGAAATACTCCAGTAAAGTAAAAGTACCTCAACATTGTACTTAGTTACTTTACACCACTGAACTTGGCATATGCAACTAGCTGCCACAATGTCACCTTATCAAGTGAGAACAGTACATAAGAGAGTCATTTCCCACATTTTGATAATATTACCTCTTGCATAAATGTAGACCACTTCAGTCAGTGGTTGCACACCCTTACAGAACAGAATCAGAACCTTTCTAGACACAATCAAGATCAGTTTTATTTGCTGTATTGATATGTATGATCGGGTGACACTTGTGAACATGTAATAACAGTAGGCACACAGACAAATATGAAAATGAAATATCTAAAGTGCATCTACAGCTACAGAAAATAGGCACAGAAGTTGATTATAATGAATGACTTGACTCCCTCCCAGGCCGACGCTTGCCATGCCTATCAGATCGTCCATAAGAATGGCATTCCTGATGAGCAGATTGTGGTCATGATGTACGACGACCTGGCAAACAGTGAAGAGTGAGTTAAATTTTCCTTTGTACTTAACAAATCCTCATAGACTTGATGTTTTTCAATTCTCTGTGCAGGTCCTCCATTGCCTACATACCGTACGTAATACACTGCCGTTGAGGTCTATAGAAAATGTCATAACTCATGACAACACTGCTCAAATCTCATGACTCTTGAGAGAGTGCAGACTGCATGAATTCATATAGAACATTGGTTGATTGCTATTGCATTATTTAGCGGATGATTTAACTTGGTGAAAATAATAGAAAAAGTCAGCTTAAGTTACAGCAATCATCAATATTACTAGAGGTCCCTGAAAACCAATCCAACATTCCCTATATGCATGGGTTGAATGCTTTAGTTTAATTACATTCTTTAATACAGTGTGTGTGTTAAGTGTTCCTGGTGTCCTGATGACTCCCATTGGCAGCATTACTAAGACTAACAGAGAGATCTAAACTGAGCTTGAGCTATGGCTGTAGACTAGAGTCACAAGGAACTGATTTTGCTATCCCTTCTAGACTTCATATCGGGAGTTATGTTGCTCAGGGCAAAACTTAGCAGCAGGGCAGTGGTGTGTTAACATCTATAAACATCAGTTGAGCTAACTTTATTCACAAAGTATGCTAAATGTACAATACAGGCATTTGTATTGCTTGAAAGTTGTGAACGTTTCCACAGTACAGTATATACTGACACATGGTATAAGGACAACACAACCTCACATACTGAGCAACTCATACAAGTAAACGTTAGGGCTGGGAAATGTATCGATATGAGCCAATATCGTGAGAAGACTACATTCATTGTCTTGGATTTTGTCTTGGATCGTATGGTGTTCCTCTCTGTGGTTGACAACAGGACACAACAAGTTGCTGTGTGGTCTACTTTCATTTTAAGATAGGACAGGGAAGCTGTCGGATTAATTTTGGGCTAGTATCAATGATGATTGTTGTAATAGCAATCATGTTTGACTGGACTGGACTCTCCTATCATTTACTGTTCAAATCTACTTACAGTTTTAATAAAGAGAATATTAGGGCTAATGTTTATTCTTTTGTTGCACTTGGTCTTTTTTGTTGAATCCATGTTTGAGATTTCTTAAGGTTAAATATTAGCCCATTTGTCAATCTGTTGTGACTGTGAGCCCCTTTATCTATCAAGAAGACTTCAGTCAATAAGGACATAGATAAGAGGTCATATTTTCACCTTCAGGTAGCTTATTTCCTGGAATGGCAGGTGCCCTTGTTTTTATTTATACTGAATGTTTTGTTCAGTGAGTTAAAATATAATCATATTACCTTAACATAATGTAAGTCCTGAATAACATGATGGAATAATGTTGATAAACCAGAAATTGGTTAATTGATCATTCTTATTTGAAAGACAAATTACATGTGATCAAACGCAGACAGGAATTTCTAAATGTCAATACTACTGGTTATACTTGTGTTTTTTGTGGGTGGCTTACTGGCTTTTAAGCTTTGACTGCAGTGCATTCTACCACTTTTTACCTGGCATCCCTATTCTGGCCATATAAAACAATGTCCAAAAATTGTGAGCTTGTAGATCTGCTATTTATTTGTTATTCATCGTGCGATGAAGTCGACTACAGGTTGTGCTGTGGCTCCACCAGTTGGTAAAAGGAAGCAGACCATCACCCTATATCGCATGCTACATGATGATGTCATGAGTTTGAATTTGGCTCATAAACGGGTAGATGTTACCGTAGCTCTCTATCCTGTCTTTGAATATATATATATTTAAAAAAACATACTGTGAAATTATTATTACAAGGAGGGAAGTTTACATTTGTCTTGGCGATTATGAAAACACAGTGACACGGACTGTTGGAAGGTTCTTGGCATCAATATGGAATATGGGAAGTGCCTCCATAGTAAAAGAGAGGTGATGCATTTCCTTTACTCTCTTCACTGTCTGTCACCTGACTGGTGAATCATTAACCGTTGTCATTGTGTTCATGCTTTGTCAGCTGACTTTCACTTCCCTTGAAAAACTTGAATCATATTTTTGTTTGCAGCAACCCCACACCAGGAGTCGTAATCAACAGGCCAAATGGTACAGATGTTTACAAGGGAGTTCCCAAAGACTACACTGGGGATGTGAGTACTTCAGTGCAAATAGTGTACATCCACATACTGTAGTTAGCACAAGTGCAAGCGAATCACAGCACTACATTAAAATGATTTTCCATTTGCTAGGTTGATTTCAATATTTTAAAACTCCACTACCTTGTTTTGTTTCTCTCTCTTGTTTGTGTTAATGGTGCCCTGAAAGGCTGTGACTCCTGAAAACTTCCTGGCAGTGCTGAAAGGTGACTCTCAAAATGTTAAAGGAGGCTCTGGGAGAGTGCTGAATAGGTAAGTGAGGAGGAAAAGTCAATGGGAAAACTGAAAAGTCAATGGGTTTATTGTGAAAACGGGGCTTGCCTTTGGAAAAGGTTGATTATCTCCTATATCAGGAAATGGTTGAATGCAACGTGTCTGAAGAATATCATCTATCATCTTGCTGGTTTATCAGGTTGTTCACGGTTTCCTATTTATTCCTTTTCTTGGCAGCGGCCCCAACGATCATGTGTTTGTTTATTTCACTGATCATGGCGCCCCTGGAATCCTGGCTTTCCCTAATGATGATGTAAGCATTTTCATATTTTTTACTTCCTGCTTTGGTCAGTGTTGTTCCCTGACCTTTCCACACAGAAAGAATCACCCAATTCTTACCCATAAATCTAAAGCAGAGTGTAAATACTGTTGTTTTCAAGTTGGTTTGCACTTTTAACAACTTGTGACAAGATTTGAGGAAGTGTTTAGTAATTGAGTCACATGTTCAATACCTCAACAGGCTCTGTACATAACTGTAGTCCCGGTTTCCTATGAAATTATATATTTTAGGTTAATTACCTAGCTAGCACAGATCCTATGTGTCAAAATGTCCTTAAGCAAGACACAGAACGTCCCCGCTGCGCCTACCTGCTCCAGGTGTCACTTCTGACTGCCCCTCTGCTCCACTGCGTGTGTCCATGGGAAATTGTGATTGAGTGACCTGACTGAAAGGCTTTTCGCTCTTTCTCCCCAGCTTCATGTTAAAGACTTCATGGACACCATAAACTACATGCATGAAAACAAGAAGTACAAAAAGGTAAGAAAGTCTATTTTGGGCATGTTATTATAGCCACATTTTCCAAATATTAACATAAGAAATGTAGAAAATAGCCCCACAACATGTCAAAATGTGAACGTTGTGAGCTTGTAGAGCTTGTTCAACAATAATTTAGATTTTCTTCTTGTATAAATAGGGCGTAAGTGGTTAAACATTAGACCTATTACAATACTGATGGCATAGTTACTGTAGATATCAAGCCAATCATGTGATTGCTGGAGTGCATGCGAGTTCTTGCTGAAAGGTGATGGCGTCACCTCACTAAACTTGTTTTCCTACTCACCCACCCCTTTCCTCCTGCACACACATGCACAGATGGTGTTCTACATTGAAGCATGTGAGTCCGGATCGATGATGACCCGCCTGCCTGCTGACATTGATGGTGAGTTGCACTTCACCTAGTCACAATCACTTCCCAGAAGAAAACAAAACGTAGTGATAACGAAGTCAATAAAACAATCAACTGCAGTCTGCTAGGGCTGCACAAGTGATAATAATTTTGGCATCCCACAATTAAATTAACATGATCTGCCAATATTTACATTTCAAATGTGTGCCCCACTCATAGAACACAGGCATGCAGTGATTATTTAATTATTGATTCCCCCAAATCTTACACTATAATGTAGGAGATTCCCGCACACATTCACAGTGATGTACGTAAATAATATGATCAGCAATGTGAATGTGGAAGAGCTGGCTTGGAAGCGCTGTCTTGAGTCTTCTGTGCGCTGTCCCTCTCTCTCTCTTCTACCTGTACAAGGCTACTAGCCCCCCTCCCCCTCCACTGGCTAATGCTTATTTGTACTTCATCAATGATGTTGTCGTGCACTGCAAATAGCATATGCATATCTACAATCTTGCGACACATTATGAGCTTGTAGATCAGCAATTTTCCGCACATTGCACAGCAAATATATCGGTTAAAAATGTCTGGAGCTGTGTGTTTACTAGCCGATGTCGCAAATTGAGTTTTTTTCACATCCATCATGCAAGTACAATGAATGCACTGAAAAACTTTTATTGCTTCTTATTTTGCTTATTTTGCTTCTTTGCACTGAGATGAATAAAAACCTAGTATGCAAAGATGTGCTCATTTTAACCCTCATGATCTTAACTAAGCTCTACCCCAACTTTAAAAGTGCATCCTACCATGATTGTCTTTGTCATTTGGTGTTGAATTTGCCACCACTGTAAAAAAAAAAAAAAAAAAAAATCTTTTTTTACTTTTACCTTTTCATATTGACATTATGTTCAGACAATAAATAGTCATGTGAATAAGGAATGAACAGAAGAAAGAAAATGCCATCTAAGTCAGTCATTTTTGTGGCACTCGCAAGTCAATCTTGCGCCAATGCAAGCTAATTTGACATTGTTTACAATTTATGTTATTACTGTATATTACACAGTGACTCATCTGTTAATATGATTGAATGACAGAACTGGCAGCAATGCCTGTATGTACAGTACCAATTAAACAAAGAAATGACAGTATTTTGTTTCTCTAGTATACCTTCAGAAACAGCTGACAGTCAATATTGGCTGACCTAGGTACCTTCCTTGCTGCTATACTTGCTTTTAGAAAACCTAGTCATTACTAGTCGCTCAGAAATGCATGTGCATCAAAAACTATAACTGAATCACCCACCCCTCACCTTTATTTATATAGCATGTTTAAAGACAGCAGCGTTGACCCAAAATGCTTATCAAACGGGGCAGATGACAAACCAAAAATATGATGACCATAATAAAATCAAGTCTAAAATGCAACACCAACTCTCTTCCTTTTACAGTGTATGCCACCACTGCTGCCAATGCTCATGAATCTTCTTATGCCTGCTACTATGATGAGGAGAGGGACACTTACCTGGGAGATGTGTACAGCATCAAATGGATGGAAGACTCTGATGTGGTGCGTCAACTTGTCCAGTGTATTACCCGCACCAATACAACAGATAATACTACACATATTGACACACATGAAACTCCTGAGACATGGGCCTTTTGAAGCCTTCAGATCATATCATTGTGTAGTTATACTGGTCTTAACACTTGAAAATGTGTCTATTTTGGGGCGAAAGTTTCCTCCAGAATAGCGATGCTAGGGTTCAAGTGATTGAATTTCTGATGGGTTTGTGTTTCACTCTTTGCTTACAGGAGGACCTGACAAAGGAAACCCTAATCAAGCAGTTTAAGATTGTGAAGAGCCACACCAACACCAGCCACGTCCAGCAGTTTGGAAACAAGGTCAGGAAAGAAATGTTTATTGATGAAAAGAGGAATTTCTTTCTGTTTTCCTACTTCCTTTAAACAGCCACCAAGATACTCTTGATATACTGTATGTCTAAAGTGTTGGTCCTGTATCAGTCAGGGGTGGGATGATGGACGATGAAAAAGCGTTCGGCGATCAATGGAATCTATCAGCGATCTGCATGTTTCTGTCCATGTCAGGGCATTTTTTTGTGAGGGAAATGGTGCTTTAATTGCATTTAACATTTGTAGTAACATTTGTTATATCTTTATATAGCAAAATTACGTCATTGCGGGGAAAACACAATTCCTTACCGAAGTTAAGGAAAATCTGCTGGCAGTTCCTGGCTATTATTTTTCTTTACAATAGCTTTAACCAATTGAATCATCTCTAGCATCTCTATTCTTGACATGTCATAAGAGGCGAACATTCGGCTCAAATGGCAGATCTATAAGCATGGCCAGATCGGCTATTTACGGCAAAGAGATTTGGTGTAGATGGAAAAAAGGAGTGAGCCATGGTGGACCCCGGGCAACTTAGTATATAGGGTGTAAGTGGTTCATGTGCTTACTTTGTAGACTCTGGCCCATATGAAAGTGATGGAGTTCCAGGGTAACAGCTTGGGAGGTGCCCAGCCAGCTGAACCAATGACCTTGCAGCCGGTGGGGAACGATGACGTCATCCCCAGCCCTGATGTGCCCCTGGCCATCCTCAAGAGGAAGATGATGGCCTCCAACGACATCAATACTGTAAGAGGGCTGCTTATGGAGATCAGCACCCACCTTAAGGTAAATGGAGAATTACGTGTGTTGTTTTATTTAGCCCTGCTAGTGGTGGTGGGGCTCTAGTGAGAGGGAGTGAGGAACAGATGGGGAGAGAGAGAGAGAAAGTGTGTGTGTGTGTGTGTGTGTGTGTGTGTGTGTGTGTGTGTGTGTGTGTGTGTGTGTGTGTGTGTGTGTGTGTGTGTGTGTGTGTGTGTGTGTGTGTGTGTGTGTGTGTGTGTGTGTGTGTGTGTGTGTGTGTGTGTGTGTGTGTGTGTGTGTGCCCTGGTGTTGGCAGCACGACGGTGAAGCTCCGGTGAACGCCAATGTTGTTTGTATAACTACTAACAACCACACCCGTTGTAACTACCACCGTTAATGTAGTGGGTGCAGATTTGAGATGCATTTGCAAAGAACACTGCACTCAATGAGGACATCATCACATTCACTGTAAAAGCCAGACTACAAGTCCTTCCCACCAGACTCAACCTTTCCATATGGTTTCCCACCAGTCAAGTTCCTCATTGTCTGCACCACACCACAGAACAGATCACTGAAACACTGTCACACATCTTGAATGGCCGTTATGCATACAAAGGGATGTACATTGCACGCCACGATAGAATAGTGGAACTCATCGCAAAGGACATATCAAAAAATCATGCACCCTCAGTGAGAATGTACAAACATTCCCGTGTCATTTCATCCATGTTTCATCTCTGTGATAACCCAGACATATTTACATCTTTGACAGCTAATACACCAGATGTTGTTGTGGTTGATGAAGAGTCCAGAGAGGTGTTTGTATTAGAGATAGCCTGCACCTTTGACCTTAGCCTAGAGGAAGCCTTTATGACCAAGGTCATTAAATACCAACCACTTCTACATACCATCTCAGAGCTGGGCTATAGGTGCAGACTATTTGTTTTCATATTTGGCAGCCTAGGACATACCCACAGACTGGTTGTTAGAGGGTTCCAACAACTTGGGATGCCCAAAAAGGAGGCAAAAAGGCTGGCAAAGTATTGTTCTATTTCTGCTATAATTGGCAGCCGTCACATATGGCGGAGACGCTGTTACTTATACCCATAGAGAAACTGAGTGACATGCTTATTGTATCATGAAGACGTATTCCATGATTTTGTGATGTAATCTCACTGCACCTTTACTATTTGTGTCCTTGTATACTCTCCTTTGTGTGGACATAAATAAATGGTTAAAATGTGTGTGTGTGCGCGCGCGTGTCTGTGCGGCTGTAAATGTCAGTCATCTAAGCCTAGAACATTTCACAATTAGTTGTCATTGTTAAGTTGCTATATAGATAAAATGAATCTTGTTTAGGTGAGGGAGATGCTGGCAGAGACTATGCACAGAGTGGTGGCGAGGGTGACTGGCGATAAACTCAAGGCTCAGAAGCTTGTCAACGACAGACTGGAGCTCTCCCAGGATGAGTGCTACAAATCTGCTGTCACCTACTACAAGCACAACTGCTTCAACTGGCACAAAATGGAGGTATAGCAGCAACATTTTTTAATTTGCACAACATTCATATTCTCATATCATCAATCATGTTCAGAGGTCCTTTGCCATCTACTGTCTGTCTCAGTGGGCCTGTATTCATGTTCATGTTCCACTGTGGTGTGACAGCACAATTAACATTAATATAGAAAATCTAAATAAATACTGCAAGACTTGAGAAGGATTTAGGCTATCTGACATATACTGTACAAAACCCTTTAAGTCTCTAGGCAGAGCATTGCATTTAGGTTTCATTTTTAGCTGATGGTTAAGCAAATGACTGCTGTTGCTGATCGTTTTTTGTTGAATCGAGAAGCAGGTGTTTCGATTTATTCGAGCCCTCAAGCGCTATTTATAGTATGGGTCTTACCAGCAATGTCATTTCTTGTACAGATCGGTTTCTTGTGGACATTCCCCCTGCTCTCAAAAAAAAACTTTCCACCCACAGAAACAAAGAAAAAAAAAGAAAAATGTAAAATGAGAAGGAAGAAAAGGAGAAGAAATATTGCAGAATGAATTTGATGATAGTTGACACAAATTTGAAAAATGTACATAAATGACTCGGCTTACAATTAATGTGCTACTCCTCCTTTATTTTGGAGGTGCTCTCTCTCTGGTCCAATACTCTGTTTACACCTCTGATACTTTGATACTGTACTATCGAGACGTTATCTGTTATGGATATATGCTGGATGAGGCTTTCAATACCCATGAGCTGTGCCGTAGGTCTGCAGTCTTGGTAATGCCAGTTGACTGAGATTATTATTTATTATTATTATTTTTCATCTATAAAATAACAGAGCATACAGACAGCTCTGCTACGGTAGGCAATCTTTACTTGGTATTTATGTGTAACTTGGGTTAGGTGTGTAATATTCATAGTCAAGCTCATCAATGCTCTCTGTGCGAGGGATTGAAGGTTGGTGATTTTACTCGGGTACCCTGGAAGTTAGTAAGTGTTTTTTACCTGCAGCTCATCATTGTGGGAGGATGAGCATAGGTGCACGGGGTGCACTGGGATTGGGGGGAGGTTTTCTCTTTTACTTCTTTCTCTTTTTCTTTCTATAGTATGGGTCTTCTTAACTATAATATTCAAATTCAGGAAGGAACTTTACTTGTTCAGTCAGATAACTCACAAATAGATTGAGAACATTAATAGCTTGAGAACATTTTATTTATAAAAGTAAGTGTGAATATTATATTTGACCTTGGCGTTCAGGCTCTGCTATACATTACTCCCTGCTCAGCACATTAGACAACTTTAAAATTTAAGAGCAGGGAGATCTACATCTATAACAAAGCCCCAGGGGAAAACAGAACCCTTAGGGAAAGCAGACTCTACTGGTGATGCTGGGGTGGTGGTGGGAGCAAATAAAGTGCATACAATGTTCAGTGGCACTGACAGAGAGAAGTACAATGAATGAGGTGAGCTTATATAAACCGCCAATTTGGTCAGCTGCTTGACACGTCACATACATTACCCGCATGTAAACCTCTCGATTGTATCTGCCTCAACTAGCAGAGGCTATGCATCATTTGTGGATGATACTTTTCATTTTGGAGCAGAATCCAATCTGTCAGTCTTATATGATACTGAAACTACTATTTTCCAAGACATGCAGATTAAATAATAGGTATTGATATCAATGAATGACATGACGTCAATAACATACATACTTTATGCTGATGAATGAAAGTCAATTAGCGTGTTACTCAAAACATGGCTTCAATTTAGGTATTTTTCAAAGACGTTATTACCATGGGCAAGGTACAATTCCCTCTCTGTAAATGCCTGACATTTAAATCAGCCCAATACAACAGGGGGAAATCCAAGTTATCTTCCTATCATTTGTACTTTTCTTTTAAGCAAAAATTACTGTAATTGACTGTGGCATGTTGTATGGGACTTGTGATGTTGTTAAAACATAGGGCTATAATCTTGTGTTTCAGTATGAGTATGCACTGAGGCACCTCTACGCTCTGGTCAACCTGTGTGAGGGAGGATACTCCATTGACAGGTACTGTGCGTGCATGAATGCATGTGTTTTCATTGCCTTCTTTTTAGTAAAAGCACAAAACACATATTTCTTTCTAGTTACTTTATTTTAATCAGCAATAGAAAACATAAATTCCCCATGTATTCCTCTTAAAGCCTTTCATCTCAAGTTCAATTGTTTCTACTTAATTGGCCATTGCGAAAACTAATCATTTCAATTAAATGTTCTCTCTCTCCCCAGCATTCAGAAGGCCATGGACTATGTGTGCGAGTAAAATGGACCTCAGAAAGTCTCAGACTGGATGGCTTGAGAAAATGTGACTTCTCATTGCACTGCTAAAGAATCAAGCTGACACAGAGTTGATGTTTGTGTTTTTTTTTTTTTTCCCCATCAGCACACTATAACACTTATTTTCTTAACTTGTGATCTTTTTTTATTATTTTACTGAGCGATTTTAAAGACCCGTTTTATGATGAATTGCACTATGTCACTGTGAAAGTTGCTGTCTGTGGATGAATGTTTTACTGCTTTACTTGATTTTTATAAGATCTTTTGTCGCTGTCGGGTGAAAACCCTGAATTCCAAAACGTTCCATTTTATCATAATTTTTTAAAATGTGAAAATAGCCAATCTACAAGCTTTTAGATAGTTTATTTTAACTACTTTTGTGTGACACTCTTGTATGATCTTAGAAGAGCATTAATTTATGAGAAGAAAAAACGAAATATGGAGATACAAGGTTTCTGTCCGACAGCGACGATATACTGTAGCTTTAGAGAAGAAAGTACATCTATGCAGAGATGTTCTTTTCGCTGTGTGGTCCGGAGCCTGCATGATTGACATACCACCAAATGTTTGCTGTACTGAAGGGACCTTTAAATAAATTCTGGACTGCACAAACAATGATGAAAATGATTCTTAATTAGGCGCTCATCTGCTAAATGACATTATGGAGCCGTTATTCACCCTGGTGAAGACAGCTCTTGCCAAAAAATAAACCGCAGCAGACGAGTGACTTTTATTGAGACATTATTGTAAATTATGAGAAACTATGTTTCGGGCCACAGGGCAAGGATGAACAATACCGAACACAATCAAGGGATCTCACTACGATGCAAACAAAGAGGATATCCACCAGGTGAGTAGTAGATTAAATCTA
Organism: Gymnoscopelus microlampas; assembly: GCF_963454915.1. Taxonomy (NCBI): domain Eukaryota; kingdom Metazoa; phylum Chordata; class Actinopteri; order Myctophiformes; family Myctophidae; genus Gymnoscopelus; species Gymnoscopelus microlampas. The sequence continues at coordinate 17,626,763 of NC_139957.1, read as the reverse complement.
TTAAACCGAAATTCTCAAACGCCACACAAGGACCATGTGGTCGTGCTCGATGTAGTTTCACTTGAGATGTAGACTTAATGATTTTTGACACCCCCCATGCTGTAAAACCCCACAAAAGTATTTTATTAGATTTGTACACTCTTAAGGATTTTACTGAGTAAAGGGTTTCTTGCATTAGATTTTATTCATCAGCCCGCCATTTCTGTTGCACTAATAGATAACTAGAAAAGTGTGCTCCTCGGAGCACACGTCTCCCTCCGCCAGGCCTTTTTGGCTACCCAGGGCCTGCGAACTTTGGTCATAGCCACTTGGAATGGGATCTGAAAAGATCCCAATTATACAGTACATCTTGATCACATGACCCCAAAGATAAGTGAGTACCGATTTGTTTGAGTTTTGGACAAAATCTTGGAATTTGACTTAGGAGTAGTAGCAAAAGGTGTGTTTTGAAGAAAACTGTACGACCTACAGTTCAAATTATAGGCAAACTACACTGTAAAATCCCCAGTGCTTATTTAACAAATGGACCCGAATGGTCCATTTTTACACTCAGAGTTACATACCCGCAATGGTCCATTTGGACTGCTTGTGGTCCCCAGACCAGATGTTGGGAACCAGTGCACCTTTCTATGGCGGCATCGGGCGACACCATCCATGTTTGTTGATTTCAGGTTGCCATGGTTTCCAAAGCTAGTCTGGTGCTGCTGCATATTTGGGCAAAACTGACAACATTTTTGGTGATGCAAGATTTGGGCAGCACTGTATAAAAGAGACACCGAGTATAGCAAGTAGTCCTAGCCATACTCAGTTTCCCAGGATCATATCATGGGGCTCATAATTTCGTCCCTGTTCTTAAAGCTTTTCGGAAAGACGCAGATGAGCATACTTATGCTTGGTTTGGATGCTGCTGGAAAAACCACCATCCTTTACAAAATGAAGCTTGGACAAATTATTAAGGCCATCCCAACCATTGGTTTTAACGTGGAGACAGTAGAGTACAAGAACATCTGCTTCACTGTGTGGGATGTGGGTGGTCAGGCCAAAATCCGACCTCTCTGGAGACAATACTTTCAGAACACACATGGTCTTATCTATGTTGTGGACAGCAACGACAGAGATAGAGTAGAAGAGTCTGCGGAGGAACTGGTCAGATTGTTGCAAGAGGGTGGCCTAAGTCAGGCAGTGCTGCTTGTATTCGCTAACAAACAGGACTTGCCTAATGCTATGCCAGTGAACGAACTATCATACAAGTTGGGCCTGCAGAGCTGTCGCAACAGAACATGGTACATCCAGGCTACCTGTGCTACCCAAGGCAAAGGTTTATATGAGGGACTGGACTGGCTATCCAATGAGCTGACAAAAAGAAAGCACTAGAGAGGAAGAGGACAAAGGAGAAGGGCCGGAGCTATGGGTTATTTGAACGATGCAAAAATGCAAACCTTTTTCCTTTTTATGTCATTGCATCTAAGGGGTGAGCCATCTAGAACAGTGTTCGTCTGCATTGTCCCTTTGTGTCTGTCCGTTGACAGTTAATCTTGAAACCATTACACCGATCAGCGCCAGATTTCTTGTGCACGTTGGCGCGCACAAGGCCTGTTTAGGAAATAAATCCATGAATATTTTTCATATTTGTGAATTGATCATCCCCGATCCACCATCACTAATCCATATTTGGGCCAATCTAATGTTGTCAGTAGGACATTAGATTCACAGGTATGCCATGATGTTATTGGACCTGTCTTGTTTTATAAATTGTACAAGTTTCTTTGATAGAACACATAGTCAATCATGGAGTTTGGGCTCAGTTCCAAAGTATTTTTTCAATTCCCTTTGATTCTGTGTGTTGTTCTCGCAGCTGTTTCTTAGACTTTTTACATAATTTATTCATATCTCCCCACCTTCCTCACCAATAAAAATGTTTACATTTGCATAGCTTATCATCAAGACAGGCTCTAATAAAGGTGTGGCTCCCATATGGATCTCGAAGGTACTTCCCTGACCTACTGGTCAGGAAAATAAATGTGGTACTGATCATTCCAGTGGTTTGAGAGATTAGCCCTGAACAAACAGACATACAACACACCTGTTCTAGGCTCGCCTCTTGCAGTGCCATGCTGTAAAAACAAAACAAGACAGTGTATGCTTTCATGTGGATCTCCGACTTCATGAGGCTACTCTATGATGTCATCTATGACATATTTGGGCATGGTTTCGGCCCAATCCAATCCGCATTCACTTTTATTATAAAATATATAAATGTTGGAGGCCAGTCTATATGATGTCAGTACTATGACATCATATTGATGACATCAGGGATCTCCATATATGGGCATAAAAGGGATTCAGACAGATAGATACAAAGATCTCCATATATGCCCATATACTGTATGGGCATATCGGTCGTATCGGCAGTCCTGGACAACGGCCGATTTCTGAAGATGTTAATAGTTTTATTGCCAACATTAAAAGCATGGTCTCAACAATCCTTCTATAAATGCAAAATCTCTGTCTGTCCGTCTGAGTGGGTCTGTAGTTCATGTATCACGGGAACCGTTTGACTCGGCGTGCAGCCGCCAACAACCTGAGGGAGTACTGTGCTCTGCGCCGAGTTGGTGGAATCGGTGAGTGTCCTGAACCGTCGATCTGACCGATACGCCCATAGGCATATACCTGCATGGACATCCGGTTGTCCAATCTGACCGATATGCCCTTACCGATCAACTTCAAACGCGACGAGTGCATCTCGGCGGACCCGAGGGAGTGATGCGCCAAGTGGCAAGTCGGTCGGATCAGTGGATCTCACAACAATTCATGATAAAACCGCAAATGCCTATATATGGAGTACCCTGATGTCATCAATTTGATGTCGTGTTTGATGACACAAGATTCTGTTTAAAAGAGACTTGTTCAACGGAAAATCACTCGTAGTTTTTGGTTAGTTTGCAATAATATCTTTATATAGAAGCAACGTATACGCTCAAAGCATTATTGCCAAAATGGCAACACCTATGGATGTTGATATGCCAAGTGGCACGAACAGCAGAGTCAGCAAGAAACCTTTTGAAGTGAAGAAGTGGAATTCTGTGGCATTGTGGTCCTGGGACATTGTAGTGGACAACTGTGCTATCTGCCGCAATCACATCATGGATCTTTGTATTGAGTGCCAGGCCAACCAAGGCTCTAACACAAATGAGGAGTGCAAAGTTGCCTGGGGTGTTTGCAATCACGCTTTCCACTTCCACTGTATTTCTCGCTGGTTGAAGACCAGACAGGTGTGCCCTCTAGACAACAGGGAATGGGAGTTTCAGAAGTATGGAAACTAAGAAGGTCTTTGAAGATCTAAAGAACATGACTCGGATCCTGACGCAACATCTAGACGAAGCTAACAACCAAATCGAAGTTCTAACACGACTCAGGATTCAAGTTGATCAGGACTGCAGAATAAGTTTATGAAAACCGAATTAAAGAAGATCAATGGCTATGCAATGAGGCGGAAGAGACCAGCATCCCTTGAGTGTACTCGGTGTCCACAGAGCTGGTTCGAGCATGCATCTCGTTTCAGCATCTTCCAGGCTTCAATGAATTGTGGGAGAGTGCCAGGAGGGAATGCCTGGATATGGGGGGCTGTTTTTCTTTTCCTCCTGCTCTTACTCTACCTCTATCCTCTCTGTTCTCACCAAAACTACAACATGATGGAGCGTGCATGAAATTTTTAATTTCACCCACCTTACACCTGTAAACCAGTGATGTGACAAAAAAAGTTGATTCTGATTCTCACTTGCTGTTGTGAATGAGGAACTGAAGACGAAATGGTAAGAAACGATGAAGGAAGACAACTTTATATGGCCAACTGATCATAACCTGCGCTGCACCCCAATCGAACATGATGTTACTGGCTCCCAAAGGAACCCAACAACAAAACCCCAAATGAGACGAAACCGATTCCGGACAAACTGTGTCAAACTGTGCAAGGAACCTGATAAGAAAAATCCTACCGGCAAACAGCTGCAGGGCTTGATGACATTTCCTGTTTTTTTTTTAAGTACACCTTCACAAATGTCTCCTTAGTATTGCCATAGTTTCCAAGCCAAAAAAGCCACATCTCTACAAAGTTGCCTCAAGGGTCTGCAGTCAGGCTTTCCACTTCCACTTGTCTCGCCGGGTGCAGACCACAAGTGACAGGTGACCAATTCTGAACCTTTTTAATTTCAAGGACCCCCAATTTGATATGCATTAGGTCATAGACATTTAATATGCTTTTTTTAAATCTCTGGGACCCTAATCTGCATGCACTATAAGATTTAACTCTGAGAGTGTAGAAATGGATCTATAAGGGTCCAATTGGTTCCATTTGCCGGACTCGACGTTGAGAAACGCTCTTGTCTAGACAATAGAGAATGGGAGTTTCAGAAGTATGGAAACACTGTGGACCACTTGACCTTCTCAGTGTCTTGACCCCTATTGCTTTCCCCTCTGTGTTATTTCATACCCTACATTTGGTGATGATTGTTTTAGGTTAGCTTGAAAATGCTTTTTTTTTTTTAGATAACTTTGCAATCTCTTTGTGATGGATGAAGCTATCAAGGTAGTTGAAGATCTAAAGAATAACTCAGGTTCTGACTCACAGTATGAAAGAGAGTGCTCAACATTTGGATGTTCCTCGCTGGTCTCTGCAAGGAATTTCTTGTGCGAAACACTTGTGATTTTTTTTGTCTTTAAGGAAAAGTGATGTGTTCTCTGGCTCCTTTATACTTAGTATTGACTAGGCTAGTCTTTAACTCATGGTGTCTCCTTTTTGTTCTTAACGGTTAACTCTACCGTCTTAACTCTGCCTCCAGTTGCACAGGCTTTTTCCACACTTCCAAAGTGAACACACAACCACTTAGTTGTCGACTTGGCGAGTTCAGCACCTTAATGACCACATTCAGTGTCTTGGAATCGATACAGTTCCTTTTATCTTTGCCTTAGCCACACCAAACCTATTCCTACATTTTAACATTAATGCTTAAATAAATACATTTCATCCCAAACTCCATGTGGTAGTACACCACTATCTGGTGTCCAAAATGATTCACTACAACTATTGTAACAACAGAAAAAACGATTTATTAAAATCAAGTTCTTAGGTGACCTTATCATGAGTAGATCATATCTATGTTTTTGCATATCCTAAATAACTAGACAGAAATCGTCAGTTTTGACACTGTTTCGCACTGCAAAGTTTGAACTGACAAGGAGTACTAAAGACAACTAGCTATGATATATTCCATCACTAAGGGGACACTAAATGTTACTGCTACAAGTGCACCCTGGTACAACTCCCAAAATAATTGTCACTGATAAATAAGTAAACTCTTTAATAACCTTGGTAAGTTTGCTACATAATGTATGAGATTACAAAATTCAGACCGCAGGACATGGAATATTTGGCCATGTTGTTCTGCAAAATGCTTCAATCTCCACTGGGACTGTAGACTTGCATCTGTCTACTGTCTTTCTTTCCCTCCCAGGCAATTTGCTAAATTTGTAGGTATGTGTTTAGGTGCTAAATGTGTCAAATATACTGTACTGTGAACCAAAATGAAATAATAAAAAGACTGAACACCTGACCTGCCATTAGAAGTTTTACATTATTCTGTGAAACAATGAGGACTGTGAATTTATCAACGAAATGAGAAAAGACACAACTTAAATCAATTATATACAGGGTACATTTATTTACACAATTACCCAGCCAACTGATATACAATAATAATTAAAGTTTGATTGATTTACAAAAAGGTCTATTTCTAAATATTTACAATTATGTACAAATGTTGTGCAGGTCTTTTGCTGTGTACAGCCTGTTCAGAGTGTCTTTGTCGTTTAATGACAGCAGGTAGGCACAGACTTCCGGGGTGGGGATCCTCTTTTGCTGGAGGGTTTCTCTGCCGTTGCGTCTTCCCAGAGAGCAATATCCCTCATCAGACTCATCCTTAAAGAGCTGGTCAAGGTAGTCTGTGTGGGGGGTGGAGGCCTTCAGCTGGTCAAGGTTGTCTGTGTGGGGGGTGTAGGACGTCGCCTGGATATCGACCTGGAAATTAAACAGAATATTGTTATTATTTAAATATTTATCTCAGATTAACTTAAGACCATGTTTATTTTAACATAGTGTGTCGAGCAGGTGGTTAAAAAGACGGTGATTACAAAAATACATGTGAATTCATATTTACTGATACTATGTGATACTGTACATCTACTGTTGCACTTGTTATGTCACTCTTAATAACAATCTAATTAACTAATTTACATCAGCTAAATGTCCAAATGCAGTGTTGAATTTCGTAATGTTACATATTGTCAGAATCCACTTTGCATGTATTTGTGGTCTAAAAGAGTGACTATGAGACATGTTTCACCATGCAATATTTTAAATTATGATGTTTTAATCAACAACTACAGCAACTACTGAAGATGTCATCAGTATTTGGAGTTACACAATCCTTACACAAAGCTTTACCAAAGTGTAATTTTACTTTAACATGCCAATGAACATGTCCATGTAACGTTATAGTCAGTGGTGGAAAAAGTATTCACACTTTTTACTTAAGTAAAAGTATCAATACTGCGATGTAGAAATACTCTGTTATTAGTAAAAGTCTGGAATTAAAAATGTACTTAACTGAGAAGTACAAAAATATTGGCATTAAAATGTACTTAAAGTACCAAAAGTAGAAAGTACTCATTATGCAGAATGTCCCATTTCACAAGTTTTCAAATGTATACAAATCTTTTGAATAGCAGATCTACAAGCTCTCACAATGCGTCGCTATGCTACACAATACGCATCGTGAGCTTGTAGATCGGTTATTTTCAAATGGCCGAAATGTATATAGGGTTGAAGTGGTCAATGTATGTTTTGTAATAATAATCCAAAGCTACAAAGTAACTAGTAACTAAAGTTTTCAAATAATTCTAGTGGAGTAAAAGTACAATATTTGCCTCTAAGATGTAATGGAGTAGAAGTAAAAGTACTGAAAACTGGAAATACTCCAGTAAAGTAAATATACCTCAAAATTGTACTTAAGTACAGTACTTGAGTAAATGTACTTAGTTACTTTACACCACTGGTTATAGTGAATACAACACAATGCATTCATGGTAAAGTCTTTGTAAAACTAAATAGGTCAACATCACTTACCTCTACAGAAGGCACTGAGCAGACTCGCTTAAAGGTACCCCAGGTCCTTGTGGTCTCCACTGAAGAACCACTGCACATTGCATGCCACTGTGGGTTCTGCTGGGCTGGAGGTACAACATCGTCCCGGTGGAAATCAAGCTGGAAAATAAACAGAATATTATTACATATTAATTTCAGATTAACCTGATTGAAGACCACATTGCCTTTTGGAATAGGTAGTTAAAAGGATATGGTTACAAAATAATACACATAAATACATACTTAATGAATACTGAATAATACAATGTGATACTGTACTTTTTCATATTTACTTGAAACTATAATTGAGTTGAATGATGTGCTTTAATAAAATAAAATAAATCTTGTATGATATGTACCAAATTGCTCATGTTAAGTGGCAACATCATAATCTTATTTGAATAATGTCTGCAAATTATTTTCATTTCAAATTTGATTTGAGGTATCTGTCATGACAGCAAGCTACGCATGATGATGTAGATTTAATCTCAATCTCATTATTAATCTTGTTGAATGTTGAATGCATTTATTGTAAGTCGCTTTGGATAAAAGCGTCTGCTAAATGACTGTAATGTAATGTAATGTAATCTCAACTGAAAAAACTGAGGTGCATATTCCAGCATCTGCATGGTGATAAGAGTGATTTCAAGGCCTACTTTCACTGTGCGTTCCTATTGCATTGTAAAAAATATTCTCACCTTTGGGGAGAATATTTAGATTTGAATCATGCTTTTAACAGTTAACAGAGCAACCATTGGAGATAAATCATTGTTTTGGAGTTAGTTACATCATGACATGTAACTACACCCACATCTTCTAACGTAATGGTTCTCAACGTCAGGTCCAGGGACCACCAGGAGGGGATCATCTGTAACTCTGAGAGTGTACCGATGGAACCAAATGGGCTCGTAACGGTCCATTTGGTTCAATTGGTACACTCTCATAGTTAAATAAACACTGAGGATTGTACAGGGTAGATTGGGGTCCCAAAGATGAAAAAAAAAGTTGCTCTCTGAGTTACAGACCCGCGAGGCCCATTCGACCCCTTGGTTGGTGGGCCCTGGACCAGACGTTGAGAAACAGCGTTCTAACCATAGGTTCTAACGGACGTTATATCAACATTTTGAGTTAAGCGTGCCAAATGCATGTCCATTTGAAAAGTATGCCTACGTTATTATTTGGAGTCAAGTGCTAATGAACATGTAACGTACGTTATATTATATATATCCTCAATATTTTGGAGTTACGTCGTGGCAAGATGAGCTCAACTGACAACCCACACCGCTACCAAAATGTAATAATTCATCTTTAACGTCCGTGCCAATGAACATGTAAACCATACGTTATAGTGAATATCGTCTCTGTCGGTGGAAAAACTGTTACTTTTCAGGATTCAAATTCAAAAATAGCAAAAGTAAAACTGTTAAAATGTGGAGATAAGGTTTCTGCCCGACAGCAACGATATACAACAACACAACGCATTTCAATTCATGTCAATTTTACTTGTTAAAAAAGCTAAAGGTCGACGCTTACCTGCACAAATGGTACCAACGGTGGTGTTACTGTGGTCCCGTGACTGCCAGGAGCCAGACGAGGCTTGCTGGAACGGTGACCCATGATAGCTAGCTCAAAGTTTCTGGAACTCTTAATATAATAACCGATTCCGAACTGAAACAATGGCGGTTAGCAAGGCTGGATCAACAAGGGAAGACAGAATGCGTCGATGTGTGGTAGTTGGTAGCTGAAGCTTCGAAGAAGAGCGAGTCAACAACAGTACCGCTACAGAGTATTGCAAGAACACTGAAAGTTTAAACCGCGCGCTCCTACTTATAATCAGACAGCCGCACAAGGCTCGGCCAATCCGCGAGGCCTACAGGTTGGCTTGGCCAATCACAATTGGAGAAGCCGCCAAGGTGCATTGCCCTAATATGGTGTGTCACGTGTGTACGTTATCGAGATGCCCTGCGATACCGTAACCTTTGTAAAAGTCGCCCGAGATTTATTTTCTGCTGATGCGGTTGTTTTTATGGAAATATGTACGTTACAAACGCCACAGCGTGTGTGTGTGTGTGTGTGTGTGTGTGTGTGTGTGTGTGTGTGTGTGTGTGTGTGTGTGTGTGTGTGTGTGTGTGTGTGTGTGTGTGTGTGTGTGTGTGTGTGTGTGTGTGTGTGTGTGTGTGTGTGTGTGTGTGTGTGTGTGTGTGTGGTGGGTGGGTGGGTGGGTGGGGGGGGGGGGGACTTGTTACGGTTAACTTCAAGGCGAATTTTTAAAAAGATAATACGTACGGTAACCGGAACAGAGGGCACCTGGTATTTCTGGGCAACTTTAAATGTTTTGATAATTTATATATCATCTACATTACGGTAACGGTCAGTTGGTAATGCAAATCCAGATGGTGCCACAAGGTGGTGCTGGTGTGTCTTTGGTTTTGTTCGGACGTCACGTCTCATCTACCGTACTCTCTGTAATATTGGCGCAGTAACCTAAAAGAATCGCAGAACACCTTTGAACACCGGTAGTAGCCATAGTAGTAGCATATCTACTGAAGGCTAATCATGTCATGGCATTTGGTCTATAACAGTGGTGTAAAGTAACTACATTTGCTCAAGTACTTAAGAACAATTTTGAGGTATTTCTGTTTTTACTTTACTGGAGTAAAATTATACTTCTACTCCACTACATCTCAGAGGCAAATATTATACTTTTACTCCACTACAATTATTTGAAAACTTTAGTTAGTTACTTTGTTGATTTAATAACGTAAACACATGATCTACAGGCTGTAGATCATATGTCACACTAAACACGAATGGTGCTAAATAGTGCTAAAAGTGGTTATTTGAATGTTCTACTAGACTCAGGTTCTGGCAAGGTTGCTGGACAATATATGGAGGATGAAATGCATAATGTATTAAATAACCCAGTGAGCCATCCCACTGAGCATTTTTTGGTCTATTAGACGTCTAAAATACGTCTAAGGGGTAGGCTAAAACAGGGTTATAATTGGTCTACTGGTGAAAGTTTTTTAGCGGTCTAGGCTTAGCCTAGACGTTGATTAGCTGTTTTTTAAACGTCTATTTATAGACCGTCTATATTATAGACGTTGAAATGACGTCTATAATATAGACGGTCTATAAATAGACGTTTAAAAAACAGCTAATCAACGTCTAGGCTAAGCCTAGACCGCTAAAAAACTTTCACCAGTAGACCAATTATAACCCTGTTTTAGACGGACGTCTAATAGACGACTATTGCTCAGTGGGATAGTCGAATATTAGACGTCCGTTTTTTAAAAGACCTAAATTAGCTGGTCTAGAATCGGTCTATAATGTAGACCGAATTTAGCCAACTGAATTTAAAGCATTATTCCATAAATATCGATTAAAAAAACAACTGTAAGTTGCATAACTGATCACCAATTATTGGACAAAAACAATTTGAATAGCCATTGATCATTATACAGTATAGTTTAAATGTAGCCAAGATTTAGACGTTTAAATCAAAACCATATATAAACGTCTACATTTAGACCAGTTTTAAACCATGACATTTATTTTATTTTTTAGACATGTTTTTGAAAAATGGTTTTATTAGGACGCTAACAGTATGTTTAGAAGTGATAATATCTCACTATTATCGCTTAAATATGGCAGTTTGCATTAATGGTGATAGGCCAGTAATGCAAATAGTCCTTTAAAATATATTTCTATAACGGCAGTTCGCACTATTTGCGGTCGAGGACAGCCTAAATCAAAATAAACTCGACGTGACTGCACACTGCATACAATGAAACGTTATTTTAAAAACACTGATTTGTGTATCAATGGTGATTGTGCAGAATTAACAGTCAACCTGTGAATATAAGTACAATGTAAGTCTGTGTGAGACAGTCTGTGAATAATATTTTATTTTAGGCAGCTATCTCCTCTGTGCCTTAATTGTCTGAAATTGCACCCTTCTACCATAATGGTATTAATTTAATTATTCTACCATATGAATCTGTCAATCAGATGTATTAATGTAATTCACATTTTCACCCTTTATTCTCAGTAAAATATTTGATATGTCAAAAATATGTAGGTATTTTTTTACTTTACTGGAGTATTTGCAATTTTCAGTACTTTTACTTCTCATCCATTACATCTCAGAGGCAAATATCATAATTTTACTCCACCACAATTATTTGAAAACTTTATACTAGTTGGCCTACTTTGTAGATTTTGATTCACTAAAGATACATTAACCACTTCAGCCCTATAAACATTGCCGTCATTTGAAAATAGCAGATCTACAAGCTCACAATGCGTTGCCACGCAACGCATTGTGAGCTTGTAGATCTGCTCAGTGTCCACTCTTCGTTACGTCACCGCCCACGCCCATCGCAGGTGGCTTTGCGGGTGAGATCAAAGCCAGAGCGCCAGCAGCTTATAGCCCCGCCTCACCCCCCCACACACACACACACACAGAGCGGCAAATACGAACGAGCGTGACGCAGCTCTGTTTAAATGTTTGGACGTAAAAAAGAGTGTTAAAAAGTTAACTAAACCACTCATAATGTAACATTATTCCACATGGACGTCGTGTAGAGTTAACAATGTTAACCAGGGAGGTGGAACAAGCTGTTAAAACGCTAAAACAAGACAATTATCTCCAAGCAGGTGAGGTTTTTTTTGATGGAATTGCGAGTAATTTCACAATTGCAACTAGTAGGATGTGTGAAGTGAATATATAATATGTGTTTTATTGAGCTGTGTTTTATTAGGCAAAACAATGTAAAACATCACAATTACATTTATAATACTTTGTCTAAAAGGCCTTGTTTTTTTCCATTGAGGTCCTTGGTATTCATTTCATGACAGGCCTAGTCAGTGCTGGAAAGTAACCGAGTACATGTACTCAAGTACTGTAGGCTACTTTGAGTACAATTTTGAGATATATATATATTTTTTTTACTTTACTCGAGTATTTCCAATTTGCAGTACGTTTACTTCTACTCCACTACATCCCAGAAATAAATATTGTACTTTTACTCCACTACAATTGTTTGAAAACTTTAGTTACTAGTTACTTTGTAGATTTTGATTAGTATTACAAAACAAACCTACAGTAACCACTTAAGCCCTATATATATTTCGGCCATTTGAAAATAGCAGATCTACAAGCTCACAATGCCTCGCGGTGCAAGGCATTGTGAGCTTGTAGATCTGCTCATACAGTAGCAGCCCGCTTTGCGGTGAGAGATCAAAGGGACAGCAGGTGTTTGCCGCCTCGCTCGCTCGCGCTCTCTCTCAAAGCAGCAAACACGACGTTTCATTGTTTGGCAGTAAAAAGACAGTTTAAAAGTGAACTTTAACAACTCCTAATGTAACATTAGTCCACATGGACATGGTTATGGGTAAAGTTATCAGTTTTTATTAGGCTGGTGAATAGCAGGCTGTTTAAAACACAAGTGAATGAATTCTCCATCCAGACAAACAGGTGAGCAGTGATTCTCAACCATTTTAATCTCAAGGACCCCCAGTTTGACATGCATTAGGCTACGGACCCCCATTTAATGGCATTTCTATCTCTGGGACCCCACAACTGTAAAATCTATGTTAATGTAACTCAGAGTGTACAAATGGAACCAAATGGCTAAAGGGTCCATTTGGTTCCATTTGTACACTCTCAGAGTTACAGATACATTTGCACACTCAGTTACAGACCCATAAGGGTTCATTTGGTTACATTTGTACACTCAGTTACGGACCCATAAGGGTCCATTTGGTTACATTTGTACACTCTCAGAGTAACAGACCCATAAGGGTCCATTTGGTTACATTTGTACACTGTCAGAGTTACAGACCCATAAGGGTCCATTTGTTCCTAATCTATCATTTAGCGGGGGACCCCCTGGAACTCCCTCAAGGACCCCTGGGGGTCCCCGGACCCCACTTTGAGAACCAATACACTAGGCTGTGTATGTTGTGACAGTATACAATATACGTATATCTGGCTCTCGCTCACTTGAATTAATTCTTTCTTTCTCTCTTTCTTTGTTTCTCAGAGTGGAGACACAGACTGTGCTGAGGTGGTTCTTGTGCCCTAAATGCCCAGAAGACTGAGGTTCTCACAGTAAAACATCCTACCAGAACATCCAGCTCTAATGACTACGCAGAGATTATCTGGTGAAGCTACATAAGAATTCTCTGTGAGTTTTTTTTTCCTTTACTTATACTGTACATATATATATAATATTTCCAATTTGCAGTACTTTTACTTTACTCCACTACATCTAAGAGACAACTATTGTACTTTTACTCCACTACTATTTGCAAACTTAAGTTACTAGTTACTTTGTAGATTTTGATTATTACTAAACATATATTAAACACTTCAGCCATTTCGGCCATTTGAAAATGGCTGATCTACAAGCTCACAATGCGTCGCGATGCGACACATTGTGAGCTTGTAGATCTGCTATTTTCAAAAGATTTGTATCCATTTGAAAACTTGTGAAACAGGACATTCTGCATAATGAGTACATTCTACTTTTGTGACCCATTAAGACCTGAAGCCGATTCTACGTGTCTCCTAAATCCCTATTCTATAATATTCTGAAAAACGTATGTTTCTATATCAGTGGTGCTCAATCTGTTTCATGTCAAGGACCCCCAAAATTATATGTATTTGGCCACGGACCCCCATCTCAAAATATTTTGTTTCAGGGGGTCCCAGAAGCAAAGATTTGAGTTAAAATGTTAGCTTTTAAAAAATATATATATTCAAAGATTTGCACACATTTTCACGATTTTTCAAAAATAGCAGATATACAAGCTCGCTATGAGCTTGTAGATCTGTTATTTTTGAATAGCCAAAGTGTAAAATAAAGCTTTTTAGCTCAAATCTAAAAATGATACAGATGCGTTCCAGGTTTTAAAGTACATTTTGATGCCAACACCTTACACACACGCACGCACGCACGCACGCACGCACGCACACACACACACAGCTGAGTCAAATGACTAATTGACATCACCAGCTGGTTTGGAAGTGACAGATCAATTGTGTTGCAATGTTTCCTCTGTGTGCATAATGACATTTTTAAAGCAACACACAAGGACTAAAAGGGTTTTAAATATGTTTGTTGAGGCTGTTGACCCTGTGAGGAAGTTAAATGATGTGTGGGTCACGTGTCTCTCCTCTGCAGAGCTGGTAGGGTAATCCTGTTGATTGGGAAAGGGCTGTAGAGCGTTGGTTCTCAAAGTGCGGGGGGTTCCAGGGGGTCCCCAGCAAAATGTGTTAATATAGAATCACAATCATTTCATTTGTAACCACTTTAACCTTTTATACTTTGGCTATTCAAAAATAGCAGATATACAAGCTCATAGCACGGCACCGAGTGCCGCACTATGAGCTTGTAGATCTGCTATTTTAGAAAAATCATGAATATTTGTGAAAAGCTTTGAATATAATATTTTTTAAAGCAAACTTCTTTCTTTCTTTCTTTCTCTCTCTCTCTCTCTCTCTCTCTCTCTCCCTCTCTCACAGTGCCCAGAAGACTGAGGTTCTCAAGGAGATGGCGGGAGATGCCGCTGGAAGGCTCAACCCGAGGATGCCCTTAGAGATCTCTCTCTATCCATGGATTCGTCTGCCTGGGGGGGGATTCCTCCGTGCGGTTGACCCTGGTCTTTGGTGAACCTCCACTGTGGCTCGATTGCTGAGCGATCAGACTTCTGTCGCCGTACGGTGGTCTCCACTGGTGGTCTCCGCCAAAGACATCGGCCCGGCGGGGGTTTCCTCTGAAGACACCTCATAGTAGGACCTAATTTTAGGAACTAATGTTTCCTTTTCCTTTGCTGGATGCTGCAGTTGCTTCATGCTGCAGTCTGTTGGATGGTGCTTGTGGCGTATGCATGTTGGATGCTGATTGAGTCGTATGTGTGCTGATGTTGTTAAAGATGTTGCTCTGCTGCTTTTTTTTTGAGGTTGTGGAATCGACAATTGTATATGTATTTATTGTTTTCAGGTTGAATCTAGAAGGTAGTTTTTTTCAGGGTGTAGTACGACTATGTTGGTAGTGTAACCCTAACCCTAACACGTTTCTTTCAGGTTGTAGTGTGACTATGTTGGTAGTGTTGTGGCTGTTATTTTGTGTGTGTGTGTGTGTGTGTGTGTGTGTGTGTGTGTGTGAGAGAGAGAGAATTTGCATTCAATATATTTTTAGACATAAGCCTCTGTAAATCCAGGCCCTGGACCTGGTCATTTCGTTCCGTTCACACTAATCACATGACGCTGCTACATTTTAATCAAGACAATCTACGTTTTTCATTTAAAAGTTTAATTTCTTGCCCGAAGAAGAACAAGATCAAGATCACCATGTTGATGTATTTCATCAACATGGTGATCTTGATCAACAACGAGATGCACATTTTGAATGAAAAAATTCTACCCAATGGAGCAACTATTTTTGATTGCTCGCCCACATTTGGAGTTACATCATGGCAAGGTAACTATACAATCCAAAATCAGAATGTGGTACTTATGATCATATTATTTTATGAACAATCTAATGAGCATTTTTCTTTCTTTCTTGACCCAGATTGGACCAGGTGCTGAAGACGCCTCTACATACTAGACCAGGGGCATTCAACTAGATTAGACAGGGGGCCAAAATTGTTAAATCAATTGAGGTCGGGGGCCACAGGCCTATGAAAACAAAAGAAAATAACCAAATGTTCATGGTTAACCGTTTAACCGGTAACTTTTAAGACATTTGTAACCAGATAATACCAACGGTTTAATGGTTCATATTTATTTTTCATTTAAATGTTAGTGCAAATTCCCCCCCCCCCCCCCCCCCCCCCGACATAAAGTGGTGCCTGGAGGCAGATGCACAGCAACCACATAAGACTGCAATTCTGCCTTAAACACAGGGAAATAAAGTACCATGCGCACTTCAAGAAGTGCGCAAGTTGACATAGACCTGAAGGCTGTGGGATTCCCTTTAAAAACATTTCACAGAAAAACACCATGTTTTGCAGTAAAACTATGATCTGAATTCAAATGTTTTCTTCAATCAAAAATCTTGCAGTTTGATAACTGAGGTAATTATGTACTATGCATGATAATGCAGCATGGCAGATCTACAGCAGTAGGAATACATTTCCTGACACAGAGTGGAGGATCGTCCCCAAATATTCTGGAATACAACTGCTTCCAATAATGAATTAGTCAAATCAATTAAGCATGTGTCACTCCTCCAGCGCAGTGGCGACTGGGAAATTAATTAATAGTTGATAACAACACAATATACTATTGTAATTTCCCCAAAATTATCATCAACATTGACCATCATCTTCAGTTTAAAAGTATATAAACAAGTTCTCACTATAAACCACATTGTTTCAGAGGACATAAGACACTAATAACAAATACAATATAAATACTGACCCATAAAGATGAATGCCACTTATGCCATAGTCATAATCTTATCATCTGTACCAACCAAGTGTAGCCAGTGTTGGGAAAGTTCACTTTCTACATGAACCAACTGGTAGTTCCTCATCATTGCTGCCACTTGTAATGTCTCATACATGGTTCTCACGTTCCACGGATGGATATGGGACACTTCGACCGACGGGATGGATGGATGGATAGGACACTTCGACCGACTGGATGGATGGATAGGACACTTCGACAGGCGGGATGGATGGATGGATAGGACACTTCGACAGACGGGATGGATGGATGGATAGGACACTTCGACAGGCGGGATGGATGAATAGGACACTTCGACAGACGGGGTAGTTGGATGGATAGGACACTTCGACAGACGTGGTGGATGGATGGATAGGACACTTCGACAGACGGGGTGGATGGATGGATAGGACACTTCGACAGACGGGGTGGATGGATGGATAGGACACTTCGACCGACGGGATGGATGGATAGGACACTTCGACCGACGGGATGGATGGATGGATAGGACACTTCGACCGACGGGATGGATGGATGGATAGGACACTTCGACCGACGGGGTGGATGGATGATAGGACACTTCGACAGACGGGATGGATGGATAGGACACTTCGACCGACGGGGTGGATGGATGGATAGGACACTTCGACAGACGGGGTGGATGGATGGATAAGACACTTCGACAGACGGGATGGATGGATGGATAGGACACTTCGACAGACGGGGTGGATGGATGGATAGGACACTTCGACAGACGGGGTGGATGGATGGATAAGACACTTCGACAGACGGGATGGATGGATGGATAGCACACTTCGACAGACGGGATGGATGGGACACTTCGACAGACGGGATGGATGGATGGATAGGACACTTCGACAGACGGGGTGGATGGATGGATAAGACACTTCGACAGACGGGGTGGATGGATGGATAAGACACTTCGACAGACGGGATGGATGGATGGATAGGACACTTCGACAGACGGGGTGGATGGATGAATAGGACACTTCGACAGACGGGGTGGATGGATGGATAGGACACTTCGACAGACGGGATGGATAGGACACTATCGACCGACGGGGTGGATGGATGGATAGGACACTTCGACCGACGGGATGGATGGATGGATAGGACACTTCGACAGACGGGGTGGATGGATGGATAGGACACTTCGACAAACGGGTTGGATGGATGGA
This sequence comes from Gymnoscopelus microlampas, assembly GCF_963454915.1. Classification (NCBI taxonomy): domain Eukaryota; kingdom Metazoa; phylum Chordata; class Actinopteri; order Myctophiformes; family Myctophidae; genus Gymnoscopelus; species Gymnoscopelus microlampas. Next base: position 17,608,906 of record NC_139957.1, on the reverse strand, counting down.
TAGGACACTTCGACAGACGTGGTGGATGGATGGATAGGACACTTCGACCGACGGGATGGATGGATGGATAGGACACTTCGACAGACGGGGTGGATGGATGGATAGGACACTTCGACCGACGGGATGGATAGGACACTATCGACCGACGGGATGGATGGATGGATAGGACACTTCGACCGACGGGATGGATGGATGGATAAGACACTTCGACCGACGGGATGGATGGATGGATAGGACACTTCGACAGACGGGGTGGATGGATGGATAGGAAACTTCGACCGACAGGGTGGATGGACGGATAGGACACTTCGACCAACGGGATGGATGGATAGGACACTTCGACAGACGGGATGGATGGATGGATGGATAGGACACTTCGACCAACGATGGATGGATAGGACACTTCGACAGACGGGATGGATGGATGGATAGGACACTTCGACAGACGGGATGGATGGATGGATAGGACACTTCGACCGACGGGATGGATGGATGGATAGGACACTTCGACCGACGGGATGGATGGATGGATAGGACACTTCGACCGACGGGATGGATGGATGGATAGGACACTTCGACCGACGGGATGGATGGATGGATAGGACACTTCGACCGACGGGATGGATGGATGGATAGGACACTTCGACCGACGGGATGGATGGATGGATAGGACACTTCGACCGACGGGATGGATGGATGGATAGGACCCTTCGACCGACGGGATGGATGGATGGATAGGACACTTCGACCGACGGGATGGATGGATGGATAGGACACTTCGACCGACGGGATGGATGGATAGGACACTTCGACCGACGGGATGGATGGATGGATAGGACACTTCGACCGACGGGGTGGATGGATGGATAGGAAACTTCGACAGACGGGGTGGATGGATGGATAGGACACTTCGACAGACGGGATGGATGGATGGATAGGACACTTCGACAGACGGGATGGATGGATGGATAGGACATTTCGACAGACGGGTGGATGGATGGATAGGACACTTCGACCGACGGGTTGGATGGATGGATAGGACACTTCGACAGACGGGGTGGATGGATGGATAGGACACTTCGACAGACGGGGTGGATGGATGGATAGGACACTTCGACAGACGGGATGGATGGATGGATAGTACATTTCGACAGACGGGGTGGATGGATGGGTAGGACACTTCGACCGACGGGTTGGATGGATAGGACACTTCGACAGACGGGATGGATGGATAGGACACTTCGACAGACGGGATGGATGGATAGGACACTTCGACAGACGGGATGGATGGATAGGACACTTCGACAGACGGGATGGATGGATGGATAGGACACTTCGACAGACGGGGTGGATGGATGGATAGGACACTTCGACAGACGGGATGGATGGATGGATAGGACACTTCGACAGACGGGGTGGATGGATGGATAGGACACTTCGACAGACGGGATGGATGGATGGATAGGATACTATCGACCGACGGGGTGGATGGATGGATAGGACACTTCGACAGACGGGGTGGATGGATGGATAGGACACTTCGACAGACGGGGTGGATGGATGGATAGGACACTTCGACAGACGGGATGGATGGATAGGACACTTCGACAGACGGGATGGATGGATGGATAGGACACTTCGACAGACGGGATGGGTGGATGCATAGGTCACTTCGACAGACGGGTTGGATGGATGGATAGGACACTTCGACCGACGGGGTGGATGGATGGATAGGACACATCGACAGACGGGATGGATGGATGGATAGGACACTTCGACCGACGGGGTGGATGGATGGATAGGACACTTCGACCGACGGGGTGGATGGATGGATAGGACACTTCGACAAACGGGATGGATAGGACACTTCGACAGACAGGATGGATGGATAGGACACTTCGACCGACGGGATGGATGGATGGATAGGACACTTCGACCGACGGGGTGGATGGATGTATAGGACACTTCGACAGACGGGTTGTATGGATGGATAGGACACTTCGACCGACGGGATGGATGGATGGAAAGGACACTTCGACCGACGGGATGGATGGATGGATAGGACACTTCGACAGACGGGATGGATGGATGGATAGGACACTTCGACAGGCGGGGTGGATGGATGGATAGGACACTTCGACATGGATAGGACACTTCGACCGACGGGATGGATGGATAGGACACTTCGACCAACGATGGATGGATAGGACACTTCGACAGACGGGATGGATGGATGGATGGATGGATAGGACACTTCGACCGACGGGATGGATGCATGGATAGGACACTTGGACCGACGGGATGGATGGATGGATAGGACACTTCGACCGACGGGGTGGATGGATGGATAGGACACTTCGACCGACGGGATGGATGGATGGATAAGACACTTCAACAGACGGGGTGGATGGATGATAGGACACTTCGACAGACGTGGTGGATGGATGGATAGGACACTTCGACAGACGGGGTGGATGGATGGATAGGACACTTCGACAGACGGGTTGGATGGATGGATAGGACACTTCGACAGACGGGGTGGATGGATGGATAGGACATTTCTACAGACGGGGTGGATGGATGGATAGGACACTTCGACCGACGGGTTGGATGGATAGGACACTTCGACCGATGGTATGGATGGATAGGACACTTCGACAGACGGGATGGATGGATGGATAGGACACTTCGACAGACGGGGTGGATGGATGGATAGGACACTTCGACAGACAGGATGGATGGATGGATAGGACACTTCGACAGACGGTGTGGATGGATGGATAGGACACTTCGACAGACGGGATGGATGGATGGATAGGACACTATCGACCGACGGGGTGGATGGATGGATAGGGCACTTCGACAGACGGGGTGGATGGATGGATAGGACACTTCGACAGACGGGATGGATGGATGGATAGGACACTTCGACAGACGGGGTGGATGGATGCATAGGACACTTCGACAGACGGGGTGGATGGATGGATAGGACACTTCGACAGACGAGATGGATAGGACACTATCGACCGACGGGGTGGATGGATGGATAGGACACTTCGACAGACGGGGTGGATGGATGGATAGGACACTTCGACCGACGGGATGGATGGATGGATAGGACACTTCGACAGACGGGGTGGATGGATGGATAGGACACTTCGACAGACGGGTTGGATGGATGGATAGGACACTTCGACAGACGGGGTGGATGGATGGATAGGACACTTCGACCGACGGGATGGATGGATGGATAGGACACTTCGACCGACGGGATGGATGGATGGATAGGACACTTCGACAGACGGGGTGGATGGATGGATAGGACACTTCGACCGACGGGATGGATAGGACACTATCGACCGACGGGATGGATGGATGGATAGGACACTTCGACCGACGGGATGGATGGATGGATAAGACACTTCGACCGACGGGATGGATGGATGGATAGGACACTTCGACAGACGGGGTGGATGGATGGATAGGACACTTCGACCGACGGGGTGGATGGACGGATAGGACACTTCGACCAACGGGATGGATGGATAGGACACTTCGACAGACGGGATGGATGGATGGAAGGATAGGACACTTCGACCAACGATGGATGGATAGGACACTTCGACAGACGGGATGGATGGATAGGACACTTCGACAGACGGGATGGATGGATGGATAGGACACTTCGACCGAAGGGATGGATGGATGGATAGGACACTTCGACCGGCGGGATGGATGGATGGATAGGACACTTCGACCGACGGGATGGATGGATGGATAGGACACTTCGACCGACGGGATGGATGGATAGGACACTTCGACCGACGGGATGGATGGATGGATAGGACATTTCGACCGACGGGATGGATGGATGGATAGGACACTTCGACCGACGGGATGGATGGATGGATAGGACACTTCGACAGACGGGGTGGATGGATGGATAGGACACTTCGACAGACGGGGTGGATGGATGGATAGGACACTTCGACAGACGGGATGGATGGATGGATAGGACACTTCGACAGACGGTGTGGATGGATGGATAGGACACTTCGACAGACGGGATGGATGGATGGATAGGACACTATCGACCGACGGGGTGGATGGATGGATAGGGCACTTCGACAGACGGGGTGGATGGATGGATAGGACACTTCGACCGACGGGATGGATGGATGGATAGGACACTTCGACCGACGGGATGGATGGATGGATAGGACACTTCGACAGACGGGGTGGATGGATGGATAGGACACTTCGACAGACGGGGTGGATGGATGGATAGGACACTTCGACAGACGGGATGGATGGATGGATAGGACACTTCGACAGACGGGATGGATGGATGGATAGGACACTTCGACAGACGGGGTGGATGGATGGATAGGACACTTCGACAGACGGGGTGGATGGATGGATAGGACACTTCGACAGACGGGATGGATGGATGGATAGGACACTTCGACAGACGGTGTGGATGGATGGATAGGACACTTCGACAGACGGGATGGATGGATGGATAGGACACTATCGACCGACGGGGTGGATGGATGGATAGGGCACTTCGACAGACGGGGTGGATGGATGGATAGGACACTTCGACAGACGGGATGGATGGATAGGACACTTCGACAGACGGGATGGATGGATAGGACACTTCGACAGACGGGATGGATGGATAGGACACTTCGACAGACGGGATGGATGGATGGATAGGACACTTCGACAGACGGGGTGGATGGATGGATAGGACACTTCGACAGACGGGATGGATGGATGGATAGGACACTTCGACAGACGGGGTGGATGGATGGATAGGACACTTCGACAGACGGGATGGATGGATGGATAGGATACTATCGACCGACGGGGTGGATGGATGGATAGGACACTTCGACAGACGGGGTGGATGGATGGATAGGACACTTCGACAGACGGGGTGGATGGATGGATAGGACACTTCGACAGACGGGATGGATGGATAGGACACTTCGACAGACGGGATGGATGGATGGATAGGACACTTCGACAGACGGGATGGGTGGATGCATAGGTCACTTCGACAGACGGGTTGGATGGATGGATAGGACACTTCGACCGACGGGGTGGATGGATGGATAGGACACATCGACAGACGGGATGGATGGATGGATAGGACACTTCGACCGACGGGGTGGATGGATGGATAGGACACTTCGACCGACGGGGTGGATGGATGGATAGGACACTTCGACAAACGGGATGGATAGGACACTTCGACAGACAGGATGGATGGATAGGACACTTCGACCGACGGGATGGATGGATGGATAGGACACTTCGACCGACGGGGTGGATGGATGTATAGGACACTTCGACAGACGGGTTGTATGGATGGATAGGACACTTCGACCGACGGGATGGATGGATGGAAAGGACACTTCGACCGACGGGATGGATGGATGGATAGGACACTTCGACAGACGGGATGGATGGATGGATAGGACACTTCGACAGACGGGGTGGATGGATGGATAGGACACTTCGACCGACGGGGTGGATGGACGGATAGGACACTTCGACCAACGGGATGGATGGATAGGACACTTCGACAGACGGGATGGATGGATGGAAGGATAGGACACTTCCACCAACGATGGATGGATAGGACACTTCGACAGACGGGATGGATGGATAGGACACTTCGACAGACGGGATGGATGGATGGATAGGACACTTCGACCGAAGGGATGGATGGATGGATAGGACACTTCGACCGGCGGGATGGATGGATGGATAGGACACTTCGACCGACGGGATGGATGGATGGATAGGACACTTCGACCGACGGGATGGATGGATAGGACACTTCGACCGACGGGATGGATGGATGGATAGGACATTTCGACCGACGGGATGGATGGATGGATAGGACACTTCGACCGACGGGATGGATGGATGGATAGGACACTTCGACAGACGGGGTGGATGGATGGATAGGACACTTCGACAGACGGGGTGGATGGATGGATAGGACACTTCGACAGACGGGATGGATGGATGGATAGGACACTTCGACAGACGGGATGGATGGATGGATAGGACACTTCGACAGACGGGGTGGATGGATGGATAGGACACTTCGACAGACGGGGTGGATGGATGGATAGGACACTTCGACAGACGGGATGGATGGATGGATAGGACACTTCGACAGACGGTGTGGATGGATGGATAGGACACTTCGACAGACGGGATGGATGGATGGATAGGACACTATCGACCGACGGGGTGGATGGATGGATAGGGCACTTCGACAGACGGGGTGGATGGATGGATAGGACACTTCGACAGACGGGATGGATGGATAGGACACTTCGACAGACGGGATGGATGGATAGGACACTTCGACAGACGGGATGGATGGATAGGACACTTCGACAGACGGGATGGATGGATGGATAGGACACTTCGACAGACGGGGTGGATGGATGGATAGGACACTTCGACAGACGGGATGGATGGATGGATAGGACACTTCGACAGACGGGGTGGATGGATGGATAGGACACTTCGACAGACGGGATGGATGGATGGATAGGATACTATCGACCGACGGGGTGGATGGATGGATAGGACACTTCGACAGACGGGGTGGATGGATGGATAGGACACTTCGACAGACGGGGTGGATGGATGGATAGGACACTTCGACAGACGGGATGGATGGATAGGACACTTCGACAGACGGGATGGATGGATGGATAGGACACTTCGACAGACGGGATGGGTGGATGCATAGGTCACTTCGACAGACGGGTTGGATGGATGGATAGGACACTTCGACCGACGGGGTGGATGGATGGATAGGACACATCGACAGACGGGATGGATGGATGGATAGGACACTTCGACCGACGGGGTGGATGGATGGATAGGACACTTCGACCGACGGGGTGGATGGATGGATAGGACACTTCGACAAACGGGATGGATAGGACACTTCGACAGACAGGATGGATGGATAGGACACTTCGACCGACGGGATGGATGGATGGATAGGACACTTCGACCGACGGGGTGGATGGGTGTATAGGACACTTCGACAGACGGGTTGTATGGATGGATAGGACACTTCGACCGACGGGATGGATGGATGGAAAGGACACTTCGACCGACGGGATGGATGGATGGATAGGACACTTCGACAGACGGGATGGATGGATGGATAGGACACTTCGACAGGCGGGGTGGATGGATGGATAGGACACTTCGACATGGATAGGACACTTCGACCGACGGGATGGATGGATAGGACACTTCGACCAACGATGGATGGATAGGACACTTCGACAGACGGGATGGATGGATGGATGGATGGATAGGACACTTCGACCGACGGGATGGATGCATGGATAGGACACTTGGACCGACGGGATGGATGGATGGATAGGACACTTCGACCGACGGGGTGGATGGATGGATAGGACACTTCGACCGACGGGATGGATGGATGGATAAGACACTTCAACAGACGGGGTGGATGGATGATAGGACACTTCGACAGACGTGGTGGATGGATGGATAGGACACTTCGACAGACGGGGTGGATGGATGGATAGGACACTTCGACAGACGGGTTGGATGGATGGATAGGACACTTCGACAGACGGGGTGGATGGATGGATAGGACATTTCTACAGACGGGGTGGATGGATGGATAGGACACTTCGACCGACGGGTTGGATGGATAGGACACTTCGACCGATGGTATGGATGGATAGGACACTTCGACAGACGGGATGGATGGATGGATAGGACACTTCGACAGACGGGGTGGATGGATGGATAGGACACTTCGACAGACAGGATGGATGGATGGATAGGACACTTCGACAGACGGTGTGGATGGATGGATAGGACACTTCGACAGACGGGATGGATGGATGGATAGGACACTATCGACCGACGGGGTGGATGGATGGATAGGGCACTTCGACAGACGGGGTGGATGGATGGATAGGACACTTCGACAGACGGGATGGATGGATGGATAGGACACTTCGACAGACGGGGTGGATGGATGCATAGGACACTTCGACAGACGGGGTGGATGGATGGATAGGACACTTCGACAGACGAGATGGATAGGACACTATCGACCGACGGGGTGGATGGATGGATAGGACACTTCGACCGACGGGATGGATGGATGGATAGGACACTTCGACAGACGGGGTGGATGGATGGATAGGACACTTCGACAGACGGGTTGGATGGATGGATAGGACACTTCGACAGACGGGGTGGATGGATGGATAGGACACTTCGACCGACGGGATGGATGGATGGATAGGACACTTCGACCGACGGGATGGATGGATGGATAGGACACTTCGACAGACGGGGTGGATGGATGGATAGGACACTTCGACCGACGGGATGGATAGGACACTATCGACCGACGGGATGGATGGATGGATAGGACACTTCGACCGACGGGATGGATGGATGGATAAGACACTTCGACCGACGGGATGGATGGATGGATAGGACACTTCGACAGACGGGGTGGATGGATGGATAGGACACTTCGACCGACGGGGTGGATGGACGGATAGGACACTTCGACCAACGGGATGGATGGATAGGACACTTCGACAGACGGGATGGATGGATGGAAGGATAGGACACTTCGACCAACGATGGATGGATAGGACACTTCGACAGACGGGATGGATGGATAGGACACTTCGACAGACGGGATGGATGGATGGATAGGACACTTCGACCGAAGGGATGGATGGATGGATAGGACACTTCGACCGGCGGGATGGATGGATGGATAGGACACTTCGACCGACGGGATGGATGGATGGATAGGACACTTCGACCGACGGGATGGATGGATAGGACACTTCGACCGACGGGATGGATGGATGGATAGGACATTTCGACCGACGGGATGGATGGATGGATAGGACACTTCGACCGACGGGATGGATGGATGGATAGGACACTTCGACAGACGGGGTGGATGGATGGATAGGACACTTCGACAGACGGGGTGGATGGATGGATAGGACACTTCGACAGACGGGATGGATGGATGGATAGGACACTTCGACAGACGGGATGGATGGATGGATAGGACACTTCGACAGACGGGGTGGATGGATGGATAGGACACTTCGACAGACGGGGTGGATGGATGGATAGGACACTTCGACAGACGGGATGGATGGATGGATAGGACACTTCGACAGACGGTGTGGATGGATGGATAGGACACTTCGACAGACGGGATGGATGGATGGATAGGACACTATCGACCGACGGGGTGGATGGATGGATAGGGCACTTCGACAGACGGGGTGGATGGATGGATAGGACACTTCGACAGACGGGATGGATGGATGGATAGGACACTTCGACAGACGGGGTGGATGGATGGATAGGACACTTCGACAGACGAGATGGATAGGACACTATCGACCGACGGGGTGGATGGATGGATAGGACACTTCGACCGACGGGATGGATGGATGGATAGGACACTTCGACAGACGGGGTGGATGGATGGATAGGACACTTCGACAGACGGGTTGGATGGATGGATAGGACACTTCGACAGACGGGGTGGATGGATGGATAGGACACTTCGACCGACGGGATGGATGGATGGATAGGACACTTCGACAGACGGGGTGGATGGATGGATAGGACACTTCGACCGACGGGATGGATAGGACACTATCGACCGACGGGATGGATGGATGGATAGGACACTTCGACCGACGGGATGGATGGATGGATAAGACACTTCGACCGACGGGATGGATGGATGGATAGGACACTTCGACAGACGGGGTGGATGGATGCATAGGACACTTCGACCGACGGGGTGGATGGACGGATAGGACACTTCGACCAACGGGATGGATGGATAGGACACTTCGACAGACGGGATGGATGGATGGATGGATAGGACACTTCGACCAACGATGGATGGATAGGACACTTCGACAGACGGGATGGATGGATGGATAGGACACTTCGACAGACGGGATGGATGGATGGATAGGACACTTCGACCGAAGGGATGGATGGATGGATAGGACACTTCGACCGACGGGATGGATGGATGGATAGGACACTTCGACCGACGGGATGGATGGATGGATAGGACACTTCGACCAACTGGATGGATGGATAGGACACTTCGACCGACGGGATGGATGGATGGATAGGACATGTCGACCGACGGGATGGATGGATGGATAGCACACTTCGACAGACGGGGTGGATGGATGGATAGGACACTTCAACCGACGGGATGGATGGATAGGACACTTACATAGACGGGATGGATGGATGGATAGGACACTTCGACCGACGGGGTGGATGGATGGATAGGACACTTCGACAGACGGGATGGATGGATGGATAGGACACTTCGACAGACGGGATGGATGGATAGGACACTTCGACCGACGGGGTGGATGGATGGATAGGACACTTTGACAGACGGGCTGGATGGATGGATAGGACACTTCGACCGACGGGATGGATGGATGGATAGGACACTTCGACCGACGGGATGGATGGATGGATAGGACACTTCGACCGACGGGATGGATGGATGGATAGGACACTTCGACCGACGGGATGGATGGATGGATAGGACACTTCGACAGACGGGGTGGATGGATGGATAGGACACTTCTACCGACGGGATGGATGGATGGATAGGACACTTCGACCGACGGGATGGATGGATGGATAGGACACTTCGACCGACGGGATGGAAGGATGGATAGGACACTTCGACCGACGGGATGGATGGATGGATAGGACACTTCGACCGACGGGGTGGATGGATGGATAGGACACTTACATAGACGGGATGGATGGATGGATAGGACACTTCGACCGACGGGATGGATGGATAAGACACTTCGACCGACGGGATGGATGGATAGGACACTTACATAGACGGGATGGATGGATAGGACACTTCGACCGACGGGATGGATGGATAGGACACTTACATAGACGGGATGGATGGATGGATAGGACACTTCGACAGACGGGGTGGATGGATGGATAGGACACTTCGACAGACGGGGTGGATGGATGGATAGGACACTTCGACCGACGGGATGGATGGATAGGACACTTCGACCGACGGGATGGATGGATGGATAGGACACTTCGACAGACGGGATGGATGGATGGATAGGACACTTCGACAGACAGGATGGATGGATAGGACACTTCGACAGATGGGATGGATGGATGGATAGGACACTTCTGCAGACGGGGTGTATGGATGGATAGGACACTTCGACCCACGGGGTGGATGGATGGATAGGACACTTCGACAGACGGGGTGGATGGATGGATAGGACACTTCGACCGACGGGATGGATTGATGGATAGGACACTTCGACCGACGGGATGGATGGATGGATAGGACACTTCGACCGACGGGATGGAAGGATGGATAGGACACTTCGACCGACGGGATGGATGGATGGATAGGACACTTCGACCGACGGGGTGGATGGATGGATAGGACACTTACATAGATGGGATGGATGGATGGATAGGACACTTCGACCGACGGGATGGATGGATAGGACACTTCGACCGACGGGATGGATGGATAGGACACTTACATAGACGGGATGGATGGATAGGACACTTCGACCGACGGGATGGATGGATAGGACACTTACATAGACGGATGGATGGATGGATAGGACACTTCGACCGACGGGATGGATGGATGGATAGGACACTTCGACAGACGGGGTGGATGGATGGATAGGACACTTCGACAGACGGGGTGGATGGATGGATAGGACACTTCGACCGACGGGATGGATGGATAGGACACTTCGACCGACGGGATGGATGGATGGATAGGACACTTCGACAGACGGGATGGATGGATGGATAGGACACTTCGACAGACGGGATGGATGGATGGATAGGACACTTCGACAGACAGGATGGATGGATAGGACACTTCGGCAGACGGGGTGTATGGATGGATAGGACACTTCGACCCACGGGGTGGATGTATGGATAGGACACTTCGACAGACGGGGTGGATGGATGGATAGGACACTTCGACAGACGGGATGGATTGATGGATAGGACACTTCGACCGACGGGATGGATGGATGGATAGGACACTTCGACAGACGGGGTGGATGGATGGATAGGACACTTCGACCGACGGGATGGATGGATGGGACATTTCGACAAACGGGATGGATGGATGGATAGGACACTTCGACCGACGGGATGGATGGATGGATAGGACACTTCGACAGACGGGATGGATGGATGGATAGGACACTTCGACAAACGGGATGGATAGGACACTTCGACAGACAGGATGGATGGATAGGACACTTCGACAGACGGGATGGATGGATGGATAGGACACTTCGACAGACGGGATGGATGGATGGATAGGACACTTCGACAAACGGGATGGATAGGACACTTCGACAGACAGGATTGATGGATAGGACACTTCGACCGACGGGATGGATGGATGGATAGGACACTTCGACAGACGGGGTGGATGGATGGATAGGACACTTCGACCGACGGGATGGATGGATGGATAGGACACTTCGACAAACGGGATGGATAGGACACTTCGACAGACAGGATGGATGGATAGGACACTTCGACAGACGGGATGGATGGATGGATAGGACACTTCGACAGACGGGGTGGATGGATGGATAGGACACTTCGACAGACGGGGTGGATGGATGGATAGGACACTTCGACCGACGGGATGGATGGATAGGACACTTCGACCGACGGGATGGATGGATGGATAGGACACTTCGACAGACGGGATGGATGGATGTATAGGACACTTCGACAGACAGGATGGATGGATAGGACACTTCGACAGATGGGATGGATGGATGGATAGGACACTTCGGCAGACGGGGTGTATGGATGGATAGGACACTTCGACCCACGGGGTGGATGGATGGATAGGACACTTCGACAGACGGGGTGGATGGATGGATAGGACACTTCGACCGACGGGATGGATTGATGGATAGGACACTTCGACCGACGGGATGGATGGATGGATAGGACACTTCGACAGACGGGGTGGATGGATGGATAGGACACTTCGACCGACGGGATGGATGGATGGGACATTTCGACAAACGGGATGGATGGATGGATAGGACACTTCGACCGACGGGATGGATGGATGGATAGGACACTTCGACAGACGGGATGGATGGATGGATAGGACACTTCGACAAACGGGATGGATAGGACACTTCGACAGACAGGATGGATGGATAGGACACTTCGACAGACGGGATGGATGGATGGATAGGACATTTCGATCGACGGGATGGATTGATGGATAGGACACTTCGACCGACGGGGTGGATGGATGGATAGGACACTTCGACAGACGGGGTGGATGGATGGATAGGACATTTCGACCGACGGGATGGATGGATGGATGGATAGGACACTTATACAAACGGGATGGATGGAGGGATAGGACACTTCGACCGACGGGATGGATGGATAGGACACTTCGACAGACGGGATGGATGGATGGATAGGACACTTCGACAAACGGGATGGATAGGACACTTCGACAGACAGGATGGATGGATAGGACACTTCGACAGACGGGATGGATGGATGGATAGGACACTTCGACAGACGGGATGGATGGATGGATAGGACACTTCGACAAACGGGATGGATAGGACACTTCGACAGACAGGATTGATGGATAGGACACTTCGACCGACGGGATGGATGGATGGATAGGACACTTCGACAGACGGGGTGGATGGATGGATAGGACACTTCGACCGACGGGATGGATGGATGGATAGGACACTTCGACAAACGGGATGGATGGATGGATAGGACACTTCGACCGACGGGATGGATGGATGGATAGGACACTTCGACAGACGGGATGGATGGATGGATAGGACACTTCGACAAACGGGATGGATAGGACACTTCGACAGACAGGATGGATGGATAGGACACTTCGACAGACGGGATGGATGGATGGATAGGACACTTCGACCGACGGGATGGATTGATGGATAGGACACTTCGACCGACGGGGTGGATGGATGGATTGGACACTTCGACAGACGGGTTGTATGGATGGATAGGACACTTCGACCGACGGGATGGATGGATGGATAGGACACTTCGACAGACGGGATGGATGGATGGATAGGACACTTCGACAGACGGGATGGATGGATGGATAGGACACTTCGACAGGCGGGGTGGATGGATGAATAGGACACTTCGACAGACGGGATGGATGGATAGGACACTTCGACAGACGGGATGGATGGATAGGACACTTCGACCGACGGGATGGATGGATAGGACACTTCGACCGACGGGGTGGATGGATGGATAGGACACTTCGACCGACGGAGGATGGATAGGACACTTTGACCGACGGAGGATGGATAGGACACTTCGACAGACGGGATGGATGGATAGGACACTTCGACCGACGGGGTGGATGGATGGATAGGACACTTCGACAGACGGGATGGATGGATGGATAGGACACTTCGACAGACGGGATGGATGGATGGATAGGACACTTCGACAGAGGGGATGGATTGATGGATAGGACACTTAGACCGACGGAGGATGGATGGATGGATAGGACACTTCGACAGACGGGATGGATGGATAGGACACTTCGACCGACGGGGTGGATGGATGGATAGGACACTTCGACAGACGGGATGGATGACTGATTGGTCTCTGCAACGTCCTCTGCAGCCCCGTATCCAGAACCCTGTATCCATAACTTTGTATCCAGAGCCTGCAGCCCCGTATCCAGAACCCTGTATCCATAACTTTGTATCCAGAGCCTGCAGCCCCGTATCCAGAACCCTGTATCCATAACTTTATATCCAGAGCCTGCAGCCCTGTATCCAGAACCCTGCCGATCTGCCGATCACATAATCACCTCTTAGTCCTGTACAGACCACCATCGGAGGCCGGCCTCTTTGATGTGGGACCTGAGATGAGGGCGTGGCTGCACGACCTTGAGCTGGACATCTAATGATGATAAACGAAAGAAGAAGAAGCCTGAGTCTCACTTCTCCTTGTAATATATTGTAATAAGTGTAATAATGATTTATTTTTGTTCGTTATATATTGTAATATATGTAATATCTATTTACTTCTGTTTGTAATATATTGTAATATATGTATTATCTGTTTACGTCTGTTTGTAATAAATGTGACGTCCGTGTAAGTCTGAAATGTATCCAGAGCCTGCAGCCCTGTATCCAGAACCCTGCCGATCTGCCGATCACATAATCACCTCTGTGTCCTGTACAGACCACCATCGTAGGCCGGCCGCTTTGATGTGGGACCCGAGATGAGGGCGTGGCTGCACGTTATTGAGCTGGACATCTAATGATGATAAACGAAAGAAGAAGAAGCCTGATTCTCACTTATGTTTGTAATATATTGTAATATGTAATATGTATTTACTTCTGTTTGTATTATATTGTAATATATGTAATATATATTTACTTCTGTTTGTATTATATTGTAATATATGTAATATATATTTACTTCTGTTTGTAATATATTGTAATATATTTAATAAGTCTGTTTGTAATGTATGTGGCGTCCGTGTACGTCTGTTTGCAATCCCCCCACCCCCCCAACCCCCAATCCCCACCCCCCCCCCCACAGAGGGGGGAGGTGGGGGTGTCCCCACTCTCGACCTGCACCTTGTCGTGGTGAGTGGGCTTTAAACCAAGACAGGCCATTTAACCCATTAAAACCGGGAAAGGATCTGTGTCATTTTGATTTTAGATTTTGAAAAAACATTTTCAGATGGGGGGGGGGGGGGGGGGGGGTCAGTGGCCAAATATATATATATATATGTATCAATTTGGGGATCCTTGGCACGAAAAAGTCCCAGAACCACTGATTTAAACTCGCTTCCAAAATCTGAGTGCCGTACATCGGAAAAACGTTGTACAAATGACCTTTAGTATATTGTGATATAATGTATATGGACGTTGCGATGCGACGCATTGTGAGCTTGTAGATCTGCTATTTTCAAAAAAGATTTTTATGCATTTTATACATTCGAAAACTTTGTGAAATGGGATCTGCATAATGAGTACTTTCTACTTTTGGCACTTTAGTACATTTTGAATTCCGGACTTTTACTTTCAACAGAGTACTTCTACATTGCAGTATTGATACTTTTACTTAAGTAAAGAAATTGAGTAATGTTCCCGCCACTGCCTGTAAATTAGTCAAAGAGGTAAAAGACACTGGTATGGCACTCCTGGTTCACTAGGACGGGGTTCAAGTCCCTGAGGTGTCCTGATGGTTACATTTAGGTTAAAAGTGTATTTGTAAGTGTAGTCATTTACAGGTACCCCCCAAAATAATCACATCTGAACTGGGGACCCCCCACCCTGACCAGCACTTGGACTTGGAGATGTAGGCATTACATTTAGTTTGACTCGGTTCCATGGATAAACATTGTGAAAATAGCCGATCTACAAGCTCACAACGCCTCTCAGTGTGAGGCGTTGTGAGCTTGTAGATCGACTATTTTCACAATGTTTGCCTCTTTCTTACGTAATATTTATCAATTTGGTTTTAAAAAGGTCTTTAAAGTCATTAAATTGTAACATTATAAATGTGCAGATACCCTGTATGCGCTTATACTGTATGTTGGTTTGTTTACTGAGTGAGTAAACAATGTTGCCCATTAAGCTAATCATCTGGGGACCCCCTGGGGGTCCCAAACCAGTAGTGTGTTCTACCGTTACACGCTGTATATGCCGTATACAGTCCAGATTTTTTGGGGGAAAAGCGCATACAGTCTAATAACCATTTCATTGAAAACGTGCGAGTGTATACCCACGACCACGCGCATCGTATCGTATACCCTCCGAAAAAACTTAGAACACACCACTGTCCCAAACCCCAGTTTTGGAAACACTGCTTTAGAGGTACTAATGTTGTTCCCAAAACTAACTAACAAACTGACAAACTTACTAACATATTGACTAACTAACTAATTTACTAACTAACAAACTGACAAACTTACTAACATATTGACTAACTAATTTACTAATTAACAAACAGACTTACTAACTAACTAATAAACATACTGACTAACTCACTAACTAACTCACTAACTAACAAACATACTGACTAACTCACTAATTCATTAACTAACTAACAGACTCACTCACTTAGCCTGGCATGGCCAGAACTAATATCACTGCGTAGATCATTTATTTTTGCAATGGCAGATTCGTCTGAAACCAGGCAACACTGACTGACTGACTGACTGATTGCTGACTGTGAGGTTCAATTCATAAAGGTCTCACAGGTAATTTTATTACCTGTGTAGGCCCTATAAAGAGAAGAATGCATTCGCCATCTGTTTTGAATAAGGGGTGTCATGTTTTGCAATTAATTAAGCTTACCTAGACTATTTCTGTTATTACGGTTTTGTGATTTCTCTCAGACTGTGCAGGGCCCAGGCGCGAGTGCCCGCGACGACCAGCCGATGGTCTGCTAGTCGAATCAGCGCCGTCCGAGTTATGTACCGATAGGGACAGAATCGTAAATCTTTTTGGTGCGGACTGCGTTTGCCCCACTGACTGCGTTTGTCCCAACTGCCACTCAAAGTGACTACTGGCCAACTGCCTGGATGAGGCAGACTGTTTCTGTTTTGTGCTTTCTATCAGACTGTGCAGGGCAGACTGACTGACTGCATGGGTTAGAAACACAACATGGATCTAAATCCATTGAACTAATACAGTGTATTTTATTCAATACCACTGTATGCCCCCCCCCCCCCCCCCCCCACAGTTAGACGCAGTCCAGACTGACTGACTGCATGGGTTAGAAACACAACATGGATCTAAATCCATTGAACTAATACAGTGTATTTTATTCAATACTACTGTATGCCCCCCTACATTTTATTTGATTATATAATAGATCTGTATGTGAAAGCTGTAACATTAAAACATTTTTTTTTTTTGCAGATGACAGCAACATCCGGCTTACTAGACTAGCCAGGGATGTTCTCTCACAGAGATCAAACTGTAAGTGTAGATGGCAAGGCTGACAGATTTTGAGATGGCATAGCAAAGATTTAATTTGGATGTATAATTTAATTGTTTTCCACCCCAGTGGACCGTGGCTATAGTTTCAATCAAAGAAACAGGACTATCAAAGATAGATTTGTATTTGCTGTAACAGTGATGACGATGGTGTGATTAAGATGTGCAATTTGATTTGTTTTGCCCTCAACAGGGCATCGCACTCCAAGTCGAAGGAGTCCAAGGCAAAGGACTCAACAAGGTAAAAAAGTATTTAGTTTCACAGTGATATACAGTGTAACTGGTGACTTTGTAAGATGAGTTACTTCCTTTACCCCCTCCCCCAACAGAGACTCCTAGCCCTCTCTCAACAGAGACTCCTAGCCCACCAAATAGACCGTCAGTCTTCAGAAATGGCCAGACCCCACAAGGTACAGATTGACTATAGCAGTAATCTTAAATAGTGATGTCGCAAGTATGAAATGTAATTGGCTTGTCTTTCACCATCAGGAAAGCGTGTTGGAAGTAGAGGGCCAAAAAGTCCCAGGATTACAAAAGGTACATTTTTATCAAGTTTGGCAGTGATCTTACTGGGGGGGAGAGAGGAAGATTTTGATCTTGGAAAACAATTAATTTTATGTATTGACAAGCCAAAAGTAAAGCAGCATCACATAGCCAGCCACACCAGACTCTCAACCTTTAATACAACATTTATTGTTTAATTCTATAATTTAACAGCAAAGAAGAAGGTGTACGACTACCCTATGCCTGAGAAAAGTAAAAAAAAACTAAAAAAAAGTATTTTAAGGTTTTAAAATAATTTGAAATAAAGTGGTCATATCTGTTAAGGCAAGTGTTTAGGTTAATATTTTGTTTTTTTACTCAGAGTTTCAGAAGGTCGTTGTGGAGACGCTGTTGGAGATCCTCGATGAATTGAGGACACTCAACAATCGGGGAGAAAGTGATGATGAGGGTGGAGCGTTGCCAATAGACGACGAGGAGGAGTTCAACCTCATGTCTAAGGAGCTGGAGAAGCAACGATTCCGACGTTCAATGGTAAATACAAAAAAGGATATGCTTTAAATAATTTGAATTCAAAACGATTACATCAATGTTGATAATTTGTAATATCATACAGATTTCAAAGCTGTCCCACATTGGGGGGTACGACGTGAGGGCATGTACAAGAAAGATCCTGGACAGGTATGAATACAAATTGAAGTTTGATAACATGACACTGTAGAAAAAGAAATATAATGTGGGGGGGGGGGGTTCCAATGTGGTAGTCAGTGTATTATTGCTGTTCCATATACATTGTCTTCATTACAAGCTGCTAGCGCATGCTGTTGAGAATGTATCTGCTTTAAAAAAAATCTGTTTCAGACTTTTCACCAATGGCCTGATGCGGAAATACAATATGTCCGGTGGTGGGCAGCAAAAAAAGAGGGCGTTCAAAGAGTACAAACTTCTTTTCCCTCATCCAGGGTAAATAGAACAATTGTCTGTGCTAGTTCTTTGTTGATGCTTCTTCATGTTATAAATGTGTGACTGACATGATGACATACATTAACAAATGACAATTTGTCTGGACTATATGTGGCAATCTCTGTAATGGCTACTGTCAAGTCTGAGAGTAGATATTTGTCATTGTTTTGATTGCAGAAGCTGTTCGGCAGAATTTTGCAGAGACAACGGAGGCCCAGGTCAGCGCCTCAATAGCCGACCACTTCAAGCAGGCGCCAGCTCGAAGTGGCGGGGGGGGGGGGTACAAGAGGCCAAGGACAAGGACCCCAAGGACCCCAAAATGACTATCGATTACTCACCCCTTGAAAATTTGAAGTCTGCACCATACCACCATAATCCTGCGTGCGTGTGTGTGTGTGTGTGTGTGTGTGTGTGTGTGTGTGTGTGTGTGTGTGTGTGTGTGTGTGTGTGTGTGTGTGTGTGTGTGTGTGTGTGTGTGTGTGTGTGTGTGTGTGTGTGTGTGTGTGTGTGTGTGTGTCATGCATGCATGCATGCATGCATGCATGTTCCTAGCCTTGTGTGTTTCTTTGTTGCTGCAAGCCATTTCATAATGTTGCTGTCACACTTTTATTCTCCTGGTCAATCATTTTCAAGATTTTTAAGCCAGGTCACAGCTTTGAAATGCAGTTTTTGCTTTGTTTCACAATCTCTGTGCTCTTTGGCCACTTTCAAGAATTGATCAACCTGTGAGGATTGATAGTGATAATATCACAAGGATTTTTAACAGGCTCTAAAAAATACCTCTTTCAGGACAAAGATATACTGTAGGCCTAACCTTTCAAAGTGGAATGTGGAGATATATTTGATGAGTATTGGTATGGTGAGAAGAAGAATGCCTTTGATTTGTCCCTGGAGGCAGTGTTCAAAGGCATTAACTTACAAGTTATGTTTGCTTTAGCTCCCAGAAGACGCACATACCGCCGTGTTTCTAAATCCTATCTAAAACTTAAGGCAGTTCTAATTCAATTTCAGAGCACAGCATGTTTTCACAGTTTTGGGCAAAGTACATTTGGGAAGCTGGCTGCTGCTTGCCTGCTATTTACGCAGATGCAGAGTGTGTGTAATAAACTGAGTGTGTGGGGAGGGATCATGTGTATGATAGTTAAATATAAATGTGTGTGTGCTTGTCTATAGCAAAGTATAGTAAAGTTCAACAAATTGTTATATTTGGTTTGGTTCTTGACTCTTACCTGCACCTCCATTGTTTCACTCAATATGAGTAGAAAAATAAGTTAAGGAATAAAAAAGTTCCATTTTGAAAAATTGTTGAAACATGTTGTGATTGAAATGTAGTTGAGGGATAGTCAAATCTTAACATAAATACATGTATTTATATCCTGTTGTACAGTACAAATGACATTAGTGTTACACTCAAAGCTGTTTAAAATATCCATAAAGATAACAATGTAAATACATAGTCAGAACATCCTGGGACTACATTACCACATTTATCAAGGTAAGGATAACAGGTTAAATGTGTTCCCTTTAGTATTTTTTTTTTTAAATAGAGAAGCTGGATCTGCATTAAATATTGAGGCTTTTAAATGAATATATGTCTTGTAAAGGTAGTCTATCTAATGCTAATAAGTTTAGATCTTATTTAAACGTCTGGATTGAATTATAAGTATTCATATCCTTATAATTAAATAGACGTTTAAATGACGTCTAAATAACGTCTATGGGGTATACATTTGATATAAAAATAAACGTTTAACAAACGTCTAAATATAGCTTTAGACGTATATTAGCTGTTATTTAGACGTCTAAGAGGTATATATATAGACGTTGAATAGACGTCTTTTAAACGGCTAGGCTAAACCTATACCGCTAAAAAACTTTCACCAGTAGACCAATTATAAACCTGTTTTAGCCTAGCCGTATAGGGGCCATTTAGACGTGTTTTATACGTATATTAGACCGAAAAATGCTCAGTGGGTACTTTTTTTTGTACTTTTACTAATTTTTAATTCCGGACTTTTTCCGGGAAAAAAATTAGTACTTTTCCCACCACTGATCATGTGTTGGATGTTACAAATTATGCTGGGACTGCCTCTGGGAGAAGCTAACGGCTGCAGCCTGGGGGAAGGGGCGGGGCAAGGTTGCAGCCGTTACTACTTGGCCTCTGGTGCTCCGCGGGGCAAGCAGACTCACCCTTTTTTTTTTTTTTTTTTTTTTTTTTACATATACATTTCCTCCTCGGTGGAAAAGCCTGGTGACGCGAGGTTACATTGAAAGGAGTCTCAACGAGGACAAATCATTTAAATTACTAACCACACGAGGGCGATGGTACATATTCTGTGATGGGATACATACAGGATAGGTGGGCACTAGGGACATATCTGGGCACCTCGATGTAAAATTGGCTATTTTTTTCCAAAATGTAAAAAAAATAAAAACACGTTAGAAAAATTGTCTCAGGTAATGTAAAGTATGCACAATGTGAACATGCACGGTACATCATTTAAATATCAAACTTAATTTTAACTTGTTTATGCCCAAAATGACTGGATAATATACAGGTTTTGTAGCAATTATAGAAATATTATACCTTAATTGTCGAATGTTTAAGCATGTTCTAATCATGTATACTTAAAAATGTCCAAATATATATCTATATATATTTAACATTTGGGAAAAAAATAGTTAATTTAACACTGAGGTTCCCACTCTTCCTTGGTGCCCACCTATCCTGTTACTATTACGGATGTAACGAGCCCAGTTCTTCTCACAGGTGCCCAGTTCTCTGGTCACCTAACAACCAACTAGCCAATCACAACGTGACTGTGCCTCCGCGCTATGGGATCTACACTCTACGTGCCCGCCCGCCCACCCACCCACCAGTGTTGCCACGGCCGCTTATTATAAGCGACTGGGCTTGTTTTTCTGTTAAGTTTCTTGTAAATATTAGTAGTTGCCGGTTGCGGTATTTTGGGCTTGTTTCTAAAGTGTGTTTATTTGAGTGGGCATGTTTCCTAATGTTGCTTAAACCAGTGGCTCTAAACATTTTCATGTCAAGGACCCCCCAAATTAATATGTATTTGTCCAGGCACCGACCCCCCCCATCTAAAAAATATCATGTGCCAGGGACCACCCATACAAGATTTGCGTTGTTAAAATGTTCCTCTTTTTCCCCCCAAGATTTTATTTGTAAATAGCGTATCTACAAGCTTGAGCTTGTATCTGCTATTTTCAAATAGCCGATGTGTACGATAATTAAGGGCTCATGTCGTTTCTTTTGGGGCTTGTTTTCCTAGACCTGGTTGCTTGTTTCTCTCACAGAATCTGGCAACACTACCACCTACTGTCACAGATAATAGCTAGCACAAGCCTAGCAGCAGCAGTAGCACCATCAAGTTGACCAACACGCCATACCGACAAGGTTGTTGAAAGCAACCGACCAACACCGGCCAGGAAGACACTAAGCAACCTGTTGGATTCATTTCCAGCGAGACGAATAAGCAGCGGCTAATGTCCATTTAATGTCTCTAAACCGAGAAGAGCACACTTCAAACAAGAGCCAGTAGCGTAGCTAGGATTGTTTGCTAACTTGTTGTTAGCTCTTGTCTGGCTGTGGGCTAACAGCTCGGACAACTAACTTTTAGCCTGCTGGAGGAATCTTTTTTTTTTACTGCTTGATTGCGAGGTTTATAATTTATTAGTAGTATTTCGCCATGGGTTCACGGGCGTCCACATTACTCAGAGAGGAGGAAATTGAAGAAATCAAGAAGGAAACGGGCTGTAAGTTGAGCTCAGACTAATTGCTGGGTTGGTTGGGAGACACAAACACGCCAAAACGTTCTGTCTGCCTGGTTAAACGTTTCGTGCCATTTCATCTCTGGGCTCAATGAACGTTATCTAATCTAATGTATAACCGGCCACATTTAATTTTAGAGGCCAACATCACATTATGTCGTTTCGTATCATAGCATCAATAGTCTGTTAATACCTATTAGTAGTACAACAATTTGGATGAAAGTCTGTCATACACAGTAACGACTTGTCTGATTAAGTGATGCCGTCTTTGTGGTTCTCTGCGTCCCCTTGCAGTTTCTCACAGTCAGATCACTCGCCTGTATAGTCGCTTCACCAGCCTGGATAAAGGTGAAAATGGAACCCTCAGGTAATATATGTGTATTTACAATACCTGTATGTATTTGTATTTTACAGTTATTATTGGCTAATGGAACATTTTTTTTTTTTCTCATTTTGGGCTTTATGCCAGTTGTGTCTGAGGTCTTGGCATATGAGTGTAAAACTGAAACTGAAGTTCTTGATTAACAACCAACCAACTGCATGCATAATTTATCTGCATGCATAATATATACAGAACAAGCAATAGGTGAAGAAATAGGTAATCATTGAATGTTGTTGAATTCCAAAGGGTATGAAAAAAGGTAGGATTTGCACATCCACACAGTTCTTTGAACAAGCTGCTGGACCCAAAACATAATCAAGGGAAGAAGAGGGGAATGTCAGCTTCTTGTCTTTTTTATTTAACCAACAATAATCAGAACAATGTTGCTCCTGAACCGTTGTTCTGAATTCTGATTATTGTTGGTTTAATAAAAAAGACGAGAGAGCAGTATATCATGTGTGGACATTCCCATCTTCACTGAATTCCAAAGGTTTACACATCCCATTGGCAAAGAGAGTACATAGACACATCTGTTTATAGCGTTGTTACATAGCGCCCAGTTGTCTCAGATTGTATGTTTACACATAATAAACCACAGGATCCCTGTGTCCTTGCACTGAAGCTTTTACTTGGGGTTGTGCAGTCAGAAACCACCTGGCTTTGGATCCAAGGTGACTTGCTGTAATCATCAGTTGACACAACATTCACGTCCTAATATCTCACCCGCCAGATAGACTGTTGTATTGAAGCACTATTATCATACAGAAACAGGTTCCAGAAGAAAACTCTTTCATTATGCAATATGCATGTTTTGTGCAGCTTTCCTCTAATGTTGAGTTTGATGTCTGGTTTCTGTGTTGAAACCAGACACAGTTTGGTTGTATCCTTGCAGCACTTTTTCCTTGTTCCTTGTATTTAATCATAATATTGGCAAGTCACTGTGAGTTAACAGAGATATGCCACCTTTTTTTAATTCATTATATATTGATCAATAAACTTATTTTTAAGAGCTGTGGTTATTTGCTGTGAGGGTTGGGTCACACTCCTTGTATTTATTAAAATAAATGGTGAGCTCACTACCTCCATTCCTGATTCCTACAGTCGAGAAGATTTCCAAAGGATCCCGGAGTTGGCTATCAACCCTCTTGGAGACAGAATAATCAACGCCTTCTTCCCTGAGGGGTGAGTGTTCACTGTTGTTGGTCTGCTCTCAGCTGTATTCTTGTTTTTCCCTCAAGAGTACACATTATAGCCCTGAGTCACAATCACCACAAGATTGAGCTACAAAACAGCAGTGTGTGTACATCAAACAACAGTAGATGTGACAAGTGACACATTTACTAATTAACAACATTCATAGTATAAAACAAAAAAAGAGCTATCTGGTAAAAAGCAACAGTCCCAACTCAGGATTTGAAGTGTATTCTTTGGTTCAGTGCTTGTTTTGATGACCTTAAAGCTCACATAGAGTCCCCACTTGTTATAGACCAGATCTTTCTTCCACATGTTGTTATGATCCCAAAAATTCCAATGTGTAGGCGTCCTTGATTTTTAGCTGTGGGTTTTAATGGTTACAGATGTTTTTTTGCCTTGGGCTCGGTTTGGGTTTGTATGGTTAGAAGCCGCTTGATCCCACAGCAGAAGGGTCGGCACACTAAGCCCTCATTGAGGGCAACTGCACACAGAATCTCAGCGGTGTTGCATTACAGCTTATTTGTGTTTTTCATTGTATACCCAGAGATGTAGTGCATGCTCCAATGTAGATACCCACCCACCCCTTGTTTTTGCACATAAGAAAAGAGTGCTGAATGGTACAATTTGATGGTAGGATCCATTGAAACATTAACCCATTAAAACCATGAAAGCATCCGTGTCATTTTCGATTTTTGCGTTGGCCATTCAATAGCAGACGTACAAGCTCACAGCGCGTCACTTCGTGCAGCGCTGAACGCTTTACATCTGCTTTTTTAATATATATATTTTTTTAAAGATATTTTTGGGGCTTTTACTGCCTTTTATTTGAGAGGAAAGTAGGCTGACAGGAAAATGGGGAGAGAGATGGGGGGGGGATCGGGAATCGAACCCGCGTTGAATGATTTGGAATTATGAAAAAGTTTGAGAAAAGGCTTTTGTAGAATCGGGCTCGGGTCTTAATGGGTTAAATATAAAATTCAATTGGAATCTTCACTCTGTAATATCTCCTCACTTCTGTTTTGGTGATGCTACTTTGGCTTTCAGGGAGGACCAGGTGAACTTCAGGGGCTTCATGCGAACCCTGGCTCACTTCAGACCAATTGAGGACAATGAGAAGCACAAAGACCCCACTGCCAGCGAGCCACTCAACAGCAGGACAAACAAGTTACTCTGTGAGTCAAGCACTTTCAGTGTGAGTGGGTGGATTTGGCAGTTTGGTAAACTAACACCTGCCAAATGCTGCTAAGTTTTGCCTGTATGGTTGTCTACTCTTAGCCACTTTGGCCAGTAACATGGTAATACTGAATTTTGAGTTGCACCCGCCAGTGTGGCCTGCAAACAATAAAACCTAGTCTAAAAATGTCTGTGTTCTCATATATGTCTCAGAGACTGTGACTGAAAAAAACATTATTTTTGTTTTGTTGCCAGTTGCCTTCCGTCTGTACGACCTGGACAGGGATGACAAAATCTCTCGTGATGAGCTGTTACAGGTGAGAGTGGTTTGCTGAGAGCAAATGTTTGACATCACATGGGAATCGGTCTCATTCTGGATAACAGTATAGCCAAACACACCATTACCCCCCCCCCCTTTCATTCATTTAATGACAGAATGATCATTGTTGTCCCTGAACACACTTGCTGTTTACACCATGATGACTCGTAAGGGACCAAACGCTATTGTATAACATTCACTCCCTTCCAAAGTACTGTGTAGAGTCAAGTATTTCTCTGCTGTTAGAGAGGACTTTGACCCTTCTGATAATGTAATTTCTTAACCTTAACTACAGGTTGATTTGCCAGACAATCTAATATCCTGTATTTTAGCTTCCTCTCTGCTCTCCTCCCATTTTCTGTCCATCCATCAAGCCATGTTGGTTTCGGTGACATTGTGCGACCTGCAATTGCTGTAAGCCCAGGGTTAAATGACTCAGTAGACTGATCTTGTGTTTTGCACAAAACATTTCTGCCTTGAAAGCTTAATGCTATGCACTGGTCTGCATACAGCCCTAAGTTACTTGTTTTTGTTCTGTTACAGCCCAGTAAATGTGTTCCATATTGTAATCATTTTAAGTCCTATAGTCTATTATAGCTATTTTTTTTAACAACTACAAATTATGGTCAAATTAGTAGTATTTACATTGTTAAAAAAAAATCTTAACCTACCTCATGTATTAAAAGTGACATAATCACATTACATAAAGTTTACCAGAAGGTGTTTTAAATGTTTTGTATTTTAAGGCAAAGGAACCTTTGGTCCATTTCTACAGGTCTTGCGTATGATGGTTGGTGTGAACATTTCAGACGAACAGCTAGGCAGCATTGCTGACAGGACCATCCAGGAAGCTGACCAGAACGGCGACAATTCAATTTCCTTTAACGAATTCATAAAGGTTTGTGTCATAGTTCTATAGAAATTCACAAAACTGGAAAGGGGTGCTCCACCAGGCTGGGTTGCCTGGGTTGCCTAGCCAGAGCTGTGCAAGTTTGTAGCCACCAGGACCCGAGGATGCTGTGGTCGGAGAAAAAGCAATTATATGACATGCGGTGCACCGTTTCACATTTGTGGCACCTCCTTAAAAAACATGCTTCTTGATTAATCGAAAAAGTAATGGATAGAATAATCGCTAAGAAAATTGATAGTTGCAGTCTTAAACCACTGGAAGATATTAAAAAAACCCTACTATGCCTTTGTGGAGTGGTCATCTTCAGTTATCATTTGGGCTATGCTTCGAGTCTGTAGCATAAATGAAAATTGAAAATATCAGTAGAGGCTTCTTAAATAAGCTAATGTAACTTTAATCCGTCTGTGTGTCTCTCGCTCACCCACTCCCTACACACACAATAATGAACGAAGTTGTGCTACTTTAACTTGTGTCGTAGTTGGACACGCCATTTCCATGCACCATATACAGTATGTTTCACCTTTCTCTAGCTATCATTCACTATATGAGGCAGCCTTTCTGTCACGCTCTCTCGCTCGCTACAAGAACTTGCTCACTCGACCGACTAAACAATTATGGTCTCTCTCTTGCGAAATCCTAAGGTTGCTCGACCATAGTTGTCTCTCTCATTCTCTCAGCATCATAATGCTTCCGGTATAATGTTCTGCGTTCGCACATATGTGGTGCCACCTTATCAAAGCTGGGAAAAATACTATGAAATGACAGGAATAAAAGATTGGCATTCACATGCAAAACATTTATATACCAGTTTTTCCTGTTCTATACCAGGAATTAGGCATTTTCAGAAAGTGTTTAAGCGGCCTATGTTTAACAGGTTCATCAAAATATTCTGTTTTGAATCAGGCAAGCCCAGTAGTCACATTATTGCAGTTCATGTAAACGTATTCAGTGTCATGCTCTACACAGAGCTGCCACCTAAAATCTCATGACTGTTATTGTTAGCTTGAATCGTGGCATTTTGATGCTTTTCTCAGGTATTGGAGAAGGTGGACGTGGAGCAGAAAATGAGCATCCGGTTCCTGCACTGAGGAATTGACCACTCTGAAAGGTGCTTTGCCATGCCAGTTGATATCAAGACCCAACCCTATTTCAACACTCAACGGGCCAGCTGCCATGGCCTGACCTACAGTACATGTTCTCTTGATCAAGCATTAGGTAGACGACGCCATACGTCTCATTTGAGTTTCTGCCTTTGCACTGCTCCATAAACAAAGGGAAAAAGTTGCGTGCCTTGGGTTGTTTTATTATGCTGTCACAATGTAATTTTTTTCCATCCTCCCAGAAGTGGAACATTATTTATTTGCAATCTTTCTTTCTTTTTGTCTGCCACAGTTAGTACCATCGCTCTTCTGCTATTCATGACATGAACAATGATTGATAGTATACCATGGTACGACCAGGCTTTTGCAATTGTAAATGGGTGAGCTGAGAAGGCATGGTCATGCCAATTTAAAGCTTACTCACACTATCCTCCTGGATATGGATATTTATCATGTGCTGCCTCATTGTCCCTATATAAAATATGCAGATGTTGGAAGTAAAATTTTAAAGCTGTAAATTATCAACTGCAAAAAGCAATGTGTTTTAACGCAAGCAAGATCTTTAAGACTCCGCTCTGTGTTGTTGCAAAGCAAGTCTCTGGCTTTTGAGTTTGTCCTCCTTTTTCCCTTAAGCATTCTCAAAGGACTGACTTCTGTTTTTTTTTATCCACTCAAGTGCCATGGGTTGTGGGTCTCCCCTCATAAATATCACATAAAAGATACACAGGGAACCGATGATCTTGTTGGATGCTTGATTTTTCATATGGGTTAACCCAGCTACTGCCAAAAGATTGTAATTTCCCTGTTTTGGAATACAACCAATCTGAGTTTGATTTCACCATCCCCCCAAAGGCCTCTTGCACTGCAATGCCGATGGGTGCATCATAAGCCCATTGCCCATTATATTCATCAAAAGACTTTGCCAACTGATGAACCTCTGCTGACAATTAATCATGTGGTTTAAAAACATTTGGACAAATCTGACCAGAACCAGAGATTACCACCACCCCTGAAGCATAATAGTAGGCCTACCAGTGCTACCTGCCATATTGGTAAATAACCAAATGTCTGTAATCTGCAGGCCCTGATGTATCCCCCCCTACCAAAAAAAAGTAGCTGGCTGATTGAAATTTGAGAATTGAAAGGCTACCTAGTAATTAGGCACATGGTGTCCCCGTTTAACCCTGTTGTAGAAACGAGGAGTGCAGAGGCTCAACAGCTAGTTCAGGATGGCATACAGTGTCTATCACTAACCCATGAAACAATGTTTATTTTGATTATATATGCACTGCTCAGTATTTTGTCATGCTTTTATTTTGTCATCAAGTAAGTCCCAGGTACTTGAGAGGATGTGATGCATTAGAATCTATTTTCTGTATAGGCCAATGTATTTGACCAAAATGCAGACGTTTTGATTTTTTTTTTCTAATTAAGTTTGTTTAAAATGATTTCCATGAATACCTTTCAGCAACTGAATAATGGAAATACATGCCTGTTTTTATTAATCAAGATGTGATCATCAATCAGATATAATTAAGATGTTTTATCATGTGAAATGCTAGTCTGGGAATTATCACAGGGATTTATTAATTTGATTTGAATAAATGATGTGCCATGCTATGTAAACTGTGTCTTTGATTGACAAATAGGAGACTGTGGGTTATATTAAAATGATCTGCTAATGGATTCCAGAAAAACAAGTTACATTTCACCAACTATTTTAGTATTAGGCTTCTCAAAAGAGTGGATCAGAGCTGTCTTGTTATACAGTCAATGTCAGGTTTCACGTATTTCAAGAGCATGTGTCAATAATGGATCTCTGGATTCCAGACAGTCCAGCACCTAAAACATGACATCCACTGATCCACTTGGTTGGTTTACAGTAGAAGGCCTATGCATGCGTTGTTTTAACTAGTGCAATGGACGGTCGGGAAACTTATAGATACAAGAACCACTTTACTGTTTTAGTTGTATGTATGTATTAGATTAGCACAATATTTAAAGGGAGTCTTAGTGTGAGAAATTACGCGTTATGGTCAATTCTAGCATTGGATCACAAGACGGTCATCTGTCATGTCACATAATGACAGTCACGTATCAGGGCTAGGTCATTTGAAGTTGAAGAATCTGGCTCGCTTAGCGTGCAGGTTTAGGAAAAAAGCAAAAAAAAAATCACCGCTACTATAATGTCTGCTTCCACTCTTGAACATCTATTTCTATGATTTTGACTGACGTAGTTAACGCGCAATCGCCATACAGGTCCATTCGCTAGTAGTAAGGGAGGGGAAATGGCGTAGATTACAGGGTGTGAGAAGAAGGGGCGAGGGGACCTTCTCCTCTCTTACTATGTACAACGTCTCGCATAGTACGTCCTTGAAGATTTATCTAAATGTTCAATCGCCTTGTAAAATCCGCCTGGTCAGAAATTAGTCCCGTGATCCAGTTCCGATTATCCAAACCCGGTAGGCTACCACGGTAAAGGGAATGTCTCTGGCTTTTGTTTACCAGCGTGCGAAACGTTACACATCACAGTGAAAATGTATATCCTACGTCATTCTGAGGAAACCTTCGCCAAGGTCAGTGCTTTTCATTCGTTCTAAACAGCTCGCCAAGTCCATACTTGTTGTATGCCCCCAAATTTTGATTGGCAATATACTTTAATACAGTTCCACAATCAGATGACGCCAGCACTGGACAGACGTCTACCCCCGGCCAGACCCAGCACCCACAGTTGTGCAAGACCCTGTGACAGGTGATGGGCCCTCGTCAGAAACCCTGACAGGTGATGGATGGGCCTTCTTCCGTGGGAGTCCAGAATGACCCATCGTGATCGTGAAGATCTTCCCACGGTCAGAAAGAAGTGTCTCTGAACAGGGAAGTCATTGGGTCCACATCAATCCCCGTCATGTATGCTACAATGGCATGTATTTTCATCAGTAAGGACAACCATGCAAATCCTGTGAGTGAATCTGCCAGGCATTTGATATAGTTTTAAACACTGGCTATATTTACATTGAGGCTTCAACTAGGTCGTGCCTTCTATGTGGTTGAGAAGTAGTCAATGCTGGGAATTGGTTGTATGTGCAAGAAAACAGCATTACTTTGACATTTCAGATTAGGGTATTCTTTATCACTCTGTTCCAGTTGAGATGATTGTATGAAGCCAGTTTACATGTAAACTAGTCTTCTTTGGTCACCATCCTACATTTAAACATAGTCAAAATGTTCTTTAAAAAGTTATTTAAAAATGTGCTTATGCATTGCTGGCCAATTCCTCACAAAAACAAGCTAGTTTCATAATGCTAACATGTAAGCATAATGAACCTCCTGCTTAAAACCCCAAAAGCCAGAAGGATTGTGAGCCCACGCTTTATGTTCTATACTTGTAATGAAAGTCTAGAATCTAGATCAAGTGGGCTTTTGCCCTTCTGTTCCACATGAGGTTTCTGTCCTCCCTGAGCTTGTTCTTTAACACAGGTCCACATTGCGTAGATGTTTTGTATTTCATTATGAACATACAATTGGTTATAGGCTTACTTTTCTGTGAAGAAAATGAAAGACAAAATACTGTAGCAAAGATCTAGGCCTGTGATTGAATTTGACTTATGAAAACCATATTTGTTTTGTTGTTTTGCACTACCTCATTGTCATACAAGTGAACAAGTAGCAAACATGATCAATATGAGTAGCCAAATAACTTGTCAAAGTGCCCCAGCAGGTATAGGACCATCAGAGGAATTTGTTTCATTTTGTGTCACAGGTGGCAACTTAAAACAGCAGGGTCATTTGCACACAAGTACAAGTATGTTTATGACAACTGTAGAAATACTAGGTACTAGGTAGCTCTAGGTATCTTGTTACCTTGCAGTTCAGACATTTTAATGAAGGGGAAAATGTGTTTCATCAAAACAGTCCTCAATGCATCTCCAGGTGTGACATACACAACTATACTAACAAACCAAACCTTTTCCCCTATCACCAAACTCTTCTTGCTCAAATTGTTTTAATGGCCGGTAAGAGACAGTGTAGCCTAATTGATAGATGGATTGTTTTGTTTTCTTTATGACTAAACTCCAAAAAACAATCAACCACATGAATAACACCACACAATTCTTTGGGGTTAGCATTCATTGTTATTGTGTTTTAAGAAATGTACGGAACAACATGGCATTTTACCTCTGTTCTGTCACATTCTCTGGTATGTTTGATTGGTCCAGAAAAGCCAGTGTGTGAGTTTCTGCTTCCATTACGGTGAATTACAACATATTCACCA
The DNA here is from genome assembly GCF_963454915.1 of Gymnoscopelus microlampas. Taxonomy (NCBI): domain Eukaryota; kingdom Metazoa; phylum Chordata; class Actinopteri; order Myctophiformes; family Myctophidae; genus Gymnoscopelus; species Gymnoscopelus microlampas. The sequence continues at coordinate 17,576,132 of NC_139957.1, read as the reverse complement.
TGGATTGGCCCAGTGTGAATGAAACCCTGGTATAATTTACTAGATCTGTTTTGTTTGCATTTTCATTTGTAAAAAAAAAAAGAAATTACTGGGAATTGTGCAATATTTTACCTTAAAACTGTCATGTTGTTGACCAAATGGTATATTGTATAAACAAGTGACAAGTTGTTTGAAAGCAACAAAATCACCAATGTCTTCCATTAAGATATGTATAGACTCATATGCATTAGCTTATTTAGCAGAACTGTGGTGCCAACATTATTGTAGCCATGCATGAATAGTAGTGATGCTTGCTTTATGAAGAATAGCAGAATTGATTTTCAAAGCTGTCAGAGCTCAAATCTGTGAAAACATAATCCTTCAGTCTAATAAGACCTTTTGTTTAGATTTAATGTAAAACCAGGGCAGTATCAGTATATCAAATAAATTATAATTCTGGTTAGTTAAGTCTCTTATTGTGATGCGAGACTCAGTCCTAGGCCAACGTAAGACCTTGTTTTAGTCCAGGCTTAGGGTGTACACTAACTTAAAGTAAGAAATAACTTAAGTATATAACTGTAAACACTAAAGGACAAATGTATCGCAAGTAATATTAAATAGGCTCTTAACCACAGGATGTTCAACTGCTTTTTAATGAACTGGTTTATGTTAGGTTTCATAAGGCAAGAGATGTTTGACTTTATTTCCCTTTATACTTTCATAAGTTTAAATGGATCAATTAGACTACTTCTCCAGATATGACCACCAAAAATGTCTCCAATGTCAAACTTATTGAGAATTATAAATAATATTTAGAGTAGTACCTTAATTATTCTAGATTTGGATCTGATAAGGTATCCTAAGTAGTGAGGTAGTCACTGAGAAATATAAATCACCATAACATTGTAATTGTACATAATACCTCATAGTTCAGGAGTCAGAATGTTCAATTTTATTTGATTGGAGTTTTAGAAGCAATAATGCAACAATGCATGAGTTTAGTGCCAGGGTAATGTGGAAAGGATTCTGTAATGTAATGTGGAAAGGATTTTCTGTTATTTTTTACAAGGTTTTGCCTATGGCAGCTTACGATTAACCCTTTGGGAGGTGTATTATATTTGGCTTTAGAATACAGTATCACTGCTAACACCTTGGCATTGCATTAATAATAACATACTGAAGTTATATAAAACGAGTGAGGCAGACCAATTCCCAGGCTTTGTTTTTAGTGCATCACTATACTATCCAAAACCAAACAGTACACTGTATATTTTATACTGTATAGGAGTGAAAGCAATAATGGCCAAGTCATCACTTTTGTAGCATTGTTTGATCTATTGAGTTACTGCATGGCCTAAAAGGATAACATGGCTGAACTTAACACTTGTTGAAAAGCACTTTCTCTCATGTATGAACTGCATCATCGTCATCATCACCACCAGCTCTGTGTCTCAAATACTGTGTTCTAAAAACTCTGTAATGCTATATACTGTATGTGGGGATTTATATACAATATTAATGTGGGGTTTTAAAAAATATATACTGTGTGCATGATTTAGGCTAGCAGAATAACGAATGATTTGTATTGCATGCAATAATCCAACTTTGTAATGTGAATGAGTTAAAACTATGGTACTGAAACGTTAATACCAGATGTTCTGTAACAAGGTGATGTATACAGCAAGGTTGTTTGACATGACGGCAGCAAGTTGATTATGGTGTAGATTGTATTACTGTTCTAATTACACAGAGCGATTCTGGGAAGAAAAAACATCTAGAACACTGAATGCACAAACTTCATTGGATGTTTAATGGCAATCAGTGGAAATCTAAAGAAAATACATCACTGATTATTCTTTTTTGCTTGCTGTGTCAAACTAACTAAGCTGCTGTTGAACTGAATGCCAACTGGCAAACTAACCTATGCTATTAAGAAAACAAAATGAAGAACAGGCTGAGGTAAAGAATATTCAGCGACATTTCTTTGTTGATCAAATGTTTTTTTCCACTTGTAGAGGTGGGGTATGTAGAAAACTATGCACTCCAAAGGGAGGAACTGGGCATGCTATTTGTGAATCTCTTGTCTGGTTTTGTATTTTAAAAAGAAAGAAAATCTATCAGAAATTCAGCAATAAAAAACAGCATGGTGCCAACTTGACAACTGCAGCAGTTCTCAATTATTAACAAATGGGCCTGTGTAATCTTTGCTGTTAAGAAAGGGAAGAATACCATTTCAGGTTGTGAGTGGCAAGTGACTCACTGCCCCATAACGATAAGGTACGCTACGTATAGTTAGGTATAAGATAAGGTTTCAGTCTCCGCTAGGGTCATGTTTTAACAAAGTTCCCTTGAGAAACCCAGGAAACCCCTACCTGTTCACACTGTTAGTCATTCTGCATAAGCTTGTCTGTGGAAATGCACCAGAAAGTAAATAGTGTTTGTATTTGCTTTGACAGAACACAAAAAATAAGTACATACAATCTCACCATTAACTAAATTAATTTAACAAATGTACAAGCCCAGAAGCCAACATCATCATGAAAACATATTGTACAAAGATCTTGAAGAATACTGTGCTTCAGTCGCACGTTTCACTGCTGGTGCTCCTTTCAGACAACCTCTTTCTGATGAGTGATACTGGAACAGATATAGCTTCAATCTGCTGCTTCAGCTAGAATGCAACAGATGTGAGGAGGTGTTACTGATCAATAGCTCTTCTTAGGTCAAATTGATACATCACGTCAGTGATATGCTATTGTCTTACATTGTCTATGGTCTTTCCTAAGGGTTCAAAGTCAAATGTGAGTTTGGAGGCTTTCACTGTTAGCTTGCTGTTCAGGATATAGCTGTGGAAGGAAACAAAGAAGAGCATATCAAAATAGAAAGACTCTTGCAGGATAACAAGCATTGTAGCAACCAGGATTCTAGAGTGACCCAACAGGATCAAAACACTAGTACTAAAATACATTTCAAGAGCAATGTACACAATGCATGTTCAGACATAAGGATTCTCATTGAACCCCCCCTACACACGCACATGCACACACACACACACACACACACACACACGGTTTCCTTGATGCTGAAACAAACAATAAAGCACGCACATCCACTCACTAAATACCCGGTGCTGGGCTCAGTGGCATCGCCAGGAATTACATTTTGGGGAGGCGAAATGTGTCGGTTGCTTCAAGTCAACTATGAAGAAGTGAGGCCTGGCAGACAGCGTAGCAAGCGAGTGTGGCGAACCTGAGCAGACTGCAGAATATTTGCTCACCACCTGTCCCCTGTACAGACCACCTTCAGCCACTTCCAAGTGGGACCAGAGACAAGGGCGTGGCTACACAACACTGAGTTGGACATTTGACGATAATACACAAAAGAAGAAGCCTGGAAATTCTAAACCAAGAGCTGTCCAATGGGAATCCTGTGAACTAGATTTAGCCATTTAAAATAGTTTGACACAGAGCTCCACAGTTGACTGTGCCCTGCCCCCCTGGGCAACTATTTTGCCTGAACACCGGAGTAGATATGACAGGTGAGTTGTGCCTACAACCAGGTACTCTAACAGTACTCTGACCAGCATCCCCTCTCCTACATAGGTTATATTCAACCATGAAATGTTAGGGTTATTCAGAATATGAAATTCAGAATTTCAGAAGCCCTTCTGGATGGAGGCCTTTAAGGAGTCTTACCAATTGATGTTGGTTTTGTAGAGGAGGAACACTGAGCGCAGCGCATCCAGGTGCTGTGGGGTTGAGTGGACAACCGCACCCACAACACAATGGCAACCAATGCACTTCAGATCACTGCAGATGCTACATTTGGAGACAAACATTTTTTAACTTTTAATGAGGCAAGTTGCAAATACAATTAAATACTTTAAATAGCGGGTTCTAGTTAACAACACATGTGAAGTGCTGATGTGTGAGCCAGCCAGATTTCTGCACAATGTATGTATTGCATTGGCATTTGGCAGTAGTTGTGAATGGAGAAACTGTTGACAACATCCAAACATTCCTCAGGCAATTACGTCAGTGGTTCTCAACCTTTTCAGTCCATGACCCCCCAAAATAATCATATTTGAACTGGGGACCCCCCAAAATAATCACATTTGAACTGGGGACAAGCACTTGGAATTGTAGGAGTTGAGGCATTACATTTAGCTTGACTCGGTTCCACAGATAAATATTGTGAAAATAGCCGATCTATAAGCTCACAATAGCTTGTTTGTTGATCACTTTACTGTCATCTGGGGTACCCCCCAAAAATCATGTGGGTAGCGCCCTGGGGGTCCCAACCCACAGGTTGGGGGGGTCTACCATGTTTTGACATTCCCAGTACAACCTGTCTTCTACAGGTGGCCATGTGTGATGCTCAACATCTTCTGTATTATCTCACCAATGAGCCATTTCTCCTTCCAGTCCTGAGGCGACCTCATAACTGACAGTCACATTATGGGTTAACCCTAGTATGAAAAATGCACTTGAGGTTAGATTAGGTACAATGCCTTGACAACAGTAGGCCTACACTGCTGTGCACATGACATTTGTTTTATCAGTGGTTTAGTAACTCAGTACATTTACTCTACTGTACTTAATTACAAATTTGAGGTATTTATTTTACTTTACTGGAGTATTTCCAATTTTCAGTACTTTTACTTCTACTCCACTAACTACGTCTCACAGACAAATATTGTACTTATACTTTACCAATACTTTTGTACTTTTACTTTTTTAGTACATTTTGAATTCTGTACTTTTACTTGTCACAGAGAGATTTTCTACATTGCAGTATTGATACTTTTACTTAAGTAAAACATGTGAGTACTTTTTCCACCACTGGTTTTCATCATAGAGTTAAAAATAAGGTTTTCATTCATAATATTGAGCCAACACAACACCAGCGAAACATTGATCACAAGCCAACATCCTGGCCCATGCTAGTTTTGGAAAGGTGTGAGTAAACTTACTTGAGCATAAAATCGAGTCCAACCATCTCAACTCTCCACAAACCCCAAGAGAGTCCCCGAGCACAGTGTTGCATTGCTGACAATGAAAGGTCTGGAGGTGTTTTCGCCCAGACTCCATCGTATCATATTATTATTATGTCTGCTTTGTAAAATCCCAGGCCCCCTCTCTCAGTCCCACTACGTCAGTTTCATGCAGCACTGCCCCCAAGCGGTTAGAAATGTGAGATGTTGATTCTCTATGTAAAGTGAGATGATGATTACTCTAATGTAGCAGCGTGACTGCAGTCTTTTAGCGCACTGTATTTTCGTTACACATTTGTACCTTGAGATTGAGAATCTCAAATTGAGATAATATAGTTTACGTTAACGTTTTGTCAGATAATTTTAAAATATCTATATAAATAAAGTAAAGAAAGAAAGAAAAAGAAAGTGGGCGTAACTGGTAAACAGACCTTAGCCCCGTGGTTCCCAAACGTTTTAGCTCAAGACCCAAAAGAGAGATCAGATGTTTGCCTGAGATTGAGAATCCAGGCAAACATCTGAAATTGAGGGATCCAAAACCCACCAAACTAGTGTAAATAACTGATCTACAAGTTCAGAGGCGCCGCGTTGCGAGCTTGCAGATCTGCTATTTTCACTACTTCTTTGATTATTTTTAGTTTATTCATGACATTCTTATTGAAAAATGTTTGAATTTGTTTTCAACTCAAAATGGTGATTTTTCTTTGGGTGGAAATCTTAAGAAAATCTTATTGAATAATAATAATAAATGACAACATTTAGGAAACAAAAAAATAAAGGGATATTCACTCGCGACCCACTAAAATGGATCCGCGACCCACAAATGGGTCCCGACCCACTGTTTGGGAAACCGTGGCTTAGTCCCGCTTAGCCCCCATTGGCTGCAGGGTACTTCCGCTTTGACCAACGAGCCAATAAAATGCCTCACGCTCCATGTTTTGAAACGAGAGTTGGTTTTAACCGTCAGGGCGGGTGATACAAGGACACTGCTGTCTGTCTGCTGCCTGGCCTGCATAGTGGTGTGTTTGTTCGTCGAACGTATGAGCGAAACAACGTGCGTGTTTACTTTGTCTTCGAAATTACATCAGATATCGGATTAAAACATGGATCTGGACTCTATGAAGTACGCGGAGCTGCGAAGTCTGGCAAAAGAACTCGGGATCAAAGCCAACAAGATGAAGGTAACGAGAATACAAGAACCTCAAACATGCTTGAAAAGTCGAGTTGCGATCGTTGCTAAAGCTAGTCATAGATTTGTGTTAACCGTTTCACTCACGTCAAAAGGATGACCAAACGATATGTACATGGTTTTAGTTTATTTCGATCCACATCAACAGTATCACAAAACGTAACGCATTGTAATTCAATATTTCATACTGTTTGATCGAAAAGGCATAGGCTGAAGCTCATAGCTTATTTATGCCTATCCTTTATACATGTTGGTTTAAGTTGTTTATAGTTTCAAAGTTCAAATTGAATGAACAAACACTCAAATGATCCGCAATTACATTACATTACGGTCATTTAGCAGACGCTTTTATCCAACGCGACTTACAATGCGTGCATTCAACATAGGTAGGGAACGAAACTACTAATCACCAGAAGTATTAAGTGCATTCTCTTCTAAAACAAGCAACTAAGAACTACTCAAAACTACTTACGTTGTCGTATTAATCGAACACTCAAAATGTTTTAATATTTACATTCATGGCTTCATACTTACACACACCTTGGTAGACGTAATGTGTGCCGAATGAAACCTTATGTTTATATCTTACACAGGCAGAGAAGCTGCTTATGGCGATCAAACGGCATTACCAACAACAAGAGGAGAGCGTCCAGGTACGTTTAGTCAATATAACGGTTACTCATGATGTTTATTAATGTTAAAGTAACCCTTACTCTAATGATGTAAATTGGTCATTTTAATGTAATTGAATATCGTGTTATCTGTTATTAATGTTAATATAACTTGCACTAATGATTTAATGTGAGGCAAGTAGCAGCCTCTTGGTCCAGGGGTATTTTAGATCTGGTCTTGTTGAGCTCTGCTGGTGAGTTCTCACTAACCAGAGCTAGGGTGTTTTATTTCCATGTTTCAGGGAAATGAGAGTGACAATGTGGACCCTCAAGTGGACACAAATGAAAGCCAACCTCTTGTCCAAGATGACACAGTAACTGATGAGCCTGTCTTCAACCCGATATCATTCGTGACCAAGCGTGGAAAGGGAAAGAAATCCAAGAGAAACATCTCTGAGACAGAACTGCCATATGCAGCATCCAAGGTATATAGCATTGTCTGTGTTGTCTCTCTGTCAGAAGTAATGCAATGGCCACATCAGTCAGTGCAAAGATGGTAGAGAACACACCCAGCCCTCGAAAAAAAGGGGACGGCATGAGTAGCGATAACAGAAGCTAGTGTCTCTAAGTAAAAAATAAATAAATGTCTGTGGTCTTCGTGCACATAAACTTTTACATTGCATTGAAAATTAAGCAAAGTCACAATTTGTCTCTAATTCAAAGGAAAATGAAGTTGCTGGTGCAGGGAGTGCCAAAAGGAAGCGGTATTCATCCACTGGTGGTTCTGGTGCGATTGTCCCCACTGAGATTGGTGTAAACTGCAATGAACAACAGCCTCATAATGCAGATGAAGTCCCAGCGGGTGGTGTGACAGGTCAGTAAAATTGTGGTAAAGGGGTGGGCTGTAGTAGTAATGGAAAGCTGTAGTAGGTCGGCATTTTTTTGGGGTTCTAATTTTGTATGAAATAGCTGCCAGAAAGGCTATAGGAACTGGTTGTGTAAAGTGGATATCTCTGCATTCCAATGTTGTCCTTTTTTGGGTAGTGTATTATGTATGAATTATAAAACATGCTGCTTATCATTTGTTTCGTGCATCTCTATAGAACTTATTTGGATGTAAAGTAAACTTGTATAATTTTGTTTGTATGTGTATGGTAGACAATGGACCAAAGGCGATGAAAGCTGGTAAAATCCCACGCTATGAAGGACTCCTGAATAAGTCGAAGGCCTTGAAGTCGGTTACACCCAGTAAGTTTTCTTTTCTGTCATTACAGTTCATTTGGTTTCCTGAAAGTTCCACCAATCTTGTACATCTTTTTTATTTAGTTTTCTTACTACCTCTACAACTGTTTCTGAATGTTTTGTACAGACTTCAAAAAACTGCACGAGGCACATTTTAAAAAGATGGAGTCCATTGACTCTTACGTCCAGAGGAAACAGAAGCAGGTGGAGACTTACAGTAATTCAGTGAAAGACCTTAAGGTAATCAATTATTGAAATGACATGTGGCATTGCTGAAATACCATTATGACATGATTGTAATCTTTTCTTTTTTCTTGTGTTTTCAAACAGACACTGAGGGAAAAGACTCCTTTGAATCCAGTTAAAGGAAAAAATCAAGTGAGTAATTCACTCAATCACTAATTGGGCATTCTGTTTTATAACCACTACTAGCTTAGCAGTTACATAGAGTACATACACTTTCAATTATCGTTTGTTTTTGTGCTGGTGTATTTTTTTTTATAGAAGCCACCCCCAGGCCCTGCTTCCTTGTTCAGCCCTGCACTGACCAAACCAGCTGATGACAAACGCAGACATACCTCAGCCAGTAAACCTGTGCTCAAGAAACCTTCCCAGAAGGAAGATGCTCTGTTCAGGCCATCTGTCTTGTCCACACGCAGGATCAATGTTAGGTGAGATGCTGTTTTACATCTTGTCCTCCCGGTCATGGTTGCTCCACTACTGGTCTATAGCCAGCAAAAGAGAACTTGTTGTACTGGGCATTGCCTAGGTGTGAATGTAATAAATAAAATAAAATAACGGATTGAGAAAATGTATGGATGATTAGTGCATCTTGAGGATGTCCAAAAACTTAACATACACAACATGTCATGGTACAATAAAACAACCAAATGTCAACTTTTTGCAGGTTCTCCCAAGCCACACAGGACAATGAACATAAGAGGACCTTGGTGAAGACGCCGGCACGTATGTCATCACATATCTCCTTAGGCACCCCAGGAAAACAGAACAATGATGGAGGAAAGGTCAACCCAGTAAAGACTGCCGACGTCTCGGCTATGAAGACCCCAGGTAACATGATCATACTGTTAAAAATACACTACCATTTGAGGGACTCGCAATCATTGTGACATAGAAAATGTTGCATAGTCACTATTTAATTGAAACGGCAAGTTGCTGGAAAAGTAATGCACCCTGAGAATGTTCTGTATTTGTCCCTCATACTTATTTTTTCTGAATTCCAAAGGAGCATTTGTTTTCATGGGCAATGTAAGTGTTTCAAACACCCCTGGAAATAACAAGAAGCCATGCTTTGACCTGAAGGAAAGTCTGTCACGTCCCCTCGCATACAAACCCCATAAAGGTAAGTCTGGCATCTTCAAATTCTCTGCTGCTTAAATATGACACTAGTGGTAAATAAATGTCTGATTTTGTTGGTGTCTTTATTTTATAGGGAAACTGAAGCCATTCGGAGAGAACGGAGAAAACACAGCAGAAAACAACTCTCAGATCTCACAATCGCACCAGAAAAAATATAAACAGCACCAGGTGGAAACAAGGTATATTTGACCGAGATTTGAAAAAGGGTTGTTAGATTTTTCATAAGTAAAAGATTAGCAAATGACATGGGGTGTGCTGGGGATTTTTTACTGGAGGAGCGCTACGTCTCGTGCACGTGACGCAATTGGCGATCGCCAATTGAAATGACCTCTTAAATATGTAGGCCTATTTATTATCAACCCACAATATATCGAATATTGTTCTATTTATTATTAACCCACAATATATCGAATGTTGTTCTATTTACTTGCGTAATGGGGATACTTCAGTGTTGTCATATGCATTACCTTGCAGACGTAAATTTAGTTCATGAATCCATAAGCCACTGTTAAACCATTGATATGCATCCAGACAGGAATATTCCTATGGTAATTTACACTGTTGAGACTCTGCAGCTTTTGTAAGCCTAATAGGTGTGAATGGTTGTTTTTGATCGATACACAATGTAGACGCACTTTCGCGGGTGTGCATGTGCGGGCACACGTGCAGCTCAAACAACTACTGACCTCGAGTAGTACACACCTGCAAATGACATTGATTATATTGGTGCCATTGTCTCAGAATAAGAAAGAAATAAGAATATCATCATTCAACTACAGCTTGTGTTTCATACATGGTTTGCTGTATCCTATTTTCTAAGGGAGGACAGGAGAGCAAAGCATGTCAAAGGCAGGAAACAGAAGAAAGAAGACGTTCTTGGGGCCAGGAGGGGCCTTACAATGTCTTAACCGTTAAACCCCATCCCCACCCAAAAAAAGCAGATCTGCAAGTTCGTTTTGTACATTTCTTTTTGTAATGTTTTGTGCTCATTTGTTTTATAAATACTTTTAAAGGATGCAGCGATGTCCAATTGTATACTGTAGATTGTTACCATTGTATTGTTAATCTCAATGTAGAGGTACTTTTGTTATGGTTTATATTTTAAATGCAGCTTAATAAATGTTCTTAACTCAAATGTTCTTAACTCAAGTTTAATTCTATCACTTAATTTCCAATATTTTCCAGTGAAAGAATAGAGATGGACAGGTGCCAATATCATTATATACAACGCTTTAACGTTTTATTCAGTTACATTTATGTGAATGTTCATTGTACAGACATGTTTTGAAAAACTCCCTGGGAAAGTTTATAACTAATTGTATGCTGTATTGACAAACCGCATACTACTATGAGTGACTTGCATTTTGCAGGCTTATGGTTTGTTGACTGTTGGATTTTATTTAGTGGGGCTACAGTGATGCTTCTCAGACTTCAGGGTTCCTCTTGTAGACCTCATAGGCAAAATCTTCTGTATGCGCATAATCTTTACAGACGCCAATGTAATCAATCTCCAGCTGAAATTGGCCATCTGCTTTGTCTCCCAAAGTAAATCCAATGGTGTTTATCTGCAGAAATAAGAAACAAGTGGCTAAGAGTTAATTATTTAGTCACTAAATAATTAATTTACAAAAAAAGTGCTGCATGTGTGAATACAACACACTACATTGTGTGTGTTGTATTCAGAAATGCAGCAATAAATATTTCTGCTTTATGATGTTGATGTTAAATGATTTGTATAAATTACTTGCAAAAAAATAAATCTCTTTGCTGTACTACCTTGTCAAGCCAGAGTGGATGTTGGTCATCTTGTATTCTTCCACGATGTGCCAGGAAGAACTTGGAGAATGGTATCTGCCAGGGAGTAGGGGATATTTAAAGGTTTTTTAGCATTTTATGCTTTATTTAGATTGGAAAGTGTAGAGACAGGACACTGAGGACAGAGAGAGTAGAGACTTAACAGGAGTTGGATTAGAACTCAAAACAATTTAGACATTTAGCAGACACACTAGATACAAGCGCGTCTGCTAAACAAATTAAAGCATGTTTAGTGCACCAACTGGCTGAGCCGCCACCACCAGGCGACCCCATTCCAAAAGGTCTGTCAGTTTCCAAGTTATGAACAGCATGTGAAGATTAGATTGTATAGACATTTCTAAAGGTAAAATGGTGAAGATGTTAACTTTAATTCAACAACTAAAGACTTATTTATAGCATGACATGGAGTATACCTTGACATCTTGCCAGTAGGGTCCTCCTCTGGTATACAAGAAGTAACTGTATACATCATCTTTCTGGTGGGAAAAGTAGGTTTCTGCTGCAATATTGATCATCCATGGACGGCCGTCAGCACGCACTCGTAGATGCAGTGTGTTGAATGTGGACCAATCATAGTGCTTCTTCCTCTCAAATGAAGCCTACAAATTGAACATTTTAGGGTTAATTATACTGAGATGATGGCAAGCCCTTTTCAATTTCCTCAGTGGTGGATGGGACAAAGAGGAGTAAGTCAGTCAGTGGTGGATCGGTTCTTAAATACAACTGACACATGATCTACTTCACAGTTAAATGTGATTTTCAGGATGATTTTGTCATGATAAAATCATTTAAAGCCATTAATAGAAAATGTAGAGGAAAAAACTAAGTTTCAAAGTGCTTTAAATTAAACAAATATAATATAAAATAAGTAAACTCAATTAAAACATGATTAAAGAACAAGTCTTGAATTTGAGTATGCAAGTGGTCTGGGGCAAATTATGAAACCTTCAGTAGAAACATAGACCATCCTGATTGATTGAATTCACAAAAGATGAAATGAGCAGTGAGCAGCATCACTGCATACTAACCAGTGGTTGCTTTGAGCGCATTGTGCAGTATCCACTGTAGCGTGTTTCTCCATCCCTTGGAGGAGCAGAACACAGAGTCCCATAGAAAAAACAGGTATTGTTGTTCCTTCCAAGTTTCAAGTAGGCTTCACTCTGGCCTCCTATCTCATGGTCTGAGGACACCGTCCACTGCTCCAGGTCCTCTGGCCCTCTGAATTCCCATCTTACTAGAGTCTGTTCAAGTATATGTTCAGTAAGTGATTTCCCCTCTGGACCGATCCAACGGTCGAAAAACTCTTTTTTCAACAGTGCAAAATTCTTCTTTATACCCGCCAAACCTTTTCCGAAGTCTACTTTGATCTTCCAAAGAGGAGTGGTGTCTTTGGTCTGACCGGGCCGTTTGTATTGGCCCTGAATCATAGACCTTGTGGCCACAGATACAGGATAGATGGAATGGACCAAGATCTTTCTATGGTGCATGGAGGCTAGCAGCCTCACTGGAGGAAGATGATTAATCCTTGACAGGGACATTTTTACTTGTCATGCAGCAATTTCCTGTTGGATGAAAGAGGAATTGTATAGAATTAAAACGAATTAAAATAACTTTGCTTTTAAAGTGAGCTTAGAATGTAATTCAATTGTCCTGACAGTTTATCACAGTCATCATCACTATTCTATTCTTATTTCAAATGATGGTGAGGGTGATGCTTGCTTTTGAATCGTCGTTACTATTAACTGTATAATACCGTTAATATTAACTGCATAATACAATTAATAGTTATGTTATAAATACTGCCATTTTCACAATCTGTATTAATCTGTAGCACAGTCTGTATTGACTAGGCCGATGCTGCCCATTGCAGTGCATGCTGTACCTGTTGCCAGAGTCCTTATTACCATTTAGCATAGAGGCCCATATCTATTAATCACATCATAATGACGTCACTGTCCTGTACCATGATACCCAGGGGGCAAAACCCCCTTTTTTTTAGAAAGCTGCATTTGCTCTGCTATAAAAGGTTGGCCACCAGAAATAATATCTATGACCCCGTAGGATCACAACCTATATGGACAACCCGGTCAATTTTTTGCTGGAAATCCAATATGGCCGCCTCAATATTGGCCACTACCAGGGGCAAAGGGGGGTATGCTGCATTTGCCCTGCCATAAAAGGTTGGCCACCAGAAATAATATCTATGACCCAGTAGGATCACAACCTATATGGACAACCCGGTCAACTTGCTGCTGGAAATCCAATATGGCCGCCTCAATATTGGCCCCTATCAGAAAATAGCTTTGGCAATAACTTTTGAACCCGATGGGCTAGAAATAAAAACTTGGTGTCTATTTCATGGTTTCAGAGCATGAGAAACTCAATGGAATACTTATCTTTATGATTGGGTGTGTCTGGACCTTTAATTTGCATATTTCCAAGATGGACGCCACGCGAAAATGAGTTTTACTATGACTTTTACAGTGACAGCTGACTGTTATGGCAACAGAGATGGCAGTCCAGAGATGGCAGTCCTAAGAGAGCAGCTGCTGCTTTTTCAGGAATCATTGAATGGGCAACCAACTGCAGTACTCTGGGAAACCTTCCTGGAGATGTCAGATATTCTCCAAAGGTTTATCTAGTACGATCGGGAAGGTGACTGGACAGGACATCTCTGTGAATCAGCAAGAATGCTACCCTACCTCACTGCAGCAGGCCACTACAAGTACGGGCAGCAATCTTTACCTCTGTATTTGGCTGAGATGAAGAAACTACCAGAAACAGCTTCAGAGGTACATGAAGCACTGATGGCAGGTGTATTTGTTGGCAGACGAGCAGATGGCAGCCACAACAGTGTTTCTCTTGACATGCTACTGGAGCAGACCTATAATGCCGATGCCAAGGAAGCAAGCAGTCTGGATGGCATTACACTCAGCCCTGCTGCCAGGACAAAATGGGTCTACACAAAACCACTCACTGCAGCTGTCTCTGCAGAGCTCAAGTCTTTGCTCCACCTCCACTCCTCCAACCCACACCATGAGTCTGGTCAGAGTCGTGTAATCCGGGATGCAGAGATGGTAGTCAAGGTCATGGCAGCAGTGGAGACTAACCCATTTACAGTGAGCACATCATCCACGATCAACATATCTACAGGACAGTGTGTTGATTCCACAGTCAAGGACCACTTGATGAGTGTGAAAGAACTGGGTCTGAAGGCACTGTGTGAGTCATTGTCCAGTGAACAGAAGAAGACAAGCATAATGAAGCTTAACACTTCCCACACTCAAAACACAAAATCTAAAAAGTCTAAGGGGAAAACCTCAGCACCTGGCAAGAGCAATGAAATTACTGCCCTCCTGCGCATGACCCAAATCATAGCCAGTGGTGGAGAACTCAACCTTGTTGACTTTATAGGCAACCACGAGTGCAGTGGCTTCCCCCCTTCCCTCTTCCAGGAAGATGGCAGGATGAGAACAGGTACCAAGGCAAGCCTTGTGAAGGTCCTGAAAGAGGAGACCAAAGTTGCATGCATCCCTGAGCTGCCTACAGAAGACAGAAAAACAGCAGTAGTTATTGATGCCATGTATGCCATACGCCATTGGTCGTTCCTGAAAGGTGAAGCATTTGGAACAATCGCTGAACGATACCAACGTCTGCTGTTGAATGATGTGCCTGCTGGCAGAGAGATAATTCACTTCTGTTGTGACCGGTACAGTGGACCTAGTCTTAAGACAGCTGAGCAAGAACACAGATATGCTCGACCAAAACCTACCAAAGAATATGAAGTCAGTATGCGTTACACAGCTCCAGATCCTCAGGAGTTTTTTGCTGTGTCAGCTAACAAGGCAAACCTATTGAGTTTCCTCTGTGACGAATGGTGTGAAAATGAGAAACTTAAGTCGGCCCTTGGTCCAACACATCTTTACCTGGGTGGGTGGTTTAAAGAAGAGACAAGGAGTGTGGTGATCAAGGAGGGGTCTATTGAAGATGTCCCTGCACTAGAATCCACACAACAGGAAGCTGATACAAGAATAATACTCCACACCTTGTACAGTGTCCAGAATGACAAAGTTGACAGAGTTGTCATCCATGCCAATGACACAGACATCATCATCATGTGCCTTTACTATGCAGCAACCCATGTCAGATGCCTTCCAGAGCTGTGGGTGAGAACACAATTCATACCTTCCTATCCATCAAATGGTATCAGCACTGGGGCTTGCACAGTGTCGTGCCCTGCCCTTTATCCATAGTTTAAGTGGCAGAGATGCCACCAGCTATCCCTTTTTCACTGGGAAGAAGGCATGGTTCAAGGCCAGCATGCGTCTGGATCTCCCTGCACTTGAGGAGTTTGGTGAAAACTCTTCTGATTCCCTCTCATATGACGTCATCAATCAGGCACGAGACCTCACAATTGCTGTATATACATCCAAAGCGGACCACCCGGAGGATTTTGACCTGAGTAAGCTTAGAGTGTACAAGTTCCTCAATAATAGATCAACCCTCTTAAAGCTGCTGCCCCCGACAGAGAATGCCTTTGACCTGCACCTGAGAAGAGCTGCTCTAGCAACCATAATAGATAAATGTGCACATATCGCCAAGCCGGATATTCCTTCTTTCACAGAGTATGGATGGTCTCTCAGTGCTAGCAATGCAGTCCCTCTTGCATCTACCGAGCCAGCCTTGCCTTTGTCAATGAGCAAGGCAATATCATGCCTCTGTTCCTGTGCAAAGAAGGCAATTCCATGCTACTTAGGATGCCGTTGCCAGGTACTGGAGACACGATGCAGCAGGATCAGTGCAACACATGACAACAGTGACAGTCAATAGCATTGTACCATAGTATCATTGGCTTTAGAAGCAGGCAAGACAGCACCATAGAGGTCAAAATGAACCTTTTGTAGGCAACCTCAACTCCGCCTTTACTCTATTTGTCACTAAGTAGTCTATATTTTGTTATGTTACTTGAATGCATACCACTATGTTAATTTGTATAGCCCTAAAGTTGAAGTTTTTGGCAAGTCTTGGAGTGTGCATGTGTATGTTTATATTGTATTTAGTTTATTAAAATGATACATAAGATACATTGTGGGCTTTTTCTCCGATTTTTCTCTGCAATCATCCCCACAACTATAGATCTATAAATCAATAAATCTGGGGGAAAATGTAATACCATACATTATTTATGACTGCAGCCATATTGACAAAATAGAAATGAAAGCTCAAACTGACCAAATGTGTTCATATTGCTTAAAAAGCAGACTTTTTGCCATAACAGTAAGCTGTCACTGTAAAAGTCATAGTAAAACTCATTTTCGCGTGGCATCCATCTTGGAAATATGCAAATTAAAGGGCCAGACACACCCAATCATAAAGATAAGTATTCCATTGAGTTTCTCATGCTCTGAAACCATGAAATAGACACCAAGTTTTTATTTCTAGCCCATCTGGTTCAAAAGTTATTGCCAAAGCTATTTTTTGATAGGGGCCAATATTGAGGCGGCCATATTGGATTTCCAGCAGCAAGTTGACCGGGTTGTCCATATAGGTTGTGATCCTACTGGGTCATAGATATTATTTCTGGTGGCCAACCTTTTATGGCAGGGCAAATGCAGCATACCCCCCTTTGCCCCTGGGTACTGATAGGGGCCAATATTGAGGCGGCCATATTGGATTTCCAGCAAAAAATTTACCGGGTTGTCCATATAGGTTGTGATCCTACGGGGTCATAGATATTATTTCTGGTGGCCAACCTTTTATAGCAGAGCAAATGCAGCATACCCCCCTTTGCCCCCTGGGTATGACGTGATTTTGATGACATCAGGGATATAGCCATTATATCCATCCATATGGGATTTGGGGATTTACGGAATTGGAGAACCGCCGATCCTCACCCAACCGACTTCACTCAGGTCAGGTGTTATTCCGAATTCAGAAGTTTGAAGCTGAACGGGATCGGACGGTTCTCGAGATCTCGACTCACTCACACATGCATGCGGAGATAAGTTATCCCCGTCTAGTAGTAGACAGATACTGGGCAGCGTGTGACTGTGAACTAAAGCTTTAACTTACCTAACTGGACATGGCTTCATTGCAGCATTGGAAATGCTGGACCTACAGGAGGCATACTATCTAGCTAGTATCTTGTTTTATGGCTTATGTTTTCAATATGCGCAAAGCGCGTTATTGTATAGTCACTAAATACAACCTATTTATATGTGGCTAATATCCACGCACGAACTTAATCAAGGACACCAGTCCTAGCAGCGGAAACGGGCTGCGTTCAGCAGCAACTCTAACGGAAGCACAGATGGCACATATTTTTCTTACATCTTCCTCAACAATTTCTGAACGTTATCCATTATCAGTGTCCTGAACGCACCACTGGTGCACCAATGTTCATCGTCCTGACTCCTGAGTGACACACCGTAACGATCGTTCCCGATTTGTCATTGTTGTTTTATTTATTTATCTGAAAACACTCAGACATATGCGCACGCGCACACAAACACACGCACGCACGCACGCACGCACACACACACACACACACACACACACACACACACACACACACACACACACACACCGGTTGACTAAATCATAATAAATTATTATTATAATAATAATAATGCATATTATTATTATAATTGTGATAGAATAACAAGAAAGCAGTCAGTGCATTGATTGAATACTTTATTAACAGCTTGTAAACAGTACAGTAGTGGTACGATTTTACAATGATTGTTACAACACAAAAAGCCCTATGGGCTTAATGTTTCCATTGTGGTCCTGGGTATTCAATTCATCAAGATTCATATTTGTATTTGATTTTGAATATCCTCTGGCTGTATTTTGTTTATTTTCGTTTGTTTGATCAAGATGATATGCCAAACGCGCCCGTGTGTGTATTTATTTATTTTGAGTGCGCATGCTCTGTAATGTCTGTGCGTAGCGCCGTTCCTTGCGTGCGTCAGAGTTGCCATGTAGTTGCTTGTAAATATTGGTGGTTGCGTTTTTTTGGGCTTGTTTCTAAAGTGTAGTTGCTTTTTTGGGCTTGTTTCCTAATGTTGTTTCAACTAGTGGTTCTTAAACATTTTCATGTCAAGGACCCCCAAATGAATATGTATTTGAATGCACAGACCACCCCCCCCCCTATCTGAAAATATGTTGTTGGTTACTTATTTTTCTTGCAAAATATGGCAACACTGGCGTCGGCGCGTCCAGTCCATTGGTTTACCATCAAACATTCAGACGACACAGAGGTAGCACGTTAGCCTCTCCGCGCTAATCATGGTTAATGTAAAGAAACGGAAAGGTTGCGTCGTGATTGACTCTGAATCCGAAGACAGTGCGAGCGACGATGACTTAGATCAGGTAACGAAACACGACGTTCCTTATTTTGTCGTAATGTTCATTGTTTACGCTGTCAACGCTTTGAGGTGAAGCTAACGAGGCAGTGTTGCCATGTCCGCTTATTATAAGCGACTTTGGTTGCGTTTTTTTCGGGCTTGTTATTAAAGTGTAGTTGCTTATTTGGGCTTGTTTCCTATTGTTGTTTAAACCAGTGTTTCTTAACATGTTCATGCCAAGGACCCCCAAATTAATATGTATTTGTCGGCGGACCCCCAAAATATGTTAGGGACAAGATTTGTGTTAAAATGTTTTTTAAAATATTTCATATTTTACCCTGCTTTTCCTCAAGATTTATATGAAAATAGCATATGCGACACGTCGTGAACTTGTTTGATCCCCTATTTTCTGATAAATAGCCGTAGCCTAGTTGCTTCTTTTGGGCTTGTATTCTTAGACCAGGTTGCTTATTTATTTCACAAAGTCTGGCAACACTGTTGCCTGGCCTTGCCTTGGTGAAAGTGGGCTCAGTCTATTGACTAGAACACGACACTTAAACAGTGGTGTTATTACCACTTCTGGAATTACTATGTCATCCCCTGAACTGCAGCAGTTGTCTTTTTAGCATTGGTCTTTTGCTTAAATTATTAAAAGAAGTTTTTGCAACATCTTACATTTGCATAGCCACGTCTCCAGTATGAACTTCAACCACCCTGTGTTTCTGCAGTGTTGCATATTAATCTTTTCTATAAATTGAAATAACATTCCTGGATTTTTTTCACTAAACCATATTCCTTTGCAATTACAGGAGCTTTTGTCATTGGCAAAGAGGAAGAGAGTTGACTCAGGTGAACAGGAAGAGCCAGCCAGTAAGCCTGCTGCTTCTACAGACTCAGAGACATCAGATAGTGATGATGAGGTATGACAACAATGGCTCCACCAGATTTAAATGGTCTTCTCCCAACTATGGGCTAAAGGTGAAAATTGAGCCCATACAAGCAAATTAATCATTCTCCTAGGGCCATCTCTTTTCAGACATAAAAGCTTAGTTGGCATTCTGTCACATTAACCTCAACGTTCCTCACAGTATCAACCTCTTGTCTTTATTATTTTAGTTTTTATGTAAAAATGTAAGCAACAATCATTATTTGATGATATACACAATGTTTCAATGCTTTGTACAGTGGACCGTCGGTGGCACCAAAGGCAAGAAGAAGGTTAAGCAAGGGAAAGGGTCTGATAAGAAGAACACTACAAAGAAGAAAGTAAATAAAGCTGCTGCATCTGGTAGTTCTGATGGAGACAGTTCAGCTGAGAGCTCTGCTCCAGAGGAGGGTAAGTTGCATCTGTGGTGAAATGTGGGGAGAACGAGAACAAAGTACCAAAGAATATTCAGAAGAAGGAAGGCACTGGAGCAAACTCTGACAATTTAAGCCTTTTTTATTTACAGGGTGCAGGCAAATATCGTGGAACGTGACCAAGTTTCAATGTCAATATATCCTCATCAGATCATGACCTGCCTGCACCTTGTAAATAAAAAAAGGCTTTAATTGTCCGAGTTTGCTCCAGTGCCTGCCTTCTTCTACACATGCCAGTCGCACCATGCACTGGACCAGCCTGAATTTGGCTTGAGGCGCGGTGGAACCCATTTGTTCTTGACCAAAGAATATTCCTTGTAGCCTTCTCCACAGTCAGAATATAACATAACTTCTTCAGAATTTGTAAATCGCTCTGAATAAGGCTGTCAGTTAAATGCCTGATGTGCAAAAATATAACCAGAATCACTGAAATCCGGCCAATAAATAAAACGTATCCACAAGTTTCCTAGGGTGTGTGGGCATCACTTCCTGTTGATTTGATCCAATGAAATCCAATGAAATCGACAGGAAGTGAATATTGTGGATAGAATTTGTGGATAGAATTTGGAGGTACAGAGACATTTTTGACATAGAGTAGGATGAGAGACCACATAGAGTGAAGAGGGACAGGGCAAGGCATACCAACAGCAGTCTGATGGTGTGGACATTATATATGCCCCCTCTTTTTGAATTGAACAGTTAGTATTCTGCAGTGATGTGTGTTCAAGCTGTGTGCTATGCACTGAACCTGCAGCTATAGACAAGGATTGCATTGGTCTAATGTACCTTGTTCATTTGTAGAATAATTTCTCGCGGCTGTCATTAGGTGACTCATCTACTTATCCTACTTATCCTAGCTGGCATGTAGGCCAGCAACTAATCTGTATTTGGGAGATGTGGGCTATTTACCAAGCTAACATTGGTCAGGTGACACGTGACAATATGTAATATAAATAGGTAAGACTGGATTAATCAGGAACAGTACTGGCGGAGACCTGTGCTCCGAGGAGCACATTTTCTAGTTGTCTCCGCCAGGAGACTATGTTTTCGTTCTCGTCCTTCCGTGTGTCCACCAAGCTAACATTGGTCAAGCTTCACGTGACACGTGACAATATGTTGAAAGGGTGTGCTTTGATTGGCTAGCGAGACGCATGATGAAATAGAGACCTATAAATAGGTGTGTCACTTCAAAAGATCATTTATATCTTTTGAAGTGAGGTAAGACAGGATTAATCAGGAACAGTACTGGCTAGTTTTCTAGTTAATACTGTTACTGTACAATTGTTGTATTTTAGTGTGATGGGCATTTAGTTTGCAGCTACATGAAATGTTCTATACAAATAAAATTGACTTATAGTTGGAGATACATAGCTGATTTCCAGCTCAGGAAAAGTTAATAAAATTGCTCTGAAATATTACCGGATCAAAAGATTTAGAATTGCCATAAAATGTGTTGTGGTGTTTTAAGTTGAGCATGACCACTAGTATCAGGTACAATAATGATTGCCCTAATAAAATGATCCTGATTGCTTGCGTCCCATCTAAGGCAGACCTGAAAACAAGACCCAGAGATTAAAATTGTCTATAAAAAAGAAAGCATCACATAACTAAACAAAAAAAACGTGGACACTGAAACGGCATTGGAATTCCATTTGTTCTAATTATTTTGTGTTTATATTTTTTGTAGGTCACTCCGAGTAAGAGTGTCAGCTTAAATGTGTAAATGATCCCAATGTATTCCCATAACTTTACAGTGTACTGGTGACCATTTGAAGAAGGGGAACTTATCATAGTCTTATTTTCTCCCCATAAGGCAAGGTCTCAGACTCAGAGAGCAACAGTTCCTCCTCCAGTTCGGACTCAGATTCCTCTGAGGACGATGTTTTCCGGGACGGTTACGGTGACGACCTGATGGGAGATGAGGAGGACCGAGCTCGGCTGGAGCAGATGACAGAGAAGGAAAGGAAACAGGAGCTGTTCAACCGAATTGAGAAGAGAGAGGTGCTAAAAAGACGGTAAGTGCGTTTGCTTTCCAAGTTGTCTCTTTCTCAGCTACTGTACGGGTTGAAAGAAAAGTTGTTTATTTTGTAAAAGACGAGCAACGAAATGAAACCCATCTACTAGAGATATTAACTAGAGATGCCGCGATCCGATTAACAGATCGGATATCGGCCCGATAACAGCTAAAAATGGAGATCGCAGCGAAAATGCAGATCAAACGCTCCGATCAAAACACTCCATTCCAGTACTCCACTCCAGCAGTTCTATGCAGCACTTCTAACCAGCAGTGGTCCAGCACGCTGTGAAACTTTGTTCACTATGATTCTGGACTCTGGAGAGGTTATGTTCTCTGTTTGAGTAATATCACTTGATCAATCCTTTTTTAACAGTGGTCGTGGCCGCGCGCCACATGTTGTACAGGCTGACACATTCTCCGTGCAAGCAACACAGAAGTGCGTAGCACGTCCTGATCCAGACTTCATTCAAATTCTCCATCACCGTCATCCACACAAGTATGTTTATAAATACCTTGTGACTGTTAAGTTATATCACCAGCCGATCAAACAATGCGATTTGAAAAGCAAATGATTTTGGCTGAATTAACAACACTGGCTTTAGCGACGCGAGCGGCGAGCCTCTCTCTCGCAGTGGTGTAAATGAATGTCCTTCTTATCTTCATCATCCTACAGCGTCACACAAAGCATCAAAAGTAGATCTACAAGCTCTGAGGTTTCCACCCGACAGAGACAATATTATGTACTGTATAGTCCCTGTCACTGCCAACCCTAACCGGTATTGGGGAGGGTGTAGACTAGAGACAACCACTTTCTTCTGCCGACTCTGTTTTTGTCGGTCTCTTCCTCACTCATTCTCCCCTCTCCTCTGGGCCAGTGGTTTTCAACCTTTTTCATATCAAGGTCCATTATTTATTCCACATTTAAAGGACAACTTTGTTTTTTTACAACCAAGGTTTATATTTTAGCTTGTAATTAAAGTAAATAAAAGATGAGTGTTATTTTTTTTTTCATTTACTGCTTTCTATAGTTTTAGCAATTTTCGCGATATTTTTTACAGTGGGCGGGGGCATTCTGTCCGGTGGCTAAATATGCCTTTTTTTACACAATAAAAAAGGTCCTGTGGTCTTTGATGGCCAGATGTGAGTTATTGGGGGCTAGAAGAACTACTGTAAATAATAATAAAGAAAACGCCGGGTTATTGTGTAAAAAAAGACATATTTAGCCACCGGACAGAATGCCCCCGCCCACTGTAAAAAGATCGCGAAAATTGCTAAAACTATAGAAAGCAGTACATTTTAAAATTTTAACACTCATCTTTTATTTACTTTAATTACAATCTAAAACATAAACCTTGGTTGTAAAAAAACAAAGTTGTCCTTTAAGCCACGGATCCCACCATTTGATGAGATTTAGACTCTCAGACCCAAAAGTTTAAAACTAGAATATTTAGTTATCGTCGGATAAGACTAAACAATGTGACTACTTTTTCCACCACTGCTCTCTCGAACCTGGTGATTAATCATTAACAGGATTTATTATTGTCCGTCTTATTAAAAAAGACAATGCCTACATAAAAGGGAAACTTAGATGGCGTCTTTTGCAACATGGTAGGCCTAGCTGTCCATCGAGGCTCTTTACACTGATAGGGACGCATTTGCGATAAAAGAGAAAGTGATTCAGCCATGCAGCAAAATACTTTTCTTTTCTTTTCTTTTTTCTGAGCGGTGTGCGGACCGAGAGGTGGGCGGGGGGATCGGAGCGGATAATAATAATAATATATTAGATAATAATAATAATAATAAACTTTATTTATATAGCACCTTTCATAACATAAATGCAGCTCAAAGTGCTTTACAGAGCAACAAAAAAAATTAAAATACAAACTTTTAGATAGACAGTATAGAGACTATTATGTGACACATCGGATCGGAATTAATCGGATCGGATCTGTTTTGATGCTGCCTGATCGAATCGGATCGCAAAAACCTTGATCGCAGCACCTCTAATATTAACACATCGGGTGCCAAACACGGTTCAAACCGTTTTTTTGTTTGTCACACCATCGTGCACCCTGCACGCATGCATTGTTTCACATGGATTGCTCATCGTGGAGTCTACAGCTTAAACAACGCCGTGCAGCGCAACGGTGAGATTTATGGCACCGAACGTAATCTGTTATTATAAAATTCTGGCACCGAATGTGTTAAGATGAGTCGAAAGTCGACTCTATTTTCGACTCGTTGCTCCTGTCGATTCTAAAAATAGAAATAATAATAACAGCGCTGTCGCCTCACAGCTAGAAAGTCCTGGGTTCGATTCCCACCAGGGACGCTGCGGGCACTGGAGGCGTGTTCTGTCCTCCGACCTCCACGTCATCAGTGCCCATACCCTAGGTGGGGTTGGTGAAAGGGCCTTTAAGTGTGGAGTTTGCGTGTTCTCCCTGTGTCCCCTAGGGTAGGTACCCTCACAAAAAAACATGCAGTAATCTTGGTCTCCATACTGCCTCCCCCCTGGTCAGCCGGGTCGCCTGATGGAGGGGAAAGGAACTGGTTGGAATAACGTGTTCCTTCCACGCGCTACATCCTACCGGGGAAACTCCCCCGTCAGGTGATAAGAAGCGGCCTGCTCACTCCTCATGTGTTGAAGGAAGCATGAGCTCAGTTCGGGGCGCTCCCACGGCTGGCAGAGGGAGAGTAGCGCCCAAGATTACAAGCTTAGATAATTGGCACTGGTTGAAAAATAGGCTACAAAATCGTGTGATAAAAGTTTTGTGAAAAAAAAAAGAAATGGAAAAATAATCTTTTAATTTTTTTTTGTCATTTAATTTTTTACCAAAAATGTTTTAATGGCTTGTTCAAAAATGTAAAAAAGTATAAAATGTTTTCCAAATGAGAGAGGAACAGTTAGGTCTGTGTGTGATAGCCGAAGATATTATGCCTACTGTTAGCGTTGTCGAGGGGAAAGGCTTCCGTGACCTGATGGCATTTCTAGCATACACCGTGCTCTGTCGCCAAACTATGACAGCGCGACAAGAGAGTGAACGTTCGCTGAGGTAACCGGAACAATCGCTCCATAACACACTCGCCCCCATTTTTTTTACTGAAGTTACGTTTAGGAGTACCTGGTGCCGACCGTTTCCATGTCGCCGGATTTGATCTGGGGCGTTTTTTGGGGACGAGCGCTCTTGTATTCGCTGAGGTAACCGGAACGCTCCGTAAGATGTTATAAAAGTTTATATCCAGGCCATATACGTAGCTACATATACGTGTTGTGTTGTTACTATTATTATTTGGCAACGGGAAGGAGAGCTGAGTCTGACATCATTCTTACTAATTTGTCAAATATAGGCCTCGTTAGTTATAGGCTGTTGTAGCGTACGGATTAAACAAAAGTTCTGCGTTAATAAACATGTTTATAAAATAAAGTCTCATTTTTGTTATCATTAGGGCTTTGATTCAAATTCAAAACATGAAGGCTGCAGTTGTGGTGCTTAAAGGAAAGCGCAGTTTGCACTCTCTCAACTGCGAAGCAAAAAATATATAATTAAGGAAAATTGATCGACACATTGATAAATGCCCCCGGCACGCAAAATACTGAGTCGTTAACATCCTTACTATCTACAGTAGCTACAGTTTACTTTCTACAGCTATCTACAGTTTACTTTCTATATGGAATGCAAAGCCTCTCTGCAAGCTTGCACGCTTTTTAAAGACAGGGCAGACAGGGAGCCAATGTAAAGATCTGAGAAATAGGTAATTCAACACGAGTGAACTTTGCGTTGCCTTGGTTTTTGTCTTTGCAGTTGAAGGTGTGGATTGATTTGAAAAGTATTTCTTGTCCTTCGAGAAAAGCTTCAAATTAGTTCTGGCGAGGTGAATGATAGCTGTAGAATTTGATCATTTTAAGGTGGTCTTATCACCTGGATGATGAAAATAATCATTATAAAAAACTAAAAACTCCTTAAAAATGTAAAGTTTTCATGACTTAAAGTCAATGGCCTAAACATTTAATAAGGTATGATCTTTTTTTTATATCAATTTATGTTGACTGTATCTAATTTTGTGGTAGTTATACTGTTAACAGTTGCTGTGTGCTGTTTTTAATGTTGTTTTTCTCCTCAACAGGTTTGAAATTAGAAAGAAACTGAAGACCGAAAAGGAGGAGAAGAAAAAGAAGCACGAGGAAGAGAAAGAAAAAAGGAAGCTATCTCGGGTCCAAGACACACAAGTGGTGGGTACAGTCCTGTTGGCATTTCACACATTGCTTATGAATGGCATGTTCATCTGTTTGATTTGTTCTTAAGAGTGGTGCCGGTAACCATTAAAAAGCCCACATTCAGAACAGCCAAACTGTGCAGAAAGTCTCATGGATAAAATCACCACAGCACCATAATATGGTTCAGTGTTTTCAAAACTTGAAAGGATGTAATATTGACAGAATTAGTTGGAGCTGTGGTTTGTGTGAGAGAGAGCACACTGTTTTTTTTTCTTCTTCTTTTTTCTACAGATTTTTGGCAGTTTTTTGTTTCTTTCTCCAAACCCAGGTATATTAAGTATTGTTCTTTTGGTAGCGGCAAACTTGTCTAGTAGAGGGATGGGAAAGGTGGGGGAGAGAGTAGGGGAGTGAGATGCAGCAAATGGTCGAGCCAGCCCGGGAATCGAACCGGGGACTTGTTGTCAGGCATGTCAGCATATGTGGCACGCCTACCTAACCACACGGCTATCGGCTTGTCCCAATGTCATATTAAAAGTCTACATAATTTTCACATTGTCTTTTCAACTTCCATCCCTCTCTAGGTCATGTCACACAACAAGGAGAGACGATCCAAACGTGACGAAAAGCTTGACAAGAACTCCCAGTTCATGGAAGAACTGAAAGCTGAGCATGAGAAAAAGAAAAACAGAACAGGTTGGCACACGGTCATAGTCCTATTTCTATTCTTGTATTATAGCCCTTAAGTGGTATTGTTCTGGCAATAAAGAGGTTGGGACATTCTTATGCTGATCTTTGACTTCTCTGGCAAACAGCTGAACTGCTGGCTAAGCGTCAGCCCCTAAAGACAAGCGAAGTGTATTCTGATGAAGAGGAAGATGATGACAAATCTATAAAAAGTGACCGGAGTTCACACTCTTCATCTTACGATGATGACGACGAGTGAGTATGAGTAACAACACTAACAAAAAGCCAGTATGTGTGAGTCTTCATATCGCATTTTGATGACTGCATGACCTCTCCTAAGCACCTGATAGACGCGACACACCACCACTCATGTATCTCTATTTTGATGATCTCCTTTTTGACCTACTTTTGAAATGTATATAAC
Organism: Gymnoscopelus microlampas; assembly: GCF_963454915.1. Classification (NCBI taxonomy): domain Eukaryota; kingdom Metazoa; phylum Chordata; class Actinopteri; order Myctophiformes; family Myctophidae; genus Gymnoscopelus; species Gymnoscopelus microlampas. Next base: position 17,548,874 of record NC_139957.1, on the reverse strand, counting down.
TTCTACTTTTATAACATGACAATCTACAGTCAAATTTACAAATGTTAATACTAAAGTGAACATTTATGTTGATTGTCGTCATTTTTTGGGGGTTCTAATTTTGTATGAAATAGCTGCCAGAAAGGCTCCAGGAACTGGTTGTGTAAAATGGATATCTCTGCATTCCATTGTTGTCCTTTTTTTGGTAGTGTATTATGTATGAATTATCAAACATACTGCTTATCATTTGTTTCGTGCATCTCTATAGAACTTATTTGGATGTAAACTAAACTTGTATAATTTTTTTTTCCATGTGTATGGTAGACGATGCACCAAAAGCGATGAAAGCTGGTAAAATCCCACGCTATGAAGGACTCCTGAATAAGTCAAAGGCCTTGAAGTCGCCCAGTAAGTTTTCTTTTCTGTCATTACAGTTCATTTGGTTTCCTGAAAGTTCCACCAATCTTGTACATCTTTTTTATAGTTTTCTTACTACCTCTACAACTGTTTCTGAATGTTTTGTACAGACTTCAAAAAACTGCACAAGGCACATTTTAAAAAGATGGAGTCCATTGACTCTTACGTCCAGAGGAAGCAGGTGGAGACTTACAGTAATTCAGTGAAAGACCTTGCCCTGATGGTGGCATTGCTGAAATACCATTATGACATGATTGTAATCTTGTTTTCTTTTTTCTTGTGTTTTCAAACAGACACTGAGGGAAAATACTCCTTTGAATCCAGTTAAAGGAAAAAATCAAGTGAGTAATTCACTCAATCACTAATTGGGCATTCTGTTTTATAACCACTACTAGCTTAGCGGGTACATACACTTTCAATGATCGTTTGTTTTTGTGCTGGTGTATTTTTTTTTATAGAAGCCACCCCCAGGCCCTGCTTCCTTGTTCAGCCCTGCACTGACCAAACCAGTTGATGACAAACGCAGACATACCTCAGCCAGTAAACCTGTGCTCAAGAAACCTTCCCAGAAGGAAGATGCTCTGTTCAGGCCACCTGTCTTGTCCACACGCAGGATCAATGTTAGGTGAGATGCTGTTTTACATCTTGTCCTCCCGGTCATGGTTGCTCCACTACTGGTCTATGGCCAGCAAAAGAAAACTTGTTGTACTGGGCATTGCAGAGGTGTGAATGTAATAAATAAAATAACGTATTGAGAAAATGTATGGATGATTATTGCATCTTGAGGATGTCCAAAAACTTAACATACACAGCATATCATGGTACAATAAAACAACCAAATGTCAACTTTTTGCAGGTTCTCCCAAGACATACAGGACAATGAACATAAGAGGACCTTGGTGAAGACGCCGGCACGTATGTCATCACGTATCTCCTTAGGCACCCCAGGAAAACAGAACAATGATGGAGGAAAGGTCAACCCAGTAAAGACTGCCGACGTCTCGGCTATGAAGACCCCAGGTAACATGATCATACTGTTAAAAATACACTACCATTTGAGGGACTCACAATCATTGTGACATAGAAAATGTTGCATAGTCACTACTTAATTGAAACGGAAAGTTGCTGGAAAAGTAATGCACCCTGAGAATGCTCTGTATTTGTCTCTCATACTTATTTTTTTCTGAATTCCAAAGGAGCATTTGTTTTCATGGGCAATGTAAGTGTTTCAAACACCCCTGGAAATAACAAGAAGCCATGCTTTGACCTGAAGGAAAGTCTGTCACGTCCCCTTGCATACAAGCCCCATAAAGGTAAGTCTGGCATCTTAAGTCTAGCATCTTCAAATTCTCTGCTGCTTAAATATGACACTAGTGGTTAAATAAATGTCTGATTTTGTTGGTGTCTTTATTTTATAGGGAAACTGAAGCCATTTGGAGAGAACGGAGAAAACACAGGAGGAAACAACTCTCAGATCTCACAATCGATGTCTTACAATGTCTTAACCGTTAAACCTTTTATTCAGTTACATTTATGTGAATGTTCATTGTATAGACATGTTTTGAAAAACTCCCTGGGAAAGTTTATATTACTAATTGTATGCTGTATTGACAAACCGCATACTACTATGAGTGACTTGCATTTTGGAGACTTATGGTTTGTTGACTGTTGGATTTTATTTATGGGGGCTACAGTGATGCTTCTCAGACTTCAGGGTACATTACAAGCACAGTACAAGTCCAAAGTAAATCCAATTGTGTTTATCTGCAGAAATAAGAAACAAGTGGCTAAGAATTAATTATTTAGTCACTAAATAATTAATTTACTAAAAAAAGTGCTGCATGTGTGAATACAACACACTACATGTGTGTGTGTTGTATTCAGAAATGCAGCAATGTTCTGTAGCTCTGTTAAGATTGCATGTTACAACTTGAAGTAATGTCATAGCATATTTCATACATAGTAAAGTTAATGTATGTATTGGTGTTTAAATATTTCTGCTTTATGTTAAATTATTTTTTATAAATTCCTTGCAAAAAAATAAATCTCTTTGCTGTACTACCTTGTCAAGCCAGAGTGGATGTTGGTCATCTTGTATTCTTCCACAATGTGCCAGGAAGAACTTGGAGAATGGTATCTGCCAGGGAGTAGGGGATATTTAAAGGTTTCTTTTAAGATTATTTTAAGCTTTATTTAGATTGGAAAGTGTAGAGAGACAAAGAACTCAAAACAATTTAGACATTTAGCAGACACACTAGATACAAGTGCGTCTGCTGAACAAATTAAAGCATGTTTAGTGCACCAACTGGCTGAGCCGCCACCACCAGGCACCCCATTCCAAAAGGTCTGTCAGTTTCCAAGTTATGAACAGCATGTGAAGATTAGATTGTATAGACATTTCTAAAGGTAAAATGGTGAAGATGTTAACTTTAATTCAACAACTAAAGACGTATTTATAGCATGACGATGGAGTATACCGTGACATCTTGCCAGTAGGGTCCTCCTCTGGTATACAAGAAGTAACTGTATACATCATCTATCTGGTGGCAAAAGTAGGTTTCTGCTGCAATATTGATCATCCATGGACGGCCGTCACCACGCACTCGTAGATGCAGTGTGTTGAATGTGGACAAATCATAGTGCTTCTTCCTCTCAAATGAAGCCTACAAATTGAAAATGTTACGGTTAATTATACTGAGAGGGGGTTCAGTGTCTTCTTGCTCAGAGACACTTTGGCTGGTACTGGGATTTGAACCTATGACCAGATGATTACTCATTTCAGATTTTTTCATTTGAACATTTTTTTTTCACGAACTTAATCAAGGACACCAGTCCTAGCAGCGGAAATGGGCTGCGTTCAGCAGCAACTCTAACGGAAGCACAGATGGCACATATTTTTCTTACATCTTCCTCAACAATTTCTGAACGTTATCCATTATCAGTGTCCTGAACGCACCCCTGGTGCAACAATGTTCACCGTCCTGACTCCTGAGTGACACACTCCGTAACGATCGTTCCCGATTTGTCATTGTTTTTGTTTGTTTTTTATCAGAAAACACTCAGACATGCATGCGCGCGCGCATCAAGATTCATATTTGTATTTGATTTTGAATATCCTCTGGCTGTATTTTGTTTATTTTCGTTTGTTTGATAAAGATGATATGCCGAACGCGCGCCCGTGTGTGTATTTATTTATTTTGAGTGCGCATGCTCTGTAATGTCTGTGCGTTGCGCCGTTCCTTGCGTGCGTCAGAGTTGCCATGTCCTCTTATTATAAGTTGCTTGTAAATATTGGTAGTTGTGGGTTGCGTTTTTTTGGGCTTGATTCTAAAGTGTAGTTGCTTATTTGGGCTTGTTTCCTAATGTTGTTTCAACCAGTGGTTCTTAAACATTTTCATGTCAAGGACCCCCAAATGAATATGTATGTAAATGCACAGACCACCCTCCCATATGAAAATATTTTGTTGGTTACTTATTTTTCTTGTAAAAATATGGCAACACTGGCGTCGGCGCGTCCAGTCCACTGGTTTACCATCAAACATTCAGACGACACAGAGGTAGCACGTTAGCCTCTCCGCGCTAATCATGGTTAATGTAAAGAAACGGAAAGGTCGCGTCGTGATTGACTCTGATTCCGAAGACAGTGCGAGCGACGATAACTTAGATCAGGTAACGAAACACGATCTGCCTTATTTTGTCGTAATGTTCATTGTTTACGTTGTCAACGCTTTGAGGTGAAGCTAACGGATGATAGCTATAGCCTCTGATTGTGCTTTGCCTGGCAGTGTTGCCATGTCCGCTTATTATAAGCGACTATGGGCTTCTTTTTCTATAAAGTTGATCGTAATGGTGGTTGAGTTTTTTTCGGGCTTGTTAAAGTGTAGTTGCTTATTTGGGCTTGTTTGCTATTGTTGTTTAAACTAGTGTTTCTTAAACATTTTCATGCCTAGGGCCCCCAAATGAATATGCCAAAAATTAATGTTGGCGGACCCCCATTTGAAAATATGTTATGCCAGGGAGTCAGGGACCCCCATACAAGATTTGTGTTAAAACATTTTTTTTTTTTTTTCATATTTTACACTGCTTTTCCTCATGATTTTTTTGAAAATAGCATATGCGACACGTCGTCAGCTTGTTTGATCCCCTATTTTCTGATAAATAACCGTAGCCTAGTTGCTTCTTTTAGGCTTGTATTCTTGGTTGCTACCTGGTGGTTGCTTATTTCTTTCACAAAATCTGGCAACACTGTTGCCTGGCCTTGCCTTGGTGAAAGTGGGCTCAGTCTATTGACTGGAACACGACACTTAAACAGTGGTGTTATTACCCCTTCTGGAATGACTATGTCATCCCCTGAACTGCAGCAGTTGTCTTTTTAGCATTGGTCTTTTGCTTAAATTAATGAACAGACCATCTCTTCAACAGAATGCTATTATTTAGACAAGCTTTAGGCTGCTGCAGCTAACTAGCTACGCCAGTGTTGCATTTCAAGAACACAACATTTATGAAGCCTATTTCAACATTTGTTACTACTTGTTTATTTTGTATTACTATCGTGCATGTGATGTTTTTTTGCATAGTATTGTATATTTGTCTGTCAGTAGATGTGTTGATGTATTGAATGCACATGGACCCCAATGGAAATGAGCCATATTGCTTTCTTGGGTTTTTAAATCATGTTTTAGCATCCCTTTGTATAGAACCGTACTTTTTGTGATGCAAAAAAAAAAAGTATTCATATCAAAGCAGAAAAACACCGCCAAAGGCTTGGCACGGACTGGTTTTGTGTACTTGACTGTTTCACACTGTGTATCGATGGTTCTCAAACTTTTACATTTCAGGGTCTCCCATTAACTCTGACGGTATACAAATGGAACCAAATGGTTCCATTTGTATACCGTCAGAGTTACAGACACGTTAGGGTCAATTTAGAACCCCCCCAAGGAACCCAGAGAGTCACACTTGTAGAATCACTGCTGTATATGACGGATGTTTAGCTTTCTGGTTTGTGGGGGGGGGGGGGGGTTAGAAAGTCTGCATGGCATTCGCAGTCGATTTACTATATACCTTATCTCTCGAATGACGTCATGGGCGCAGAGCCAGAATTCTATTTCGGTGTTGTTGACAAACATCAGCCAGCTATATCTGTCTGACCAAGTGTTCTCTATAATCTTTGAGTTGAAAAGACTGAAAACTGAACCTCACAGGGTTGCACCTGGTTTAGTGTTTTTCCTTTCCTTAGAATATTTGTACGTGCACACTGCCCAGGCACAAGTAGCCATGTAGCCCTCATGTCATGTGTAAACAAAACGCATGCAGTCACTTAAACCAGCATTGTGGCCTTAATGAGCTACGGGAAGTTAACTGTGCTTTTCTGATTTCATCAAGCAAACTGCATTTTTTTGCTCTTGATTTGTACTATGTAACAGTATCAAGTGACTATTCGTTAATGAGGGTTTTATTGTCAGTATGTGGTCGTGCTTTTTCAGACTTTTTGATGAAGACTGCTATGATGGTCACTTGGTCAGATGTTTTTGCAACATCTTACATTCACATTTGCATAGCCATGTCTCCAGTATGAACTTCAACCACCCTGTGTTTCTGCAGTGTTGCATATTCTTTTCTATACATTGAAATACAATTCCTGGATTTTTGTCACTAAACCATATTCCTTTTTAATTACAGGAGCTTTTGTCATTGGCAAAGAGGAAGAGAGTTGACTCAGGTGAACAGGAAGAGCCAGTCAGTAAGCCTGCTGCTTCTACAGACTCAGAGACATCAGATAGTGATGATGAGGTATGACAACAATGGCTCCACCATATTTAAATGGTCTTCTCCCAACTATGGCCTAAAGTTGAAAATTGAGCCCATACAAGCAAATCAATCAGTCTCCTAGCGCCATCTCTTTTCAGACATAAAAGCTTAGTTGGCATTCTGTCACATTAACCTCAACTTTCCTCACAGTATCAACCTCTTGTCTTTATTATTTTAGTTTATATGTATAAATGTAAGCAACAATCATTATTTGATGATATACACAATGTTTCAATGCTTTGTACAGTGGACCGTCGGTGGCACCAAAGGCAAGAAGAAGGTTAAGCAAGGGAAAGGGTCGGATAAGAAGAACACTACAAAGAAGAAAGTAAATAAAGCTGCTGCGTCTGGTAGTTCTGATGGAGACAGTTCAGCTGAGAGCTCTGCTCCAGAGGAGGGTAAGTTGCATCTGTGGTGAAATGTGGGGAGAACGAGAACAAAGTACTAATGAATATGCAGAAGAAGGAAGGCACTGGAGCAAACTCTGACAATTTAAGCCTTTTCTATTTACAGGGTGCAGGCAAATATCGTGAAACGTGACCACGTTTCAATGTCAATATATCTTCATCAGATCATGACCTGCCTGCACCTTGTAAATAAAAAAGGCTTTAATTGTCCGAGTTTGCTCCAGTGCCTGCCGCCTACTACACATACCAGTCGCACCGGATGCACTGGATCAGCCTGAATTTGGCTTGAGGGGCAGTCGAACCCCTTTGTTCTTGACCAAAGAATATTCCTTGTAGCCTTCTCCACAGTCAGAATATAAGTATAACATATAACTTCTTCAGAATGTGTAAGTCGCTCTGAATAAGGCTGTCAGTTAAATGCCTGATGTGCAAAAATATAACCAGAATCACTGAAATCCGGCCAATAAATAAAACGTATAGAATTTGGAGGTACAGAGACATTTTTGACATAGAGTAGGATGAGATACCTCATAGAGTGAAGAGGGACATTGCAAGGCATACCAACAGCAGTCTGATGGTGTGGACATTATATATGCCCCCTCTTTTTGAATTGAACAGTTGGTATTCTGCCATGATGTGTGTATAAGCTGTGTGCTATGCACTGAACCTGCAGCTATAGACAAGGATTGCATTGGTCCAATGTACCTTGTTCATTTGTAGAATAATTTCTCGTGGCTGTCATTAGGTGACTCATCTCCTTATCCTACTTATCCTAGCTGGCATGTAGGGCAGCAACTAATCTGTGTTTGGGAGATGTGGGCTATTTACATTACCCCCCCCCCCCCTCTACACTGTAGGTTCCTTTGATGTTTTGTGTGTGTGTGTGCGCGCACACGTGCGAGCGCACTTATGTATGCGTGTTACCTGTGTGTGGCGTTGACAGACACTATGTGGGCATATGTGTTATTTGTGTGTGTGTGTGTGTGTGTCTGTGGGGAAGAGGGGTCATTAATACTGTTACTCTACCATTGTATTTTAATGTTAAGGGCATTTAGTTTGCAGCTACATGAAATGTTCTATACAAATAAAATTGACTTGGCTTATAGTTGGAGATACATAGCTGTTTTCCAGCTGAGCTCAGGAAAAGTTAATAAAATTGCTCTGAAATAGTACTGGATCAAAAGATTTAGAATTGCCATACAAATGTGTTGTGGTGTTATAAGTTGAGCATGACCACTAGTATCAGGTACAATAATGATTGCCCTAAGACCTGAAAACAAGACCCAGAGATTAAAATTGGCTATAAAAAAGAAAGCATCACATAACTAAGCAAAAAAAACATGGACACGGCACAGCATTGGAATTCCATTTGTTCTAATTATTTTGTGTTTATATTTTTTGTAGGTCACTCCGAATAAGAGTGTCAGCTTAAATGTGTAAATGATCCCCATGTATTCCCATAACTTTACAGTGTACTGGTGACCATTTGAAGAAGGGGAACTTATCATAGTCTTATTTTCTCCCCATCAGGCGAGGTCTCAGACTCAGAGAGCAACAGTTCCTCCTCCAGTTCGGACTCAGATTCCTCCTCTGAGGACGATGTTTTCCAGGACGGTTACGGTGACGACCTGATGGGAGATGAGGAGGACCGAGCTCGGCTGGAGCAGATGACAGAGAAGGAAAGGGAACAGGAGCTGTTCAACCGAATTGAGAAGAGAGAGGTGGATAAAAGACGGTAAGTGCGTTTGCTTTCCAAGTTTCTCAGCTACTGTACGGGTTGAAAGAAAAGTTGTTTATTTTGTAAAAGACGATTAACGAAATGAAACCCATCTACTAGAGATATTAACTAGAGATGCCGCGATCCGATTAACAGATCGGATATCGGCCCGATAACAGCTAAAAAATGGAAATCGGATCGCAGCGAAAATGCCGATCAAACGCTCCGATCAAAACACTCCATTCCAGTACGCCACTCCAGCAGTTCTATGCAGCACTTCTAACCAGCACGCTGTGAAACTTTGTTGACTATGATTCTGGAGAGGTTTGATCAATCCTTTTAACATTTAGTTTTAACATAACATCAGTAATAAAAAGTAAAGATAATAAAAAGCGTGGACAGTGGTCGTGGCCGCGCGCCACATGTTGTACGGGCTGACACATTCTCCGTGCAAGCAACACAGAAGTGAGTTGCCCTTCTTATCTTCATCATCCTACAGCGTCACACAAAGCATCAAAGTAGATCTACAAGCTCTATGAGGTTTCCACCCGACAGAGACAATATTATGTACTATATAGTCCCTGTCATGCCAACCCTAACCGATATTGGGGAGGGTGTAGACTAGAGACAACCACTTTCTTCTGCCGACTCTGTTTTTGTCCGTCTCTTCCTCACTCATTCTCCCCTCTCCTCCCCTCTCCTCTGGGCCAGTGGTTTTCAACCCTTTTCATATCAAGGTCCATTATTTATTCCACATTTAAGCCACGGATCCCACCATTTGATGAGATTTAGAATCTCAGACCCAAAAGTTTAAAACTAGAAGATTTTGTTACCGTTGGATAAGACTAAACAATGTGACTACTTTTTCCACCACTGCTCTCTCGAACCTGGTGATTAATCATTAACCCACAGGATTTATTATTGTCCGTCTTATTAAAAAAGACAATGCCTACATAAAAGGGAAACTTTTACAACATGGCATAGCTGTCCATCGAGGCTCTTTACACTGATAGGGACGCATTTGGGATAAAAGAGAAGGTGATTCAGACATGCAGCGAAATACTTTTCTTTTCTTTTTTCTGAGCGGTGTGCGGACCGAGAGGTGCACGGGGGGATCGGAGTGGATAATAATAATAATATATTAGATATTAATAATAATAATTAACTTTATTTATATAGCACCTTTCATAACATAAATGCAGCTAGAAGTCCTTTACAGAGCAACAAAAAAAATATACAACCTTTTAGATAGACAGTACTGTATAGAGACTATTATGTGACATATCGGATCTGTTTTGATGCTGCCGGATCGGATCGCAAAAACCTTGATCGCAGCACCTCTGATATTAAGATGAGTCGAAAGTCGACTCGATTTTCGACTTGTTGCTCATGTCGATTCTAAAAATAGAAAAAAAAAATACAGCGCTGTCGCCTCACAGCTAGAAAGTCCTGGGTTTGATTCCCGCCGGGGACGCTGTGGGCACTGGGGTCGTTTTCTCTCCTCCGACCTCCACGTCATCAGTGCCCATACCCTAGGTGGGGTTGGTGAAAGGGCCTTTAAGTGTGGAGTTTGCATGTTCTCCCCGTGTCCCCTAGGGTAGGTGCCCTCACAAAAAACATGCAGTAATCTTGGTCTCTATACTGCCTCCCCCCTGGTCAGCCGGGGCGCCTGATGGAGGGAAAAGGAACTGGTTGGAATAACGTGTTCCTTCCACGCGCTACGTCCTACCGGGGAAACTCCCCCCTGTCAGGTGATAAGAAGCGGCCTGCTCAATCCTCATGCGTTGAAGGAAGCATGAGCTCAGTTCGGGGCTCTCCCAAGGCTGGCAGAGGGAGAGTAGCGCCTAGGATTACAAGCTTAGACAATTGGCACTGGTTGAAAAATAGGCGACAAAATCGTGGGATAAAAACTTTATGAAAAAAAAAAAGAAATGGAAAAATATTTTTTTACATTTTTTTTTTGTCATTTAATTTTTTACCAAAAATGTTTTAATGGCTTGTTCAAAAATGTAAAAAAGTATAAAATGTTTTCCAAATGGGAGAGGAACAGTTAGGTCTGTGTGTGATAGCCTAAGATATTATGCCTACTATTAGCGTTGTCGAGGGGAAAGGGAAAGGCTTCCGGTGACCTGATGACATTTCTAGAATACACCGTGCCCTGTCGCCAAGCTATGACAGCGCGACAAGAGAGTGAACGTTCGCTGAGGTAACCGGAACAATTGCTCTATAACATACTCGCCCCCATTTTTATACTGAGGTTACGTTTAGGAGTACCTGGTGCCGACCGTTTCCAGGTCGCCGGATTTGACCTGGGGCGTTTTTTGGGGACGAGCGCTCTTGTATTCGCTGAGGTAACCGGAACGCTCAGTAAGATGTTATAAAAGTTTATAGGTATCATATACGTGTTGTGTTGTTACTATTATAATTTGGCATCGGGAAGGAGAGCTGAGTCTGACATCATTCTTACTAATTTGTCAAATGTAGGCCTCGTTAGATATAGGCTGTTGTAGCATACGGATTAAACAAATGTTCTGCGTTAATAAACATGTTTATAAAATAAAGTCTAATTTTTATTATCATTAGGGCTTTGATACAAATTCAAAACATGAAGGCTGCAGTTGTGGTGCTTAAAGGAAAGCGCAGTTTGCGCTCTCCTCTCAACTGCGAAGCAAAAAATATATAATTAAGGAAAATTGATCGACACATTGATAAATGCCCCCAACACGCTAAATACTGAGTCGTTAACATCCTTACTATCTGCAGTAGCTGGTTTACTTTCTATATAGAATGCAAAGCCTCTCTGCAAGCTTGAAAGCTTTTTAAAGACAGGGCAGACAGGGAGCCAATGTAAAGATCTGAGAACTGTGTGATATGTTCCACTTTCTTGGTATTAGTAAGGACTGGAGCAGCAGTGTTCTGTATCAACTGCTTGAAACTGGCTTCAGATAGGTAATTCAACACGAGTGAACTTTGCGTTGCCTTGGTTTTTGTCTTTGCAGTTGAAGGTGTGGATTGATTTGAAAAGTATTTCTTCAAATTAGTTCTGGCGAGGTGAATGATAGCTGTAGAATTTGATAATTCTAAGGTTGTCTTATCACCTGGATGATGAAAATAATCATTATAAAAAACTAAAAACTCATTAAAAATGTAAAGTTTTCATGACTTAAAAATGTAAAGTATTCATGACTTAAAGTCAATGGGCTAAACATTCAATAAGGTATGATCTTTTTAATATCAATTTATGTTGACCGTATCTAATTTTGTGGTAGTTGTACTGTTAACAGTTGCTGTGTGCTGTTTTTAATGTTGTTTTTCTCCTCAACAGGTTTGAAATTAAAAAGAAACTGAAGACCGCAAAGAAGAAGGATAAGGAGGAGAAGAAAAAGAAGCAGGAGGAAGAGCAAGAAAAAAGGAAGCTATCTCAGGTCCAAGACACTCAAGTGGTGGGTACAGTCCTGTTGGCATATCACACATTGCTTATGGGTGGCATGGTCATCTGTTTGATTTGTTCTTAAGTGTGCAGAAAGTCTCATGGATAAAATCACCACAGCACCATATTATGGTTCAGTGTTTTCAAAACTTGAAAGGATGTAATATTGACAAAATTAGTTGGAGCTGTGGTTTGTGTGAGAGAGAGCACACTGTTTTTTTTCTTCTTTTTTTTCTACAGATTTTTGGCAGTTTTTTGTTTCTTTCCCCAAACCCAGGTATATTAAGTATTGTTCTTTTGGTAGCGGCAAACTTGTCTAGTAGAGGGATGGGAAAGGTGGGGGAGAGAGTAGGGGAGTGAGATGCAGCAAATGGTTGAGCCAACCCGGGAATCGAACCGGGGGACTTGCCGTCAGGCATGTCAGCATATGTGGTACGCCTACCTAACCACACGGCTATCGGGTTGTCCCAATGCCATATTAAAAGTCAACAGAATTTTCACATTGTCTTTTCAACTTCCACCCCTCTCTAGGTCATGTCACACAACAAGGAGAGACGATCCAAACGTGACGAAAAGCTTGACAAGAAGTCACAGGCCATGGAAGAACTGAAAGCTGAGCGTGAGAAGAAGAAAAACAGAACAGGTTGGCACACGGTCATAGTCCTATTTCTATTCTTGTGTTATAGCCCTTAAGTGGTATTGTTCTGGCAATAAAGAGGTTGGGACATTCTTAAGCTGATCTTTGACTTCTCTGGCGAACAGCTGAACTGCTGGCTAAGCGTCAGCCCCTAAAGACAAGCGAAGTGTATTCTGATGATGAGGAAGAGGAAGAGGAAGATGATGACAAATCATCTATAAAAAGTGACCGGAGTTCACACTCTTCATCTTACGATGATGACGACGAGTGAGTATGAGTAACAACACTAACAAAGAGCCAGTATGTGTCAATCTTCATCTTGCATTTTGATGACTGCATGACCTCTCCTAAGCACCTGATAGACGTTAGACACACCACCACTCATGCATCTCTATTTTGATGATCTCCTTTTTGACCTACTTTTGAAATGTATATAACTTCTACTTTTATAACATGACCATCTACAGTCAAATTTACAAATGTTAATACTAAAGTGAACATTTATGTTGATTGTTCCTAAACCCTGTTATTCTCCTCTGGAATTCGAAAAGTGTATCTCTGGATGTCGTGTCTTTCTAGCTAATCAAAAGTTTTGCACATCTCTCTGTTCTCCATCTCTCAATCTCTGCCTCCATATCTCTCTCACCATCTTAGAAAAGAGGAGACTCCACCAAAGTCCCAACCAGTATCACTCCCAGATGAGCTCAACAGAGTCCGCCTGTCCAGACACAAGTTGGAACGCTGGTGCCACATGCCCTTCTTTGCCAAGACTGTGACTGGGTGCTTCGTTAGGATAGGTATTGGGAACAGCAGTAGTAAACCAGTTTACAGGGTAGGTTGACCTCTAACATTGTGCTTAATGTCATGTGATTATCATATCCATGTGCTATTGCTATCCAATTGTATGTGTAGGTCCATTGAAATATTTTATTTTAATTGATTTAACCTTTATTTAACCATGCAATCAATAAGATTCCCAGCTTAGATTACATTTAATTGTGTTGTTCTGTCCAGTTATATTCCTCTCTCTTTTCATTGAAAGGTTGCTGAAATAGTGGATGTGGTAGAGACGGCCAAAGTTTACCAGCTTGGAACAACGAGAACAAACAAAGGCTTACAATTAAGGTAGGAATCTTAGATTCCAACTAACAATCTACAAGGCAAAAACAAGTTCTACTATTAACCTTTACTCCCTGAATGTGTGACTTTCAATCTTATTCATACATGACAGGCATGGAGGCGACACGCGTGTCTTCAGACTTGAGTTTGTGTCAAATCAGGAGTTCACAGACAATGAGTTTATGAAGTGGAAAGAGGCGGTAAGTAATGGGAGGTAGTTTGGAAATAATAAATATACTTGATACATGAAACTTCAAAGCTTTTAAATGATGGTTTTGGTGCAGAAAAGGTTAGGGTATGAGAGACATTGCAAGATCTGTCAACCCTGAAATAAGAGTTACGTTTCTTTGTTCTTTGCAGATGATGGTTGCTTCGATGCAAGTCCCAACTCTTGATGAAATCACCAAAAAGGAGCAGTCCATCAAAGAGGCCATGAACTATAAGTTCAATGACAAAGACATAGAAGATGTATGTCAGTCCTCTTTGGTTTGTCTATGTTCTGGTCTGAAACATTATGCAGAGCAGAAAAAATAGTAATATTTTTTGCATCTGCTTTTCTTCACAGATTGTGAAAGAGAAGGACAGATTTCGAAAGTGTCCATCAAATTATGCCATGAAGAAAACTTCTCTCCTCAAAGATAAGGTACTGGGAAATACAGAAACATTAAGTGCTCTCTTCGTATTTGCTGCCTCTATCAGTGTTCTGTCTGAGTCATATATATGACAAGCAGGTGCTTAAGAAAGCGGCATCTATTAGAGCAGCAGACAGCTCTCATCCCCTGAATCCTGAATACAGGCTCTTGCCTTCCGACCAATGGTTAAAGGCCCCTGCAACTAGAAACAACAGGTACAAATTCTCATTTATACCTACTTCCATTCGTGCCATCAATAATGGAAGCAGGAGGAGGTAGCTGCTGTTCAGTTGTGGGGACAGTTTACAGGCTCATCACCATCTTGGGAGGATGGTAATGATGAGCTGATGTTTTTTTCTTCTTCTTTTGTTTCTATGGTGCAATATGGTTGTGCTCTGCTGTCTACAATTGGCTGGGTGGTTGGTTGATTGGTTAGTTGTCTTGCTGCGTGGACACATGATTATGATGATTATTGATGACATGATTATGATCTGGATGTCTTTGTTCTATGCATGTTTATTGTGTATTTTAGAGTTCTTAATCTGCTTTGCTGCAGCACAAATTGACCAGTTTGGGATATAATAAACTTAACCTTGAACCTTCTGACTGTGCTGATCCCTCTCTTTGTTTGTGTTGGACTAAAGGCCATGGCAGAAGACAGAGGAGACGGTGATAAAGCTAAAACTATCCAGGACGAACTGAATGAACTAGAGGAAAGAGCTGAAATGCTTGACAGGCAGAGGACCAAAAGCATCTCTGCAATCAGGTTTGTTTCAGAATCTTTGAGTTGTAAATAGTTTGTAACAAGGAACAACATTGGACTATTATTAGCTAATAAAAAGGACTTTGTTTTTAGGAGAGAATTTGTTGTTCTTAACTTCACTGCCAAGGACGTAATAAACATATTTTTTTCCAATTACCAATTCTGCCATGGACGTAAAAAATGTATTTATTTTATTTTATAAAAGATCCCACGTTCTTTATCACTCGCAGTGACTACTTTCACTGTAACTCACCCGGATACGGAAATAACGTAAATCCAAAATTTTCTTCCAGTTTAACTCTTTCACTGAAACGGCTCTTTCTCGACTTGCCTTTTTTTTTCGCTGTGTTGCGCCAGACGCTCTGTTTTGAAACAGCTGCGAGGGGAGAAGGAAATGACGCTGATGGAATATTCTTTCTCTGGGCCACACACACGTACGCTGTGTGTTTACCAACAGTCGGACACTCGATCATAAGGGATGTACATTTTCTGTAGCGTGTATCTTTGACAAGAAATGGCGTGTTTACATGGAGCTGACCCGGTTGAAATGTTAGTTGTCTGGGCGACTCAGACACATACTCTGTGTGTTTACAAACGATTGGACATGCGATCATAATGATTTTTTTTTTGTGAAAGTAAAAAAAAAAAAGAATTTGCTGGCAGTGGGCATCATTAAAGATGGAAAAGCCCAAAAATATCAAATAAATAAATAAATGATGTTTAGCTTTACCTCACACTCATCTTACACATACTTTTTTACAATCCAGTTATATAAATCAGAGGAACAGAAGTTGGAACATCGTGGAATCTGAAAAGGCTTTAGTTGTAAGTTCCAACATTCACTTCATATTCATATGATGATGATTTGCTTGTACAGTAAATTATGTTTTACAACATCTCTTACTGGTTATATTCTACTTCACTTCTTCCTCTCACAGGCTGAAGGACAAAGTACCAAGAACCAACAAATGGACCCTTTCACCCGAAGACAGTGCAAACCGACTATGGTGTCTAATGTAAGCGTTCTTTATTTCCTTCATAGTAGATTTAATTTAATCAAATTCTGTTGAGTTTATCTGGGTAATTTAATATCATTGACCTTTGTGTTTTTAGGCCAGAGACCCATCTGTACATGCAGCTATCCTTGAACACCTAAACCAGAAATATGGCTCAGGGTCAGAAATGCAAGATCCCAACGCCGGGGACAGGAACTACCAGGTAACACAGGGGCACATGACAACTTGAAACGTAAGTTACATATGTAACTATGGTTCTATGAATCCTGGATGACTGCCAGAGGCAGTGCTTAACACTGGATGATATCCGTCTCACGCACGTGCAGTCGAGTAATTAATATCAACAAAGTCACAGCTGTGACATAATGACGGTGGGCGTGGAACGCAGTAGTCAGCGTACATAAGCCCACAGCCGTCATTAATGACTTCCCTGCGGAATCAATTGTCCATTGTGTGACCTGTAGTGTAGGTGTTAAGTGACGTGCACGTCACGTCATTAAAATAGAGTGCAACCACGTTCCAATTCAGCATTCATCCCAAGATTTTTTACTAGCCAAACATTACAGCAGAGACATCAATGTAAAACATTGTGTGTGATTGGTCAGAAACAAGGTGCTTGTGATTTATAGTGTTACTGTTTAATTTCCACAATCTGTCGCCAACGGTACCATACACGGTTTACTTTTTTTTTGTTGCCAGAATATAGTAGTCTGGGGGACTACAAACACAACACATGGCAATTAATTAATTACAGCGAGATAGTACACATCTTGTAAAATAGTAAGTAAATGGTGCATTTACATAGCACATTTATCGAAAGCACTTTACAATGTTCACACACACACACACACACACACATTGACACAACGATGGCTGAGGAAACAATCATTGTATTGCAGTGGCTTTCACTGAAGCTTCGTTTTAGCCCAATGTTATGGTAAATAACATTCTGTGGGGTGACAAACTGAGAATACATTATTATTACTGCCTTTAATGGAATTTTAATCTGAGTTCTTTACCCAAAGATAATCTAGATATTCCTATTCTCTGTGTTCTAGGGACAAGCTAACCAGAAAGACAAAGATGCCCCCAAAGCAACCAGCGATCTTTCAGAAGACCTATTCAAAGTTCATGATTTTGATGTCAAGATTGACCTACAGGTTCCTAATGCAGGTGAGATGAACTCATGTACAGTATGTTCATCGTGCCATGTAGGTCATGATTATGTGAAATTTAATTGATGTAATGATGAGTGAAACGGTCTCTGCTTTGAAGAGAGACACAGCCAGCTATTGGTAAACCCTTTTTTTAAATTTGCGTTATATAAAGGATTATTAATATTATATTCTTATGCTTTATTGCAGAGGCAAAGTCTCTCTCAGTGAGCTCAAACGCTCTTCCTGTGAAGGATGGTGCCCCCCGAAGGTCTCTCAATCTGGAGGACTACAAGAAAAGGAGGGGATTAATCTGATTGCTATGAGCCACTTGTTCAAAACCACATTGCATGTCCAACTGATTTGAATGTGTGTGCGTGAGTGAGTTGGTGAGAGAAAGCTGAGAGAATGCGTGAGTGAGACTGTGAGGACAGGATGTGTGTAAGTGTTGATACAAGAGACTGTTCATCCTACCACAGAGGACATATTGATTACTAAAGCTTAATCATTAAGCAAAGACGTTTTTATCAAGGATCTCTCCAGGAACACGCGTGTCCAGAAGAAACACGGACGTTAAATTGTGGGAAAAAAATGTTTTCTTCTCTTTTTTTTTTGTTAGTTATTTGGAGTTTGTATTTAACTTCTCTCCCCTCATTTGGATGTAAGGGAGTACACTCTTTTCATATTTCTTTTTTTAATACATATTGTTTTGGAAGGTTGTGGATATTGACCTTGAACAGGCAAGGACAATTATCCTCTGGGACTTTAATTTTCAGGTTACTCTGATATTACTGGACAGAACACTCGATGGAGCTGAATCAGCTTTTACCTCATCAACAGTGAATTACTTTGTACTTGTTCCTTTGTTTCCCTCCCAAGCATAGCAGCTCATGGTTTTTCATAGAGCTGATGGAGATCTTCCATGTATAACTCAGCTACAACCTACAACTTTTTCCCTTTGTTTAAACAAAGGAATATAGGAATGGGACGCAGCTTGTCCGATTATATGTCAACTGGACAATGTCACTTTTTAAGTATTTGAACCAGCCGGATTTAAGATGAAAACAAAAAACAAAAACACTTTTTTTATGGATGATTAAAAGCATTGCGTTGTTTATTTTATCTCTAGTTTGGTTGTTCATGGGATAAATCCCCTCCCTACTTGCAGATCAGATTCTACGTGTTACCAATTGTGTCCATAGTCAGTTCTTGTATTGATGTGGCATGCCATGTAAATATGCATTTTGGAGTGAGTGCGGAAAAATAAAGAGGCACTGTTTCATATGTCTTGTGTCTGTTTCAATTATCAATGTCCGGAAGCTAATTTAATGAAAAATGGTGGATGCCATAAAACTAACCATTGACTATAGGCATACATTTTCCAGGTCATTAGATGACTGAGTGGTTAATATATGGCTAATGGCTTTATAATTACTTGTTAAATATTTTAAATGAAATAAAAGTATGCCTAACATGATCCATAAAATAATGGTGCTGGTCTTGAATCAGTATTTATTTATTAAGGATCCCCATTAGCTGGTGCTAGAGCAACCAAGTTAGTTGTCCTGGGGTTCCTGTGGTATTGTTTTGCTTTAGTTATGTTTATAACATACAGGTATGTGCATAGCGCCATTTGGGATAGTGTGCATCGAGTGTAATCTAATTTCAGGCCATGACCCCCCAACCCAATCATAATTGAACTGCACCCCCCCCCCCCACTACACTTGGAATATAGGAGTTGTTTGCTTTCACAGAAAAATATTGTGAAAATAGCAGATCTACAACTAAAGCTCGCAACGCCTCGAGGCGTTGTGAGTTTGTAGATCTGCTACAGTATTTTCAAAATGTTTGCCTCTTTCTTATATTTGACAATTTGGCTAAAGTTTGACAATTTTTTATAGTATAGTTTGTCCTTTTTTTGTCACTCCAATAATGTCATCATCATTTCATATCATCCCAAATCATGTGGGGACCCCCCTGCCCCGCCCCCCCCCCCCCACACACACACACAGGTTGAGAACTGCCTGTAAAAAAAAAAAAAACACTGGCTCATTTTCAATCAGGCTCTGTGAGAGGCACTCTGTTTTGAGGTCCTTGCTTGTAACACTTCCTGGTCCACGTATTGTAGTCTCCAGCAGGTCAACAACATCCTATTTGACAGATAATGATGACATTCGACAGTGTATGTTCAAACAGTATCGCCCCTCTATCATGATCACCAATCCAACCTGACCGACAGCAAACCAACTGGAGATCGTTTGCATTTTGGGCGTCGTTCAATAACGGTATGTAGCTTTCCATAAGAACTAGCTAGCCTGTTAGCATTCAGGGTACAGAGATGACTTTAAACCTCTTGTGTCCAGTTTAGCGTCATAGTGGCAGCAGAATTGTATGCCAACGACCCCTTATAGCCTATTATTTATGCTGACTTTAAAATCGCATAAGTTGGTAACGTTACCACCTTTTTGGTTAGTTCGACTTCGAATGCTAGCTGTAGCTGTAAATATGAGCTCATCTACTAGCTTGTTTCTCCCATAGGTGCAGAATGTCTTGGTTTACTGAATTGGCTGGGAAAGCTGAAGATTTCCTAACTAAGGTGGACGCGGGTGCTGCCACTGCCCTTAGTAAAACCCATGAGACCCAGGGGACCTCCTCCTTTTCAACATCATATGAGGGTGATTCCATGAGCACCTCTGGATACAGCAGCACAGGGTTCAAGACCGACACCTCTGTGACACAACACACCTATGCCTCGCCGCACAATGCAACAAGCTTTATTTCCTCAGCTGCTTCCAACATCAAGAGATCCAACTCAACGCTGCTGCTGACTGGCACAGCTAATGTGTCCACTTCAGCCAGCAACGCCCCCAACACTGTCAAAGCCTCCTCAGGCTTTGTGAGGCGCAAAAAGAGCGAGCAGGATGTGGACGACGACATGCTATTTGACTTTCTGAACAGTTCGGACCCACCTTCTGGTGACAGGAAGGATTTGAGACGGGAGCCTCTGAAAGTGGCGGTCCCTGAGGTCACTGAGGTACAAAGCATACCTGCTGTCCCTCCCCTCTCCGCCGCTGCACCTCTGTATAGCCTCCCTTCGGCCCCTTCCACTCCCCCCTCGACCAGGGGCATCTCACGGGCATCAAGCCTCAGCTCTTTGTCCACTCACAGCATGAAGATCTCAGATGATGGGTCTGCCAAAGATCAAAGCCACGGTATGAATGTAGATAGTAGTTGCTCTTAACTGACAAGTTGTATCCACAAGTTTCCTAGGGCGTTGTGGGCATCACTTCCTGTCGATTTGATCAGGTATCAGGGATAAAATCGACAGGAAGTGATGCCCACCACAATGCCCTAGGAAACGTGTGGATAGTATTGTATAGGTGTCGTTTGTATGAGGACAACAATGTGTAAAAATGTTAAGAAGAAATTGCCTATATGTGTATGTATGTATGTACTGTATGTATGTATTCACTCCTCCAAACTTCTGTTTATCAAGAACCACACATCAACCAATCTAAGCACAGTGCACAGTCATACAGTTTTATATGGTCTTTGTACAGTTGTCTCACTGATTTCTGTCTCAGAGCTCTGTGTTTTTGTGATACCCCCGCCACAGAAACACCTGAGAGTTCCGGTTCAGACTCTGGCATGGCCCCTCCCATAGAGTCTGCCGCCAGACAGGAGGCATCTCCCCCCACAGAGGAGCCCCAGAGCCTGGTGCTGTCCAGTCTGCGCCTGGAGAACCAGCTGCTGCGCAGCGAGGTTTCCTCCCTCAACCAGGAGATGGCATCCCTCATCCAGAGAGCAAAAGACATGCAGGAGGGTAGGTTCACAAAGATTCACCTTCTGGTACTTTTAATTCATAGACGCACGGACAGAATGCACGACACGCATTTCGGCGTCAAGCCTTCCTTAGCGCGTATATGATATAAGATGAGGCTACATAGATTCACTGTTGAGCAGGACAGCTACCTCATTATGTCCAAAACTTTACTTTTCAGGAAATGGACAAAAGAACCTGTGTTCCAGTGGATCCAATGTAGTTATTATTTCATCAAAGGCTCTTGTTAATACTTTTCATTGGTTCAATATTTATAAAACCTACAGGCAGACTTAAGCACTTTAATTTTCACTTAGCAAAAAATAGCAAAAATAGCTGATCTTCAAGCTCACAACGCACCACATTACGTGACGGCTATTTGTGTTACTTTTGTGTGGCACTGATTGTTGTATAAAGTTGAAATATGGAGATACAAGGTGTCTGCCCAACAGCAAGGATAAGGCTTAGATATTTAATTTAGGGTTGCAGTTGCACACTTAATTGTGCATGAATGTATCATACTATGTTAGTGTCCAGTCCCCAGTTAACTGTAAAACATTGGGCTTAGGGTTGCAAAAGTGCTAGACAATATTTTTGCTTCCACAATTTAGACCAGTAATCGTGCCTATTATTGCTATATCTAGGAGGGAGAAAAATAGGGATTGTAATCATGCAGTTCTATTTGAATAACCGCACAACAGTAACTTTCCTCTGTAATGGTTTTAAATAGCTGCTGTTCTTTCATATAGAACTGAACCAGACCCGCATGCGAGCAGAGAAATGGAACTCGGACCAGTCCCGCACAGACCGTACAGTTAGGGACATGCGGTCGCAGGTTGATGACCTCACAGAAGCCCTCTCTGCTAAGGATGGTCAGCTTGCTGTTCTGAAAATCAGACTGGATGAAGCTGACCAGCTGCTAAAGTCTCGCAACATTGCACTGGAGGAGGCACAGTGTGAAAGGTCAAGGTACATTGTTATTGCATCTCAGCTAACACAGTTACAGTATGTTGTGACAACGAACGTGGTCAATTTGGACTACATTAGTTATATAGCAGTGTACCAACAGTGCGAGGTGGCGACACAACCTAATTAGATGCTCTGTTGTGAGAGTACTTTGTAGAGACGTGTACATATGTGCTGATTGCCTCCCAGATGGGACTCTCTCGTTTAATGTACTTTAGACATTAGTTAGGATCACACATCACACACTTTCTGTCACTTGTACAGTTTGCACTTAACTCTCAAACTTAATGTACTTGTACAAACCGGAATTGTAACATTACATTGGTTATCAATTTATATTTTACCTTCCCTTTGTTCAGAATCATGCTGGACCAATCAGAAGGGAACAACCTGCATGTACAAGCTCTTGAAACTGTACAGGAGAGGCTGAGAGAAACTGAACTGTCCCTCAGGAGGGAACAGGACAGCTACAGGCAGATGCAGGTGTGTGTGTGTGTGTGTGTGTGTGTGTGTGTGTGTGTGTGTGTGTGTGTGTGTGTGTGTGTGTGTGTGTGTGTGTGTGTGTGTGTGTGTGTGTGTGTGTGTGTGTGTGTGTGTGTGTGTGTGTGTGTGTGTGTGTGTGTGTGTGTGTGTGTGTGCAGCTACAGGCAGATGCAGGTGTGTGTGTGTGTGTGTTCTTTATGTACTTTTTGAAGAAAAAAAATTAAAATGGTAAAGATTGTTTGGTCATCTTCCTGCTTTCAACACAGAATGAGTACGCTACCCGGTTATCCAAAGTAGAGGCAGAGAGGCAGACCCTGGCGGAGGCAGTGACTGCAGCAGAACGACGGGTGATGGAGGAGAAGCACAGGGCCGATGACCTCCAGCAGCAGATGAAAAGTGCCAAAGCAGCAGCAGAGACTGCCAAGCAGGAGTTACAGGACTACAAACATAAAGCTTCACGCATCCTGCAGGTCAGAGGTCCTCTGCTACTGGCTTTAGCTGTTCTCCTTCAAAAATCAAGACTTTACAGTGTCTTTGAGTGCTTAGAAAAGTGCTATATCAATGAAATGTATTATTACAGTGATATTCTAAGTGTCTTTGATATTGATATTCTAATATAATAAGCATCTACTACTTCTATTATTGTTATTAGTTTATTACAGGGATATAAAAGGAGCCCTTTTACACCTGAAAATACAATAAATCTCAGGAAGAAGTATTTAATTATTTTCACAGAAGAATTGCCTTGTTTTTAGTCTATGCTGCACACATGTGCATTTTCAGGAGAATATACCAATAAAATTGATATCACTACCACTGCTTCTTAGTTTGGGTGGATGATGATTACCATTTCATGCCCCACTTGAGTGCAATAATCTGCAATGTTCTTCTAATTTGGTGCCTATACATCTATTTATGGATATGCAAAAAACTATAATATTTTTTTCTGCTGTGTAAACGTGTTTGTCCAGTCCAAAGAGAAGTTGATCAGTAGTCTGAAGGAGGGGTCTGGGCTGGAGGCTCTAGATGGGAGCGGTGCCACGGCTCTGGAGCTGGAGGAGCTGCGACACGAGAAGGAGCTCCAGAGAGACGAGATCCAGAAGCTGCAGGGCCAAGTGCACACGCTCCGCGCAGAATTACAGGTTAGATAAACCCAGAGATGCACTATGGTGTGGTAAAAAACAACAACACAATAATACAATTATAAAAATACAGAAAGTAGACATAAAAAATTACGCTTCCAAATTAAATTGCAACAGAAAGTTAGTGGTGGAAGCTTGAAGTCTAGCCATATCCTTGCCAGCAATAACTGCTAATGGCTGTATTGTTGTGCATTTGACAAATTCAAAACCTGTATGGCTGAGATTCCTTGTCTTTCTCTGGCAGGATTTCGAGAACCAGGCCCTGACGGAGGCAGAGGCGTGGCGGGAGCAGCAGATGGAGCAGCAGGAACAGCAGGCTTTACAGAATAGAGTCCGACAGGAGGCAGAGGCTGAGGTGGAGCGCTACAAACAGGTGAGAGTAGAACCCTTTTCAGGTTCAAGGATCTTCATTATTTTTATATCTTGTATACAGGTACATAAGAGTACAATTGACAATTATGTGGCTCCTTGAACATTGCAGCAGCAACAGCATAGTAATATGATAAACTTCAATGATAGGAAGAAAAAAGGAGAGAAATAAAGAACAAGAATCTATACATTATATATGCACACACTTTGGCAGTCAGTGTTAGCATCAGCAAATAAAGACTAAAAAGAAAGTGGCTAAAATAATGTAACTCTGAAAGTTAATGTACAGCAGCAGCAATTTGCAGTTTACAAGCCGGCATTTACAGTATATTACTAGTAGCTAACAAGTAACCATTGTTTTGTTTGGAGGATTATTATTTTTCTGCCCTTTTCTGTTTCTGTGTTTCTCATTGATTGATTGAATACTTTATTAGACAGAAATGCAAACAGCACAGGTACAGTCAAACATTTGGGCTAAAACACAAAAAAGTCCTGAGGACTTGTTTCCATTGTGGTCCTATGTATTCAATTCATCACATCATTGGTTTGTGTTGGGTGACAAAGGGAGACTGAGATTTGTACTGATGTCTGCCACAGGAGTTGCAGTACGTTGAGGACGAGCAACACCGCGCCAAAGCCACCCTTCAGAGCAGAGTCAAAGACAGAGAGGATGAAATCCAAAAACTCAGGAACCAGGTAAGCTACTTTTATTCCTGTGAATTTGTAACCTCTTTTTTTGGTGGTGTTTTGGTTTATCTTGCACACAATCTCACACATGTAACTCCTGAAACTATAAACCGCCTTGCACAAACTCAGTTGTTTTGAGAGTTGATGGTCTGTATTTGTGCCATCATGAGGGACATACTTATCCCATGTAGTGTTTAATTCAGCTCAATTAAATGATTAGAAAAAAATAAAATAACAATCCATCCTAAAGCATAAAGGGACACTACTGGGAAAATGTAGCTTTCAAAAGACGATTTAGCTTTTATTACTATTCAAAGTGATCAGGGTTTTTGCAGAATAGAAAAAACAAAAACAAAGCATTAACCAAAAATATCCAATGACTCTGTGATTAAAATATTATTTGATTACTCGGTTAACTTTAAAGGCCCCGGACAAACTACAGTTACTATGTTTATGTTTTATGAGTGTAATGTCCCTTTTTATTAATTAAGGGCTTGCCTCCCTCTATTTGATGAACTGTGTTCCAACTAGCTGACCAACAAGGCACTCAGCAGCAGCAGCGAGGCAGAACTGGAGAGTCGGTTGCATCAACTGACGGAGACGCTGATCCAGAAGCAGACGATGCTGGAGGCTCTGGGCACAGAGAAGAGCTCCCTGGTCTTCCAGCTGGAGCGCCTTGAACAGCAGTTGAAGAACGCTCAGGGAGGACAGAGTGGAGGGCCAGCCATCAACATGGGGCACTTAGAGGGACCAGGTAGGATAGAAAGTTGATACAAAGTACTGATACAAGTATTAGTTGATACAAGTAGTAAAGAAATACAATTAAAAGGGGTAGTTTTTGTGGTTAGAATTTTGTATGGTGTTGATGAAGCATTTTCATCCATCCTCATGTGTACACTAAATGTGAAAAATGTTACTGTGTCTTATTATGCAAGAGACATATGCCTTCCTCATCCAAATTTCAGGCTCATTGTGTATGCATTCAGTAGGGCTGTAAGAATCGGCGATATGATACAGGGGTTATGACACAATACAGTGGCCCTCATTTATCAACGCGGTGCAGCCCAAATAATGGGCGTACGGCGAGATCACTGCACCTTTCGGCATTTATCAATATATCCTGACGTGGGGTTCATCCTACGGTACGCTGAAATCTCACGTCTGGTCGGGACCAGTTGTTGACGTTGGCTGCACCCGTTTATTCCTTCCTAGACCTGCGGAGCAGCATTGTTTGACTGTCTGAGAGGCATCTGGACACATAATCCACTCATAAATCTGTATATCTACACTAATAAATAATGAAAATATAACATTTTATAAAGTCATTTAAACAAACTGCTTTAACAGTCATTCAGATAAGATTGTAGATCTGTCTGTATTGAAAATAGCAGATCTACAAGCTCATAAGCCAGCGATGCGTTGTGAGCTTGTAGATCTGCTATTTTCAAAATATACGGGCGCTTTCTGCGAGAGCACTCTTCTGCGCGAACACCGGTCTAACAGGCGGCACTGCTGTAATATTTTCATGGCCACCGGGAGATCAGAAATTTAACCCATGGTCCAACACACACCAGCCTTCATTCATTAATGTTCTCTCCAGGCTATCTCTCATTAATGTGGAGCGGGACGGGACTCGCCCGTCCGACGGTCCGAGTCTCACAGGGAAATGGGAATAGCCTACTTGACGGCTTTATTTTAGTGTAACTCGAATGCGCACTGCTCGGTATGGGTTAAATACATTAATATACAAAAGTATTCCATTCATGCCGATGTGATTGGTATCATAATATGTCATTCATGTAGGCTACAAGCCTACGTGACAATACGCTACGGGCGTGTGTGTGTGTGTGTGTGAGAGAGAGAGAGAGAGAGAGAGAGAGAGAGGGGCGTGTGCGTGTGTGGCGAGCGAGGGAAACTCTTTCTTACTGGCTTTTCATGATGTCTTCGGTCGTATTCTGGTTCTTCAATCTTCATGTCGTTTAATCGGGGCGTTTTGAGAATATTTAAGGGCGTGTTATTTAAATGACGCTTGGTTTCAGCCGTGACATTTATCAACGCTGGGACCAAGTGTACGCTCGGTTCAGCTGTGTAGGATGTGTTGATAAATGTGACTTCGACGTTGGTGTACGGTCGAATATATGGAAAAATACACGCCGGTTTATACGCTGCGTTGATAAATGAGGGCCAGTGTTCCTGAAATTAGGTTTAAACATTACAGTATCACAAATTTATCACATGTTTGCGATACTGTACAAAAAATCTGTTTTTTAGGGTTTTTGTATTATGAAAAATATTACTGTAGTAATCATTGCTATAAAGTGTTTGTTCAGGTGTCTCCGTATCTCTCAAGGTTTTTAGATAACAGAAAATACATTTTCAGGTTGGGATACTAATTTTATTTAAAAACCTCCTATAATTCCTATAAAAAACTCTGTAGTCATGTCATGGTGAAGCTGCCCGGTTCTCCTCAGTGGCTGGAGCAATTGCTCTGATTTTGCACACAGCCATATAGAGTTGCCCGTGGGGAGGGGTGACCCGCAGGGGACGAGGGGAGGGGTGACCCGTGGGGGGGAGAAACCGCGCGACAGGACGTGCAATAACCCCAAGTTTGCAACTACTTTCGCCTGCGCCCTTCACCGGGTATGGTCTATTGTAGTAATTCAGGAGAGAGAACTCATACAGGATAAAGTATAAATCTTTACATAAATATAAAGTGATGAAACCAAAGAATTTGCAGACAGAATTAGAACTAGAACACAACAAATCTTAAGCTTAGTATAGTATAAAGGGGTTCTCCCTCTTGATTGGATAAAATTGGAGACCCATCTGAAAATGTATTTTCGGTTTATTAAAAAGCCATGGAGACAGCGAGACCCCTGTTATTGAACAAACAAACAAACTCTATGGCAGTGATTACTATCAGAATATAGAGCTTTAAAGTTTTAACAAAAACATTTGTTTTAACCAAAAGACTATCAATATGAGGATGACACATTAAATGTATTCTGGTTAATATGTACAGTTTTTGTTTAAACAATTGAGTATTATGACACATTAAATTTGTTAAATGGTGTATTTGGTTTTCAATCCACACTTAATTAGTAAGTCAATGTTTTTATCTACAGTTAAGGTAAATGGCCGATTAGACTTCACCAGGCCCTCATTATTGACTTCTTTCATGTGGGTGTTTACTATTCTGTGTGTTTACTTTACAGGGGCACGGCAGAGGAACACACCAATCCTTTTTAGTGACCAGGACAGCCCCGGAGTGTACGGCCAAGTACGCAAGGCAGCCAGCACCATTGACAAGTTCAGGTGTGGCATTGTTCTAATCTACAGTATAGCATGTGTGTTTCCTCTGAGACATTTGTTCACATTAAACATGGATGATGTTATAATTTCAGCATAAGACTGGGGATCTTCTTGAGACGCTACCCCATGGCCAGAGTTTTTGTTATCCTGTACATAGTGAGTATTTGTATATAATAAGTACCGGTATTCAAAATATGCAGTGTTAATTCATGCCATAAATAAAAGACAACTTCTCTACCAAATTTCTTTCCCAGGGGCTACTGCACCTATGGGTCATGGTGGTTCTTCTGACATACACGCCGGAAATGCACCATGGCCATCCGGATGGAAGATAGAAGTCTTGAATACAGAACTGGATGGTTCAAGCTGCTGGAACATGGCTCAAGCTAGCATATTCTTCTTAGGACTTAATACTTGGTTTGCACAGACATGCTATGGATTTCTGATTTGTGGTTCTGTCCTCCAGTGTCCCATCTTCATTCTGAGGATACCCACAGTGGCTATAGCATGGAATTTGACATACGTTATGCAGCAATATACTGTACCGGTTGGGATTAATAGTGGGGTATTAAATAAAAGTTGATTTCACCCCTCTCTCTCTCTCCTCCCCATCATCCCCCTTTTTCAGACATCTATTTGTTTTCCTGACAGATTGTATTTAACACTATGTAAAAAAGATTCTTTTAATAAACATATTAGAAACAGTAGGTGTTCATACAAATTATTGTCATTTTATTGTAATAATAAGGCTAATTGTTTTACCGGTACTTTATTACAGAACACTGTGATTCTGACTATGACTTAATGAAAGCCACATTTTGTCGCTCTAGTGATGTGTCGAGATGCTCACCTCTGGAGCCTGAGCACAGATGGCCATGAAATTGGCTAAAATCTACACAATTGATATCTTATTTGAAATATGTTTTGGCTCTTTTAGTCTTCCAAGACAAAATCCTTGCTTGGCCAGGGCCCAGGCCAGGGATACTTCGGACATTACTTGTTTGTGGTTGTGAACCAGTATGTGTCCTACCCAACAACAGGGTCTAAATTTATCAATGGAAGAGTAGGGAGACCACCTCAACCAAATGTGCTAGTTATATTGTAACTAATACTCATACATACTCTGATGGGATAAAATAACAATGTATTCATTTAAATAAGCTCCCGATTCCAGCTTTAACTAATACAATTTTAAATGTATTTAATTTATATTGTGTGCATCACTAAAGTTTTAAGTGATGGGGAA
Source organism: Gymnoscopelus microlampas (assembly GCF_963454915.1). Lineage (NCBI taxonomy): Eukaryota > Metazoa > Chordata > Actinopteri > Myctophiformes > Myctophidae > Gymnoscopelus > Gymnoscopelus microlampas. The sequence continues at coordinate 17,519,767 of NC_139957.1, read as the reverse complement.
TCGCTAATAGTAAACAATATTGCTGCTCTTGAACGTAGCCCCATTTGGAACCTGTCCGAGATTAGGTCCCACAGCGTCGGGTGTCGGCAGATGACGACCGACAATTGGCCTCTAATGTTGATTCTTACGCTTTTCCGCAAACCGTATCCAAAAAGTAAAGGTCGTCCCCCTTGCTCTCACATGTTAACATTTTCAGCGGGCAAGAAAATCTACCTGACGGGTTGAAACAAGCGTTTAAATCGCTTTTTCAGTCAGCCTGTGGCCAGTCAACCCCCCCGTCCGCATGCGCAGTACTGCTCCCGTAGGATTGCATTGGGAAAACATGGCACAGGCTAACTGAACTCTTGAACGTTGCCTCGATTGCTGGTTGTTGGTCCTCCACGATCCCACAATGCATCGCTGCCCTGTGCTTTCTGCCTGTGTCCACGTCAAAGTTGTCAACCATCGCACCCTAGAAGCCGATAATGGCTGCAGTTGAGGTGGCATTCCAGTCTCCACAGGCGCTGTTTAGTTTCGAGCCGGCTTCAAAACCATCGTCAAATAATGCGGATAAACATTACCGATGATGCGAATAGCAACATAACCTCGCCACCCAAGGTTTCTGCCGTTTGGTCGAGCTAGAATGGAGTTTTGCTTGCCTGTCTTGACATTACCGTACACGGCGTACGAGTTTAGCCTTATAGACCCCGAATGACAGCGTATGTCAGCTCTAAAGGCGAGTTGGTCGACCCAACAAAACAAAGTGTGTATCGTTGAACCTAGAGGTGTTTCTGTGGTCGAGAATCGATCTGTATGACCTATAGCTAACGTTGTAAACTCGCCAGCCACGGTTAGGCTAGCTAGCTTAGTTTTTTTTTGCCTTTCTTTGTTTTTGTTTTGTTTTTGACTTTCACCGAGATGTCATCGTGGCTTGGTGGGCTTGGCTCTGGCCTCGGCCAGTCCCTTGGCCAGGTGGGGGGAAGCCTGTCATCCTTCACGGGACAGATCTCTACGTTTACCAAAGATATGTTGCTGGAAGGGGTTGAAGAAGTAGGAGGTAAGACACTCACATCAAGAGCTAGCCTGGGATCAAGACTATCATACTGTATGTATTTCATCGAGTCTGACTTTGTCAGACTTGATACAATACATATATAATAGTCTTCTTGAGCCAAGGCTAATCAAGAGCCAACAACATGCTGCAGTCCTGATTTTGTACATTTGTGCTTTCATGTCCCATATTGTATATTGTTTTCCATGTGGAAAAACATGCAATACAACCACTGGGGATTGAATTGATACACAGATGTTTCCACTGGAGTCACTGTGTGTGACTGCAGTGGAAACATCTGTGTATCAATTCAATTCAATAACTAATACTAGCCAGAGATAATGGTTTGAATTGGAAACCAGGAACATGATGAGGCTCTAATTTGTGATGGCACCAAGAAATATTCACTGTATGTTGTTCTGTAGAAAAATACCACTTTCTCCAGTAAAAAGCATTCATTCATCCAAAAAGCTGTTCAGCTGTTTAAAGCAAACAACTTGTGCGAGATAGCCCAAAGGAATGTCACAAAAAGAACTTTGATCACAGATCTCCACCTCACAGGCATGACACAAAAAAAGTTCATAGGGTCAATCATGTCCACAGATAAATTATCTGTACATTTCATCGAAAAGTGCCTTTGCGTGCAGATAATACAACAATTTGTATCGGACAACTCCAGAATGTTTGTGTCCTCAGCCAAGCAAGATTTCTGTCATGTGAACCTGGTTCAGAACAGAACTGAGTGTTTGAGCGAGAATGTATTTGTGAGGAGGAGGACGTTCTGTCCTGTCCATTAGAACAGTGAATCTCAACCTTTTCTGCATCAGGGCCCAATTGAAAATGTTGAAAGTGTTGTGTACTGTAGTTACCTTGCCATGATGTACCTCCAAAGGTGGACAAGAAATAAAAAATGTAATTGCTCCATTGATTAGAAAATGATAATTCAAATTATGCTTCTCATTGATTTACATTGATGTACGGTGAAACAGCTCTCAAAGTCACTCTTTTAGCACATAAACGAACACAAACAAAGCTGATTCAGACAATCTAAAACATCACCAAACCCAGTACTGTTTTTTTTAAAACCTATTTCTATTAGGAAGAAAACCCAGACATCGACTTATCCGGATCTTAAAATAGTAAAATCAACAGGAAGTTGACATTTTTATTTAAAAAAACAAACCGTACTGGGTTTTGTGATGTTCTATGTTGTCTGAATCAGCTTTGTTTGTGATTGTTTACAGGCTAAAAGAGTGACTTTGAGTGCTGTTTCAAGTCAATGAGGGGCATATTTTGATTGATCAATGTCTAATCAGTGGAGCATACATTTTAGATTTATTTTCCACCTTTGGAGTTACATCACGTCAAGGTAACTACACAGCCCAAACCTCTACCAACCAAAGTGGTCTTGCCCTTTAAGTTCCTATAATTTCTAGAGGATTCACAATGGGCATATTAAAATGTGTTCAGAGCTACTTTCTGGTTGTTAGTAATACTGACTTTATAACGCATGCTGTTTTAAAATCAAACCACAGATGCTACCACCGAGCTGCAGGTGTCCAATTCCAAACTGGTAGAAGTGGAGTCTGCTTTCACTGCTCAAAAGTTGGAGGTCAGATTCTTAAGTCTATATTTGTATTTGAAATGTAGTCTCTACCCTACATTTTTTAATATGATAAATCTATAATTTTCTGTGTCTGAATGTTAATGACTCACCTTTGCTCTATCTGCTCCAGCATGAGAGATTTAAGAAGCTGCATGCAGAACTGGAAGAGAAGTTGGAGGCCTCAGAGATCCAGATCAAACAGCAGTCTATGGAGTACAGAACCCTATTGCAGCAGAAAGATGTACGGGATTTTACATTTACATTTCAGGCATTATGCTAATGTTTGTTTACATTCCAAGAAGTGGCCATATAGGGGTCGTAACATGCTCTCATTCCTAAATTTAACGCAACAATGGAAAAGGTTTTGATTCTTTGGATAGGCAACATTACACGCCATAGAAGAATGCAAGGGTGTGATGTGATATGTTGTTCGACAGGTTGTGATGCATATAATCTGTTATGACGAACACAAAAGAAAATGCACCGAACAGAACATTAAAACAAAATCACAAAAACGTTTGTTACTATACAGCACTGCAACCTAAATCACAACTCAACTATACTGTATAGTGTATACTGTATGTCAAGATGACATTCAAGTCAAGCTGAAATGAAAAATGTCTTTTTAACCCTTTTAGAGCACACACTCTCTTATGATGGGCACCTGTTTAACATGTGCAACTTATATAAATATGTATTTATTTATATAATAAAAAGCATGACATGCACGCGTCAATCAATGTTCCACACAAAAATGTATTATCTCCTCCTGGTCTAAGGTTCATCATTGTCTCCCCAGGTGGAGATCAGTCACCTCAAAGCCCGTCAGAGTGGCCTACAAGAAGAAGTGCAGAAGATGCAGCAGTCGGCACAAACGGCTTCCATCGGCGCCGCCGTTCTTCCTGTCTCCACTTCCTCCACAACCTCTACCTCATCCTCAGCCTCCTCCTTCCTTCCAAGACCCCCGGGGTCCCATCATGGCTTCCATGGGGACGAAATGGACTTCAGCGATGTCCTCTGGTCTCAGCAGGAGATCAACCGGCTGTCGACAGAGGTCATGCGACTGGAGGCTGAGGTGGCACACTGGAGGCGTGTGTCTCAGGTCAGCTGGTGGTCTGTTAGTGCACAGCTTAAGCCCAATTTATACTCGGTTGTTAGCTTATTAGATCAGCTATTATCGGTCGTACGACAGAGCATATATTGGACATTAGATGTCAGCTTAGTGGGATTTGATACATAAATCGATTAGTCGATATGAACCAGGAAGTTCAGGCAGTTATAGGAACGTGTTGAAAGTGGATTTGATTAGTGGATTTTGTCAGCTATTATTTGGCTCAGGTCTCCTTTTTTAAATTGCAGGCATCAAATTCATCAGGAACTGGAAATGGCGACCAGGGTGAGATTATAAAACTTCAAAGGATTATCAAGGTGAGTGTGACTGCATTTCAGTTTTCCACTGCCACCCAAATCGCAAGTTCTAAAGCGGATAGTTCCAGTCCTTGATTCTGATCGCCTGATGTTGTTGTAAAACACACAGCTGGACTGCATGTTTAAAACAAGGCAGATACTATGATGCGTACCGTTTGGTACCTTCCATGCTTTTGCATAGCAACTTTCTTGTTTGTGTGGGCAGTCACGGGGAATACTTTCTTGTAGAAAGTATTCTTGTAATGAGACAAAATTAAAAACAGTTTCAATTGAGAAATCTCTATGATTTTCCATGGCAAACCACAGCCTCTCGTGGTTTATTGCTTTATTTCAACCCATGGAATTAATTTTAAAGACACCACACGTAGATGACATAACTATTGAGACGGGGACTTAATAATTATGACTTTTCTCTCACTGCTGCTTTGGAACAGGAGCTGCGAGAGGAGATGAGCCGCGAGGTGGACGAGCACCAGCATGAGCTGACGGCTTTGCAAGATGCCCAGCGGCAGAAGATGGCTGACATCTCCCGGAGACACAGAGAGGAGCTGGCTGAGTACGAGGAGAGGATAGAAGAGTTGGAGGAACAGCATCAGGATGGTGAGAACGTTGGAAGTGGACACATTGGGGTAGATTCTGTGTGTTTTTCAGCCCAACTGAACAAGGCATTAAAACAGCTAAATGCTAAATATGTACCAGAGGAGCAGCTATAGAAGGGTTAGACGTTATAATTGGCGAAGTAGAGACATTATGATTCTGGGTATCTTACTGGCCCAGTGGAATCCGTGGAACAACCGCATTGTAGTTAAGGCTCATTGCTTTGCTTTTGGATTTTATCACAAGCGAAGCAAAGTATCAACACCACGAAATAAACAGAAAGATAAATAAATAATAAAAACAACCAGCGCTAACTATAGTGGATGTGAATTTCTAATTAGGTTTATTCGGCTTCTTTCCACTTGTCTGACAAATGCCAATGCAACATGTCAACATGAAAGGATCTATTTTCCAATTCTGAATTATTTTCTGCCCAGGTGGTGGTCAGGTCACAGGATCACCAGATTCCTCCAAACTGCTGGAGCTCCAGAGCACCATCCAGTGTCTACAGGAGGAGGCACAGGTGCAAGAGAAACATTTGCAGGAGCTCACCACCAGCCTGGAGGAGGCCAGGAGAAAGCAGGCCTGTCTGCAGCTGGAGAAAGATGAGACCCAGGGTGAGAACAGTGAGCTGCTGCAGAACTACACACGGCTGCAAGCCTCTGTCTCAGAGCTCCAGACAAGGGTACAAGAGCAAGAGGGCAAAGCTTTGCACAAAGCCCAGCTGGACAGCGAGATCCAGGGCCTGAGGAAAGCTCTCGCAGGTATATTTTATTATCTTTGTGATTCTGCCGAATGTTATATTGTAGGTTTAGCAAATCTGGTACAGGTAAGCTGGTTCAGGATAGGTGAATAATATGTAATTGTGTGTCTTACCATTATTATATCTGATGATTTTACTGCACTTGTCATTTTTTTATGAAGAATACAAATATAGTTTATCTGAATCTGCAATTAGGGCCATGAAAATGTCTTTCTTATATACTATACCTTTGAAGGTTGTTATACATATACTGTATACATATCATATACATATTCATCTTGGGTTCAAACTTTTAATAAAATATTTCTTCAACTTACATCTTTCCAGGTGCAGAGCAGGAAGTATTGCGGCTAAAGAGTCTTGCTGAGGCAAGTGTTGATAAGATCACAAACAAACAAAACTAATGCAATGTCATATTCATGGTGCTAAATCTTCCTAAATCTTTCTTTTCCTAACTTCCTAAGTAATATTCTTTTTTTTCTAAGACTGAACCAAAGGAAGAAGTAGAGCATGCAGATATATTGGAGCTGAACACCATCATTGGAACAATGAAACAGGAAAAGGATTTTCTGGAACAGGAAAAGGTCAGTGTTTTTTCTGTATTGGAACCTACACAACCTTAAATGATATAATACACTTCTCACCATGCAAGTAAGTAAGCATGTAAAAAAAAAAGTCAACGTTCTACCAAAGTCCTATGGCCACTTGAGTTGATTTGTGTGATCTGTGTTAGATGGAACTAATCCTTTAGTTAGTCTATGAATGGCCCTGTTCATGGTCCCCCCCCTACGGAGTGTTCAAATAATTTATATGTTGTCAAAACAAATTGCTCCATAAAATCGTTTGACAGCCCACTCTCCTTTTTAAGATATATCATATATCTTTTGGTTGTCATTGTTTTTTTTCTTTGCCAGCTAAATCTGCAAGAGAGACTCAGAGCGGCTGAGGAGAATGTATCTAGTGGGGGAGGTGTGGGAAGGAGTGACCTGGAGGAGCTGGAGGACCTGAAGGTGGAGCTGGAGAAGAGAGAGAGAGCCCTGAAGGACACACAAGATGAACGAGACACTTTGATGGCCGAACTGGAGGAACTGGATGGGCAAAACCAGGAAGCCACACAGGTTTGACTGACTAAAATAATTTGGACCATGAGAAATTGTGTGTACTCAAAAACATATGCATGTTTTTTTAATATACTGCATTGATTAAACAAATATATAAAAATGGCGCCTTTGTGCCTAAACCATTCAATCATAATTCCAACCTCATCTCTGTCCGTCTCAGAAATGTATTAAATGATCTAAACAAACAAAAAATCATAATTGACACAGAAGAATTTGAAACTGAAATAAGCCTGTATTTACTCCATTTGACTGCAGACCAATTTTCTCCTTTTAATATTTGTACTTGAACAAAACTTTTGTGATCGCAACCATGTAAAGTACAGAGAGAAACTGATTGGCATGTCCTTCTATGCTTTGTTTTCCTTGTGTTTAGCATATGATCTCAGTGAAGGATCAGCTTTCCGGGCAGCTGAAGGACGCTGAGGTTGAGGTGACCAGACTGTCCACGGAGCTCAACGTGGCCAAAAACCAGGCAGGTGCCTTGGAGCAAGAGCTGGAGACCCAGAAGGAGAAACTGAGCCAGAGTGCTTTCACCCTCAATGACCTGCACATGAGCAAGCAGCAACTGGAGAGCACAGTGAAGGAGCTTAAAGACAAACTGGGGCGTGGGCAAGAACAGAGCAAGGAGGCCCGCAGAGAAGCCTCTGAGTTGAGGAAAACCCTACAGGAGAGAGAGGAACATCTGTCTGCCACCAGGGCAGAGCTGAGTCAGGTTGGAGAGAGAGGAGGTGAGATGGACGGGGGGAGAGAGGTGTTGGCAGAGAAGGAGGGGGAGCTGTCAGAGCTGAGGAGAGAGCTGGCCGAGATGAGGAGCACCCATGAGAAGGTGATGTCAGAGGACTTTGAAATGAAGATGGAAAACCAGAGGTTGAAGGCGGAGGACGAGCTGACTGAGGTTCAAATTGAAGAGCTCGGCAAGCAGTTGAGGGAAGGCCAGATGGCTCTGAACAGGACGGTACGGGAGAAGGACACTCGTATTGAAGCCTTGAAGCTAGAGAAGGGCCAGCTGGAGGGAGAGTTGGGTCAGGCTGAGAAGGCACTAACAGAGCTGACTAAACAGTACCAGCAGACCATCGAGGAGCTCACACGGGCCCGCTCCATGGATGCCTCTGCCTTGCAGACGGAGCATGAGCGTGCCATCAAGATCAACCAGGAGAAGGACCTTGAGATAGCCCACCTGAAGAGGGACATAGAGCAGATGGCATCTGACCACAGAGACACAAATGAAATGCTCTCCATCACAGTCGCCGGACAAAAGCAGCTGACGGACCTGCTACAGGAGAAGGACACTTTTATGGACACGCTTAAGGAGAATGCTGCAGAGCTGCAGGGGGAAATGGAGGACCGCATTTTCGTTGCAAACAGGGACGTTTTAGCCCTTAGACAGGCGCTAGATGACAAAGACAAACAGCTGGGCGGCATGAAGGAGGAAAACAGTCACCTGAAGGAGGAGATCGATCGCCTCAGAGACCAGCAAAGCAGGCCTCAGCCCCTGGCTGAGCCCAGGACCCTGGATATTATTACTGAACTGGAGACTGAGATCACCCAGCTTAAGTCTTCCAGGGACGCCCTGGACGAGGAGGTCCAAACCCTGAGGAGAACCATGGAGGAGCTGCAGGCTTCTCTCCTCCACTCCCAACAGTCTCTCCAAGCACAGCAGAGTGAGCTGGAGCAGGCCCACTCTCGCCAGGAGCAGACAGCGCTCAACTACAACAGGCTTATCCACGCCAAGGAAGAAGAGATCGCCCGGCTCCAGCAGGCAGTGGACAGCATCACCGAGCACCGGGGACACCCTAACGACCCCCCCGTACAGGGGGTAGTCATCCTCCAGGAGGACAAGACCCAGTCTCTAAATGGTGAGAATGGCAACGAGAAGCATGACTTGTCCAAGGTGGAGATAGAACGTCTGGTTAGGGGCATTAAGGAGAAGGAGAATGAAATCAACCAACTCAGTGAGAAAAATCTCTCCCTGGCCAAGCAGCTTGACCAGCTGTCAGGGTCTCGCGACGAGATGGGCAAGCTCTCTCAGATGGTCCTCCAGAAAGACCTGGAGATCCAGGCACTGCACGCCAGAGTCTCCATGGGTGGAGGACTTAGTCAAGATTTCTTGTTACTCCAACAGCAGATGCACGCCTATGCCGTGGAGAGGGAGCAGGTGCTGGCCGTGCTGAACGAGAAGACCAGGGAGAACAGCCAGCTTCGCTCTGATTACCATCGCATGATGGACATCATGGCAGGGAAGGAGGCGGCCTTGCTGAAGCTCCAGCAAGAGAACCAGCGCCTCTCCTCCATGAGTGACCCATCAGGAAGCCAGGAGATGTTCCGGGAGACCATCCAGAACCTGTCGCGCATCATCAGGGAGAAGGACATCGAGATTGACGCCCTGACCCAAAAGTGCCAGACACTGGTGGCTGTCCTGCAGTTGTCAGGAGGGGAACCTGGCTCCGCCTCCGGGGGTGGAGGTGTGAGCAGCAACCAGTTTGAGGAGCTCCTCCACGAGAGAGACACACTAAAGCAGCAGGTAAAGAAAATGGATGAGTGGAAGCAGCAAGTGATCACCACAGTGAAGAACATGCAGCACGAGTCAGCCCAGCTGCAGGAGGAACTGATCAAACTGCAAGGTCAGGTCTCTGCCGACAGTGACTGCAGCTCCAAGCTGTCAGTAGACTACACCCGGCTCATCCAGAGCTACGAGCAGAAGGAGAGGAAGCTTGGCGCATTGAGCCAGGAGCTTGCCCACGTTCAGCACACCATCAGTCAGCTCAGTACCACCAAAGACGCTCTGCTGGGTAAACTGGACAGTGTCGCACAGTATCCAGATGTTTCATTGTCTCCCCAGACTGCCGGGACTTTCCTTGCAACGGAGGCCCCTCTAAGCCACCAGGGGTCAGCGTCATCAAACAACGAGGGCCTGCACAAACAGATTAAGTTGCTGCAAGCTCTGCTGGCCGAGAGGGAGGCCATGATCAGGACTCTACAAGAGAACAACCACCGCCTGTCCAACTCTGCGTTAGCCTCGGAGAGCGAGCAAAGAGGCCAGGCGGAGGAGGCTCGGCGGGTCAGAGAGAGGCTGGAGGCACTGCAGACGGCTGTCAGAGAGAAGGACCTCCTGATCAAAACCAAAGGAGACCAGTTGAACCAGGTCAGCGAGGCGCTGCGCAACCGCGAAAACGACAACGACGTGCTGAAGCAGGCAGTGACCAACCTGAAGGAACGCGCCCTGATCTTGGAGATGGATGTCAAGAAGATGAAGGAAGAGAATGAGATGGTGATTGCACGCTCCCGGGAAAAGGAGTCAGAGTTCCGGGCGCTGCAAGAAACCAACATGCAGGTATCTCTCCTGCTGAGGGAGAAAGAGTTTGAGCTGAGTGCCGTGAGCGAGAAGGCCAGCACCATGGAGAAGATGCTAAAGGACAAAGAGCAGGTCAGTTAATTAACACGAAATTAATTGTTATTCATATTTATACAGAATAGAACATTTTGTGTTCACATGTGAAAATGAGCCCATGCCTTCATTAGGGCAAAATAAAAAGTTAGAATAAATGCTATGTAGAATAAATACATAATCCAACACAAGCGCCTACATATTCCAGTTGATATTTGCAAAATGTGAAATTCTTGATTGATTGTTTGGGGAGAAAATGCATCAAGGATGTAATTTCTGCTCACGTGATGTTTAAAGACTTTCAACACTCGCCCCAACCAACCAAGCATGTGCAGTCCGCTGACCCCTTTTCTTGAGACCATCTCAAGACCTTATTCTTAGTAATAAGCATAATTTTGTACTAATCATCAGATTAACACAGTCTTTAATTGGTTAATTTCTTGTCTAATATTTCCTCTCTGAATGACAAATGTGAAATACAGGTGGTTGTGATCTCCTATATGAATATCTCACACAGGGTAAGTCTGGGGAGCTCAACCAGCTGCTCAATGAGATGAGGTCGATGCAGGAGAAAGCTGTGATGTTCCAGCAGGAGAGAGACCAGGTGATGCTGGCTCTCAAACAGAAGCAAATGGAGACGACAGCCGTAAACAATGAGGTAGGTTGGTAGCTAGGATCAACAGGTCTTTGCTTATACCTATTGTCACAGCTCCTACGTGGGTGGGGGTTGGATGAGTATTGAGTCAAATACATCCTTCTTTCAACAAAGTGCTCTTGTAGCAAGGCACTTCATCACCCAAATGCTTTCACTAAGCTACTTGTGACAGTTGAAGGCTGTGGTTGCCCTGGGCGGCTCCTTGGACTGATGTGCATGCATGTGTGATTGTATGTTCAGGTGTGTAATTGTAAATAAGATACTAAGTTAAAATTAAATATTTTGAGGGCACTATTTGGCTCTTGAGAAGTATTCACTCTAAAATACACAGTCAAGTTTTCAATGTTAATTTAATAATGTTTAACCTACAGTGTAAAAAATTTGGTTCCATTTGAGTTAAGACTTTTAGGAGTTTACAATGCAGAACCTTTGGTATACACTTTGCGTTACTGCTACCTTTCACATCAGTGTTCTTTGTCCTCCTCTCAGCTGCAGCATGTGAAGGACAAAGAACAGCGTCTGAACCTGGAACTGGAAAGGTTGCGCAACCACTTGCTGGAGATCGAGGACTCGTACACCCGGGAGGCTTTATCTGCAGAGGAAAGGGAGGCAGAGCTACGCAAGAGAGTAGCCCTTCTGGATGACAGACTGGCCACTTCCTCCAGTGCAGTGGAGAATGCCAGGTTAGTGGAAGACAAATTATTTCAGTGGTTCTCAACTTTTTAATTTCAAGGACCCCCACTTTGTTATGCATTATTAGGCCACAGACCCCCATACATGTGAGAGTGCAAAAAAAGACGGATACAGATTTGTTTGGGCGGCCACAGCTGAATGGGTAGAGAGGCCACCTGGGAAACAGAAGGTTGCAGGTTGTGTCACTATTGGCCCATTTGCCTGGTGGCCGGTGTTCATTTCTCACACTGTCCTGCTCCAGCCAACAGGCTAGCATGCAGGTGGAGTCTCTACAGGACCAGCTGAGTGGAGTGGTGAAGCAGAGGGACGAAGCACGGCTCCAGCTCCGCATCTCCCAGGAGCAGGTCAACCAGTATGCAGTGTCACTCTCCAACCTGCAGATGGTGCTAGAGCAATTCCAGCAAGGCAAGTTGGTTCCCTGAACTAGCAAATCTCATACTTTAAGCAGTTATTTACAGTACCTATGGAGTGTATTAGTCTTGTGACACTAAAGTGTAAATGCTGTTAATAGTTAAAGTGGATATACTGTAAGAGTGCAATTATGTACCGTTTCACACATCATAAACCTGACTTCACTAATGTGTTCCAAATTTCCAATATTTTTTTTTCCCGAATGCTTAAAATATGCGTGATAGTTAATTAGTCCATGTTAACTTCTGTAAACATGGAATAATTAACTTAAGTTTGTTCCTGTAGAAGAGAAAGCCATGTATTCATCAGAGCTGGACAAGCACAGGAAGGAGAAGGACGAGTGGAGAAGGAAAGCTTTGACACTGGAGGACAAAGCTGCTGCGCTTCAGGTACAAGACCAATCAGAGAAACCAAACACCACACACTATTTTTACCGCGTGTCATTGTCATTACCACAACAGACCAAAGCCTGTTGTGGCAATGCAATCTCATTGAAGAACTGTTGAACACTAATGTATACTGTAGGACTTCATAAAATAAGCCCCAAGCCATACTTTATTTAAGTATAATAGTCTACCTGCTATATAAAGTGATGGGCGGGCAAATATGCCCATAATGGACTGGACATTTGCATCAATGTAATAACCCTGGCAATAACGGGTAATAACAGTGTACAATGAGTAACTAAAGTTTTCTATGCAAGCGTGTTTATTGTACACTTTAAATCTCTTTTTTCTTTTTGGGGAAAATCGTTAACCAGGTGTCCATATTTTAGGCAAATACTTTCAAAGATTTTCAAACTTTTTCAAAAATAGCAAAAATGCCCAATCTACAAGCTGTAGAAGGAAAGTTCTGACAGATCTCTTGTAGATTGTCTTTTTTTTTGCTATTTTGAAAAATTAAGAGGGTGTTCCTTACTGGTGCTATCCTGTATTTTTGTCAGGTGAACTTGGATGAGGCCAATGCTGCCCTGGATTCAGCCTCTCGCCTCACAGACCAGCTGGATTTCAAAGAGGAGCAGCTTGAAGAACTGAAAAACCAAGGTCAGACTTGAAGCTGTTTTCAAGAGCCAAACCCTGCAAGTGACTTCTGAAGTGCAAGTGAATGATTGGGATGTTAAAAGATTATCTTTGAATAGACTTCTGTAATCAGGATTCTTAATCATGATTATTAGTATTTTAATGATTAATAATATCAGGGCTTCAGAATGCACCCATTTTCACATCACACCTATCCAGAAATAAAAATGTTCAGTGGTAGCTCCAGTGCACCTTAAATTTAGCATGTCTGTATATGTGTGTGTACATATGTGTTAATGCACCTAAATTATACGCTGTTGCATGTGAAACTAAAAAGTTAGTTTGGAGCCTGAATATTAATCTCATATTAGCATATTGACTATATTTCAACTACATCTGCTCTAGTGCTCTGAGTGAGAGTTCGGTATTGCTGTCATGCCAAATTCTATAATTATTAGTTGTGGAAGCTAAAATCACAATATGGGATTGCACACAATTGTGGCGACTAAAACTGAGCTCAAAGTCTTTACAGCAAATGGAAGGTGGTTTCACTAAGCTGTAATGAAATAAATAATGTTGACGACTGATTTATGCCTCAGTTCAAAGACCACGGCACCCCCATGTTCTGCTTTTGTTTAAGATGTCATGGATGATATGCGTTTTTTTAAATCCCTGCCTCGCTGGCATTCTCTAATGGCATGTACATTTTATACCTTGTTCTGATTGCCAAATAGTCTTTCAACATTGAATAATGGGAGGGATCCTTATACTATACTCAGAGAGCCATACTATGCCCAGCCTTTAGAACGCATTGGGTTCAGTTTTGTTAGCAGGGACATTTGTTATTCTGGGTTCTTATCAAAGGCTAAAATAACAAAAATAGAATCAATCAAATTACATCAACTGTTGAATTCTTATGGGGTAGATTTTCCCACATTTTTTTTTTGTGGTTCTGTCAGTCTACTGATTTCCCACTATCAGCTTTAGACATGGCCATGACATCACAAGAAATTCTCAGACATACTTGTTTTGTTTTTTTTCCTAAATGAAAAGCATGGTTTGCAGTAATGTATAACAACATGAAACATGATTTGATATACGAAAACGTTTACAGAAATTGTCTTAAATGGGGCTTAAGTCTTTCAAAGTTCAGTTTGAGTGTATTTTATATTTATTTGTTTGCTTGTTCATTGTATAATTCAAATGTATTATAAAATGTAAAAAACCTTTTGACAAAATATCAGTCAAAACATTGGTGGGCTAGGGCTCTCCAAATCTGGCATTGGTTTTGGACTCTTACCAGACTGAACAAACACCTTGACACACATCATGGATTGGCAATGTAAAGTGCAGAAAGCAAGGGGGGAGAGTCTCTTCGTTTAACACGTTTATGTCTGTAACACAGGTGTCTAGTGGTAATGTGCCAACTGTCAACATGTTCTGATCTGCAGTCTCACTGATGACAAAGTCTAACTTTGGAATGTCTGCTCAGCAAATATGTCAACGTTACCGTCTAGAAATTAGTCCTAAATCATACGCACATCTGAGAGTGTGCTTGTATGGACACGTGGACACATCTATGTACACACATGTATGCGTGACGTGCAAATGTGATGATTTATTTTGTTTGTTTGTACTGAATGTGTTTTTTTTGTGTGTATCTATATAATATTTTCTGGCCACTAAGGTTGACCTTTGTATTGCTTGATAATGTTTGCTTGAAATTCTTATGCCGTATTTATGCTTTATTAAACGTACATCTTGTCGCACATGAAAAATGGCTGATATGCAAACTCACAATGCAGCGCACTGCGACACGCTTTGAGCTGTAGATCGGCTATTTTCTGTGCGCAAGTATACATGAATCATACTTTAGTGATCTGTAAATCGTATTCTATGGTTGCACATGTTGCAAGTTGTAAGTAGTTTTTTATATGACCTATAACTATAATATAAGTGTGTGTGTGTGTGTGTGTGTGTGTGTGTGTGTGTGTATTTCTTGCAGTGGATGTGAGACAAGAGATGTTGGAAGAGGCTCAAAAGAAGTTGGTGAACCTGCTAAACAGCACAGAGGGCAAAGTAGACAAGTAAGTGCAGCAGCAATCCTAACTGGAATAAAACCCACATTCCCTCAGGCTTGTTTTATATACTTGGTTGCGTGCTGCATTGCACGGCGAAGTGTTATAAGTTATTTTCAGTGCGCAAAACACTGGAGTGCAACCAAGTATAAATCAGGCTTATATCAGCTGAACTGAGATTATAACTACTCACCACATACTGATTGTTATTGGACTCTTAAGTAAGTTATGGTTATATACATTACTGGGCGTAGTGCCCAGTCAAATCTTAAGAGTTAAATTAGTACTGAGGACTTTACTGTGCAGAAGAGAGATACAGGTGGGGCAAGGGAGTGGCATACAACAAAGCCCAGAAAAGATTTGAACCCTTAAAAGAGTAGTTCACCCAAACTTATTTTCTATCAATTACACACCCCATGAAGCATTGAGTTCATGGAGATTTTATTTGTTTTTGTCGCATTCCTAATTCAATAATTTGATGACCCAAGAGTCTCCTACTGACTGATGACCCAGTCATCAAATTATTGGCTAAGGAATGTTACAAAAACAAAACAATCTCCATGATTTCAAGGCTTCATGGGGTAGATAATTGATACAAAATAAGTAATTTTTTGGGTGAACTACTCCTTTTAATGTCACCTACAGTATTACTGTAGGTCAAATGATGACTGGAATTATTAATCAGTAGACTACTTCCTTGCAACGTCCCCAGTTGGAGTCCAGATTGAGACCACTGTTGCATGTCCTTTGTCCTCTCTGCCTTCAATTTCTCTCTACACCGCCTCGTCTAAATAAAGCAAAACAGCCTAAAAAATAATGTAAAAAAAAGAGCAAATAAAGGATGAATTTACACACAGGGATCAGTACAGTATATAGTAACTTAGCCTAACTACAGTAAGATCTGACAAGCACCAACAATATAAGCAATGCAGACATCACACATAACACATACAATACTACCATTTACCATATATGTTGGCCTACCCTATTCTTGCTTTCTGCTCTATATAATAATCTCATATTTCAATATAATGTATCACTTCTATGGATGTGTGCCGCTAGTCGACTAAACGGTTAAACAATGCTGCCCCTTCTAAATGATTACTAATACTATATGGAGATCCTTGATGTTATCAATATGACGTCATAGTGCTACTACCTTCCCCAACGTAAACACACAGCATGCAGAGTGTTGGATAATGGAGTCTTTCAGAATGTTTGCACGAGTACATGTCCAATCACTGTCATGGTTTTCCCTGTATAGATTTCAAGTGAGAAAGACGATTTTCTTGTTGTCTGAATGAACTCATTTTGCTGAGATTTATAAGCGTGATTTCATGCTGGTTTGAACTTAGCAGACCAACAATCAGATCTATTCTGTAATGATCTTGTCATCACATACACATTTTAAGTGATGTCAAAATGACTAGAGCAAGCTTGTGAGTTGTAGTAGCACTGAAGAGGGGATGATCATTTCAGAATAAACTGAAGCAAACTCAGTTACGACAGTCGATTGGCAGAAGTAAGCAACTGTCAAAGTCGTCTGTTACTTATTATTCTGTCACCAAGGGCTGAGGGGGTGTTCACATGCAATACAGAGCGCACAACAGTGCCCAAGGGACTAAACCAAACAAATCATCTGTGTTTTAACGTAGAATAAAATAATAGGCCTTAATGTTGCTTAGGATATTTCAGATTACCCCAAAGTGCATCAGGACAGGTCTCTACCATCCATACCTAAATCTACTTTACACCCATGCTTCCAGTAGAAGTGATGGATAAGTGTATTCCTCACAGCTATATAAAGAAATGGAGAGAGACCATCATGTTGTCAATGTAGAATTTCATCACAACAACTCTCTTGTTGGTTCCTTTCAACAGAGTTCTTATGCGCAACCTGTTCATGGGCTACTTTCACACGCCCAAAACCAGGCGTGCCGAGGTGCTGAGGCTCATGGGAAGTGTGCTGGGCTTGACAAGAGAAGATGTTGACCAGGTGACTATTCAATTTCACACCCATTACCTTTAGGGCTGTTTTTGGCAATGAATATTGGAACATAAAAATAAGAATAAAATGTTTTTCTATAAAGCCTATTTCTGTAATATGCAAACAAATGAATGGCAAACACAGATATGTGTCTCATAGGAGAGCTGTGGACACAGAAACCTGTCTTATTTTTTATTAACGCGAGAACAATGGCTTCCATTAGCATGCTAACTTTCCAGGAATAGAAAGCGTGTAGTTTCTATTATCTTGCATTTCCCATCAATGATGTCACTGGACACGGACTGAGTAGACATAAATGGTGCCATATTATCATGAGCATTAGGGAGGACCAATTATATGAAGACATGTTGGAAATGGGTGAAGTCGTCCTTTAAAGGTTCTGTAAGTGTCTTGGTTAAAACAAAAATATCTTAAAAAGTTAAAGCTCTATATTCTGATAGTAATCATGGCTATACTTACTTGTACTTGTTCAGAAACCAGGGTCTCCCAATCTCTAGTAGTTTAATAAACAGAAATTTCCTTTTGTGGTGGGTCACCAATTTCATCCAATCAGGAAAGAACACCCATTTATCAGCTTCAGTTTTATATATTTTTCCAATTCAACATGTTCAGCAAATTTACCACATGTTTATTAGCTTCGTTCCCAGCGTTTACTCATCTGCGAAGAGAAAAGCCTGGTCACGACCTAAAGCAGAGTGTCTATAGGGGTGGAACTGCCGTTGTACGTAGTTCCCCGGAAGCTGTCTTTTTCGACCACTCGTTTCATTCTCAGAATGTAAACAGATGTGTAAAGCGCCAACATCATTTCCTTGGGCGGTACTTCCGCCAAATCCCGGTACTTCCGGTTAGACACTCAACCGGCTAGGTCTTGCCCAGCGTGCATGTTTATTCTGTATCCTCTATGAGTTCTCTCACCTGATTAGATCAAGTTGTTATCCTGACCTGTAAATGTATTTTCTTTTTACTAAAGAGCTGAAGAGACAGTGAGACCCCTGTTAACACTGATCACACTATAGCAAGCAAAATTACTTACACCACCTTTGATTTCTCATTCATCACATGCACTTGAAACTTTTTCAAATATATACAAATTGAGACTCCACCAATTGTCCCAGTGCCTGGTCAGTTACATTGTACAGTACCGTGTTCATTTATATCAGGTCACTCTGACCGCATGCAATCTCTCCTTGTTGTCACTGTTTTTTTATAAGCGTTTGATCAGCTCTATCAGTAGCCCAGTTGGGATCTTCTCCTGAATATGAACATGCGGTGGCCCAAAGTCAAATATCAGCCAAATACTATATTCCCAATTCCTTTTTTAACTCCAGCAGCCACTGAGAATCCAGTCGTAGCTTAGCGCGCTAAGCTCGGCATTTCCTCATCCAGAGTTTGCTGGCAGGAGCTGCATGGGACCACATCCAACTATTCCCAGCATATTACCCAACTGCCTTAAAGGAAAACAGCTTGAGAGTAAGGGGCAAATGTGATTACAACTCCTCAGAAGACCCAGTTTTATTGCGCTTGAGGTTGTTCCGCTCTTTTGTTGTTGTTGTTTTTTTGTTTTTTTTTACTTCTCCCTCATCCTGTTAATGCTATTGAAATGTTCCACTCAACTCATGTTAACAGGCAGCCAAGTGTCCCAGAAAACCAAGCTGACTTTTTCAGAAAAACCCTTGGTGGAGAAACACTATCCTGTTCTTCTTTTTAAAAGATCACACTTTGTTCAGATCAGATTTGTTTTAAATTCTTTAAAATGTAATTCGTAGTATTCTGAAAAGTAATTAAAACAATATTTATTTAGGTACTCTTTTCAGAGATCCAATTTTACTTTTGAAATGGCTGAGGGAAGCCCAATTCCAAAACACTTTTTCTGCCAACTAAATAAAGTTTTCTGGAACAGTTGTTTTGGACTCACTCCTCGTATTGTTCATACGGTGTATCTGATTATTGACGACTTAACACTCCTTGAGGATATTTGGCTTAGCCCTTAAAAGTTATTTGGAACCCTGATCGCTGACATCATCGACTTTGGCAGGATTCAGCCAACCTCCTGGAAAGACCCCATGCATAGTATGTCCCATGAGATCACAGAGCTGACAAGAGCTTACCATAACGTTTGTGCCATTTATGGCCCCTTAAATGATCAATAGCAAATGTCTAATACTGAATTTGTGATTCTTTTAATTTATCGTCTCCGCCAGGCCGGAAAGTCAAAGGCTGTACGTGTGTGTGTCTTTGATCAGCTAATCTCCAGCACTGTTGGACAGATTGGCGTGAAACTGTGCACGCACACTCCCTTAAGGCCAGAGCAGAACCTCTGCCCCAAATTCTTCACATCGGTGCCACCAGGAGGGAGACGGTTTCAAAACATTTTTTAGCGGTGCCAACCGCTCTATACGTGGCTTTGACTCGGTGTCTGTGTGTGTGTCTGTGTGTCTGTCTGTGTGTCTGTGTGTCTGTGTGTATGAGCCCGGGATGAGCACGGCAAAGAAGCAACACATACAAACACACACACACACACACGGACTTGGAGATTGCCTATGCCATCTCTCCTCTCATTTGCCACACGTGCCACCGGTTATCAAAGAGGGGTCCAGGGACCCCCAGGGACGTCCGCCCGTATGAGCACGGGATGAGCACGGGATTTTAAACAGCTATAACTCCAGTTTGCAGCATGCCACCAAGTCCAAATTTGGTATGTGGACTTAGACCACCAATACGGGCCGAGCATGAATTGCTCAAGCCCCGCCCCCTCTGTCGTCCCATTGGCTGGCCTTTAAACAGCCATAACTCAAGTTCGCAGCATGCTACGGAGTACAAATTTTGGACATGGACTAAAACCACCAATAGGGACAAACTGTAATTACTTAAGCCCCGCACCCTCTGTCTGCCCATTGGCTGGGCTTTAAACAGCCATTATTCCAGTTTGCAGCATGCTACCAAGTACAAATTTGGTAAGTGGACTCAGACCACCAATAGGGACGAACTGAAATGAGTTAAGCCCCGCCCCAAAGGCACCGCTTCCTTCACACAGGGTGTGATTTTTTTATACTACTACAGATTTTGTCTGGCCCGTTTTGCACAAAATGCCACCAATCATGAATCATTTTTACTACTTACTAAGTCGACTACTAGTCTCCTACAGATTTAGTCCAAAACTCACACAAATCGGCACAAATTATTACTAGGGTCATGTGACTATTCAGATCCCATTTCAATTGGATATGACTGCCTACCAAAGTGTGCGGGCCCTGGGTAGGAAACCCGGCCTGGCGGAGACCTGCCCTTGAGGTGCCTTTTGAGTATGGCACTAAAAGAGCCTATTGCGTCACCAACACTGCTCACTGCAGCATAAGATGTGATAGAACTAGGCAACTTCCAGATGTGAGTTTGTGAATCAATATAAGCTTCACTTCCCGTCCAACTAGTTCCCCAGGCTGTTGTTGTAAATGAAAATCTGTTCTTAGTCAATTTAGTTTTGGTCCACTGGGTTAAACAAGGTTTCACCTCAAATTTGAATACATGGTTACGATGACCTTGCTGCTTAATTACTGCAATCGATGGTGTAATGTTCATTCGTCCACTCTTTCTTGACCCCTGTCATTCACTTCTCTGCAGATGTTGGAGGAGGACGGGAGACAGGGGGTCACTGGCTGGGTATCCAGCTGGCTGGGAGGCAGGGGAGCACAGAGTGTCCCTAACACCCCCCAGAGGCCCACCCAGAGCCAAGGCTTTAACTCGGTGAGAAGACAAGAGCAAGAAACCTTCTTTAGGATGAAGTTAACAAGCACACTCGAGAACACACATTCTAGAGAACACATTTTAGAACACGGACATTCTAGAACACAAACATTCTCAAGCACACTATAACAGAAGCACACTGTAGGACATACACTTTATTGATTCTAGAATGTGTATGCTTGTGGTTTTCAACGTTGTGGTCCTTGAGGGGGTTCCAGGGGGTCCCCAGATAAATGACTGATAGTTAATGTTCACCATGATGACACAATAATTGAATGTATATACAAGAACTGATATTTTATCTCAGTTTCACTGATATCTTTATTGTTTCTTCACTGTACTAGAACACATGCATTCTAGGACACAATACATTCTAGAATACACATTGAAACTCTAGACCACAAACATTCTAGAATATACACAGTCTAGAACACATGCTACCTGGCTGGGAGATCTCAGTGTGTGAAAGCTGGGAGAACCCAGTCAGGGTTCTTACCCATTACAAATGGGTAAGATCCCTCAAGGATCGATCCTAGGCCCTGTTCTATTTTCATTATATATAAATAACATTGCTTTATCCCTAGATGGTTGCCACGCCCATTTCTATGCAGACGACACCATCATTTACTGTATTGCTGATTCTGTCCAGCTTGCAACTGAGAACCTGCAGCTCTCATTTAATGCACTCCAAGATCTAGACATGCTAGAATCTAGAATCTAGAATATACTCAATGTAGTGTGTGCGTACACACACACGCCCTGTTGCAAATAATTATTTTTGTTGCACAACTACACATGCGTAGTACACACACTTCTCTACACACACACAAACACACACTCGACTCACTCAATCCCACACGTCGGTGCTGTACTCTGACCTGTGTTTCCTTTTCCTGTAAACTGCAGTCCTTCTCAGAGATGTTTGTCAAATTCCTGGAGGTGGAGTCCTCCCCCTCTCTGCCTCCTCTAACGCTCCTCCATGACATCAAACCCCTGAGCGCTCCGCCTCCTGGGAGGACCAGCAGCAGCTCTGCTCTCACCTCTGTTACAGGTACAGCCACACTCTGGGAGCAAACACAGCCTGCATGTTTCCTTCTCTCATGTCAGACACGTCAAGCAGGAGCCTGCCTCACAAGGCTGCAGACATGTCAGGCTTAATTTACATCAGTTAACCATTATTTCTATTGCGATTGCTTTGCTTTTCATGCTCGTTTTTATCTCCGCCAGGCAGTATGCCAGGGCCGGAGATTTTGTTTTCGCCCCTGTCTGTCTGTCTTTGCACGGCTAATCTGGGAAACCATTGGACCGATCAGTGCTAAACCTTTTATGCACACAGCTGGTAGTAGACCAAGGAATAAGTACCTCCACCCCAAAATGTTCTAATTGGCCTCATGGTGGCACTATACCAGCCCACTTAACATTTTAGCGTATAACATCATGTATCATATAGAGTTTTTATCCAGGCTATAATTGGCTTCCAAAGTTTTCGGTAGGGGTCTATGTTACACAAAAGGCCAAAAAACATGGACACATCGTCCATCAACACCAAATTTGAATCGCATATTGAAGGACCTCTACACAAGGCAGAGTCAAAAGTGATTTCCTGATAAAAGTGATATAGGACCACAATGCAAACAAGTCCCCTGGACTTTTTTGTGTAATCCTTTTAGCCTAAATGTCTGACTGTACCTTGTGCTGTTTACATTTCTGACTAATAAAGTATTCAATCAGTCAATCAATCAAATTCACTTAGACCCTGAGGGGTTGCCACAAATGTGCCAAACATCACTTGCAAAAATGTGCATCATGTTTACCTTTTTGTTCTGTGAGCAAGCACATGAAGCTTCATTTAGCTTCTAAACTTTTCTAAAGGATCGAGGCCATGTTTGGTTTCTCATTGCAAGTTATTATTGAATGTTAGATTTATTTACTGTACTGTATCTAAAAAGTAGGACTGGAAGGTAACTGATTACAGGTACTCATTCTATTCTATTTTAACATAAGTAGATTTTTGTTTTATATTGTAATGTATTGTACTCTCTTACTTTTGGAAAGACAAGTATTAGAGAATAGCACAGTTATATGCTGTTATTATTGGAAAGTAAGAAAGTCATCCATCCCATCCAACTTGGTGTTGAGGATGTGCAAACATGCATAAGTCACCGTACAGAGAATAGAAACTAATCTAATGAATGTTGCATCAGGTGTTGCAGCAGGTAGCAAACGGGCCGGCGAGTCCAACCCATTCCTAGCCCCCCGTTCTGCTGCCGTCCCCTTGCTGAGCTCAGCTGGTGCTGGGGCCGGAGGCGTCGGAGGTCACCTGTTGATGAAACCCATATCAGATGCCCTGCCCTCCTTCACACCCGTGCCTGTCTCTGTCGAGGCTAGCGGGGGGGCTGTGCTCAAAGACCTGCTGAAGCAGTGATTGGATCCAAGTGTTTCTGTGTGTCAGTTGAAGGTCTCCTCTCATGTCAACTGATGTTGGACACTACATACTTTACACTGGAAAAGATGTGGTGGTGCTGTTCTTACTTGAAGTGTTCTTGCTATTGGTCTGTTCCAAAGTAGTGTTGGTGAAGAAGGTGTGGCTATTTCTCAAACTAAGTAACCACTTAGTCAACTGTAGTTGACCAGAGTCCCCCAGGGCTGTATTCTAGGGATCTCCCTGTTATTGCTCTACACAACATATCTTCCCCGACAATAACCGTTCTACAGGGGGCTCACAACGCAACATGTTGTGAGCTTGTAGATCTGCTATCTTTGACAACTGTTTGTCTCAGAATAGGGACAGTGGGACACAAGGGTTCAAGTGGATGACAGTACAGGTTAAGGCGGCTACATTATAGCACCACCTCACTATTTTCAGTGTAACAAAACAAGCATTGAGAGAACACTAACCAACACTGCTACTACAGTACTTGCTGCTCTTCGGTTTATGGCTGTGAAGTGATGACTTGAGCAAACACACAGCAAAACCCTCAGTGTTAATTCAACTCTGAGAGAGTAACAATGGATCCTTGTGGGTCCATCGGTCCCCTCTTATTTGGGAGGGGACTAAAATCAACCTGAAATATTCTGAGGAATTTGATTTTGATCTATTGCTGTTCTATGCAACGTTTGTTTTGCCCTTTACACCATCTATGGATGTGTTTTAGCCACATCAATGTTACATTATATAGGCATCTGGTCTGTGTACAACATTAATGATGCATTCAGTAAGCAGGTGACTTCCTTTTAAAATGGTTTTGTATTCAGAGTGCAATGTATATGTACATTTTAAAAAAGAAATGCTTTTTGATTATGGGTCAGACCAATATGTTTTAAGTTCTGAACGCAAGTGACCTTGTAAACTAATTGTGTGCTGTGCAATACACACAGGTGTGCAATACAAAACATCGCCTGTGTTTGCAAGAGAAAACATGCTTGCCCCAGTTCCTGCATTTGAGAGCTTTATTTCCCTTCTCTTTTGAGTTTCTTCTTATTTTTTTTTCCAAATTTTAGACATAAAGTATAATCTGTCTGATGCAAGGCTCGCTTGATAGTCTTTTGGCACCAGTAGTGATGCTTAGAGATTTATGCGGTTCCCTACATCTGTTAAAACCATACAGACGTTTCTGCAAAATGTTGTATTTCCTTAGATGGCCAGACTGTGATATAGTGTTGTAATTCCAGCAGTAATTGTGGGCTGTGGTTGGTCAGAGGATCCGACTAGGAGACTGCTCTTATGCATAAATACAGTACTGTTATATAGTTATATAAATATATATATGTAAATTGAGTGGCGTTTTTCATATTTATGGGGCACTTAGGAAGTTCGGGTTCTGTCCAAGTGCCTATACATTTTTTGCAATTTAGATAATTGTATGATTTGGATTGTAAATGGTTAATATAAATATATATTTGCAAATGTAATAACTGCACATTGAAAATGATTTACATGAGAAAGCAAGCCAACAATGTAATAAATAATAGCTGCTCAGCATTTTTGTATGGACATCCACAATCAGCAACCATAGCAGAAAAAATGTTGCAAAGGGTTTTTCCTGGAGAATTGACTAAATGTAACTGTAAAATAAGGTTTTGTAGGTGTTTAATCAGAAAATTTAAAAAGTGTATTTAGATTGTTAACTTTGGAGGATGCTTTGAAGTACCACCAGTCTCTGAATTGGGTATTTTGTTTCAAACGAATAAAGGTACTAACTGCCCCCCCTTACTAAGTATCTTGTTGTGCACTTTCTCTCGAATTGAGTTATTTCACATCGTGAGCTACAATAGAGATCCTACAGATTTATTATTGTGGGAATAGTATGCACGGGCTGAGCCAGATGTGCAATATTGTGTTCAGCAGTAGGCTATGTGGAGGAGGAGAGGGGGGGGGTGTTTATGTCTCCGTGGAACAGTCGCCCACTGTGCATATGTTTGCCACTTATCCTCCTCCGACTCATAATAGCCGATTATTTGCCAGAACCAGTGCGTACTTGGAGTCAGTGCGCCCCAACACACCGCGGGACCCCCGGGGACCCCTCTCTCCCTGAACGCGCTGGGACCTCTCTCTCTCCCTGTGAGGGGGCTGTCTCTCACTCCGTGATTGAATCCAGCTGTTGTGAAAAGTGCTCGGAGGGGGCTAGTCAGTCAATTTGCATTGCTAAATAATCTGTAAACGCAGAAGAGGACAGATCGCAGTCCGCTTGCGAAAAAAGAAAGGCATTTGCTTCGATAGCTGGTCAATGTACCGAGGCTTCGGTTCGACCAGACAGCGGTTATTAATGAGAACCCCGTGTCGGCTTTTGCGTAAAGACCACAGAGTTAAAGCAAAGACTCACACTCGGGGTCTGGACGGCTGGTCAGAGCACTGTGTGTAGTAGGAAGACTTTACTGCTCGGAAGAATCTCTCTTTTGGGACAGACTTCAGCAGTGCCTCTAAATCATGTTTTCTGGAATACGTGGCTCGAGGATTGGGACTTCTTCAAGGTTAGTGCGTTTACATTTATTTATTTTTTAAACCTTTTTCACCTTTACATTTCCTCCATGATTTGGTGTTTTTAGCTTGAGTTGTGTTTGAATGAATAGGCTAAGTAACGGGATGCTGGCACCGCGCAGGCTGCATCCCGCACAGGCTAGCCTATATGTTTTTCATTGAGGTTTTGTCCCAGAGACTCATTTGATCACTTGAAATTCCCTCTTTCCAGCATGCTGACAGGTCTGGTATTTGCTCTGCTTTCTATCCAGTCTGGACATGGTCAGGTAACAGAAGCTGTTCTTTCATACATGATTTTTTGAGATTATATTTGCATGGATTTATTCATTCACTCACTCACATAGTAGGGCACAGTGAATGTTTACAATAGATGTATGAAATTAAAATGAGCCAGGCTTTAACTGTGCCATTTTACACCATTGACAATGACCACACAAAAAAAGGATGTCCCCTGGAAGTCAAAAACATCCTATTTTTATTGTGGTCCTCATGATATGAAGATGGCAAGGCAATTTGGGTAAAGAAATAAATAAATATAGGAACTTGCAGTGGTGGTGATGTGCCTTTCTTTTGGATAATGCGAACACATCGTAATTTGTGTTGAGTGTTGACAAGGGTCCACTACAGGAGCAGCTACTGAGTCCTGGTTATGTCCCCCTCTAGACCTGCACAGAAGGTTCACTCTACGACCGCAGATCGAGGCAGTGTGTTGGTAAGTTAATAACAAATTGATGCTGGCAGTGTTTAATATTGTAGGTTAGTGTTGCAGACAAGACAATGTTATACTCAATGTGATTAAAATGTGTAGCTACTTAAATATCTGCTGTTAATTGCTAAGTGACTGACTCCATTCTCATTTGGGAAAGTAGCTTTACATTAAACCTACTGTGGTATTAAACGTTATAGTTTACTGTCTCTTGCCCAGAGAAACGGCACACATTGAGTGCAACAACAGAATATGGTTCAACTAATCACTTGCCACCAGCAGTAGCCTAATAAGTACAAGGCCAGTAAAAAGCAATGACTCCCTGTCAATGGAAGTAACAGATGTGGCATGTGGTCCTTACGCTAATGAACCTCCTCCCTCCATCCTAGATGTGGACGAGTGCCGTACTCTGCCGGATCCTTGTCGAGGCGACATGCGCTGTGTTAATCAAATTGGTGGCTACTTGTGCATGCCGAGGGGTTTGTACACCCAGTCGTATCAACCGGAGACCGGAGACCGGGTCCTTCCAGAGTCCTATCCAGACTCATCTGTGGGTTTCGTGGACACCTTCCGCCAACCCCCTTCTGGGCCTGTTGAGCCCAGCTACCCCATAGTGAGAAGCACTGCGCCATGCATCCTTGGATATGCCGTGGCAGAAGACGGCACCTGTAATGGTGAGTCTGCACTCCACACCTGAGTCAAGTGGTCCTGTAGCCTTCCTAGCACTCGTTTTAGGCAAATTAAAGCACAAGGTCTAGGGTTGCTTTACTTGTCAGGTAAGTTCCCAATTCCATAGAGAATAGCACAGTTATGCTGTTATTATTGGAAAGTAAGAAAGTCATCCATCCCATCCAACTTGGTGTTGAGGATGTTCCCAATTCCAGAATTGTGAATTAAGTTTTATAAGTAGTCTACATTTTCAGGTCATTTGTCCTTTATGGCAAACCACTATCCTCTTTAGAACCAGGCAAGGTAAAAAATAAGTAAGTAAATAAAGAAATTGAATTGAATAACCTCAAAAACCCCTCTTGGTCACTGCGCCTTGATTTTCATGACAAACTGAAAATGTAAACAGAGTGCCTAAAGAAAGAGTAGCATTTCTGTGGCCAAAGTAGTGGAAGCATGGGTTTGGCAGACTTTCAAAATGTCTTGCTGAAATCTCTTTTGCAACAGTGGTTTTCAAGTCAATTTCCAATGTCAGTGGTTGTCTCAAATACCAAACAACTCTGACCGCTGGCTACCCCTCTACCTAAAACCGGTTCATTCCCTCCATTCATAGCAAGAAGTGATATCAGGATGCACAATATTGCTAAACTCCAGTGCATTCAAAATACAAGTAAAAGTAAAGTAAAAAACCCATAATCGTCTCTCATTACTATGAAATATGTTTCTCAATGTGATCAAGAAACAGATTATTTTTTTTCTACTGCAGGACAAGACATGAGATTAATTCAAAAGTACAAAATGATTGATATTCCGAAGTTAAATAAATACATAAATTAAGGCACCTCACAAGGAAAACAAGTAGCTTAAGTCATAGGTTGATAAAATGACAGCAATTTTATTGATGCTGAACATAAGGACAAGATCGTTTATTTTTAAATGGTTCTAAAGTGTTTTGTAATAGAACATTTCAAATCCTTCCAGGCTTTCTGGCAATTGTTTATAACAAATCTGGAAGAAATCTGTGGCATGATGTTAGGACGCTGCTTCAAATTGAAAACATAGTTGCGTTTTATTGTGAAGAATGGGCTGTTCAACCTCCCTAAATACTTTATTAGCTTTTCAGTTATTACAGCTAAATTAAATGAAAGTAAAGTGTGTGTGTGTGTGTGTGTGTGTGTGTGTGTGTGTGTGTGTGTGTGTGTGTGTGTGTGAGAAAGTGAAAGAGAAAGATGGAGCAGGGAGAGCGAGCCAGAAAAGAGTGATTTATACTTAGTTGCACCCATAAAATAGCCAATCTACAAGCTCACAACACGTCGTGCTGCAACACGTTGTGAGGTTGTAGATCTGCTATTTTAGGTGCACGACACCGGCGTGCAACAAAGCCAGGAATCTCAGCATAAGTCAGACTTACACCTGTACAAACACAACATATGGATGCAGGCCAAACACACATTAGACTACTGTACAAATGTATCATTGTAACATTCTTGTCTGTCATGCATTTATCTTTAACCATGCATTAATGCTGTAAACACTCCTTTAACACTATACATTAATTTCTAAACTGTAACCCAAAACTCTGACGAGCTACTTGGCCACATATTTTAACCTCCCACAGTCAAAAAGAGAGCAAAAGTAGACGTCTCCAAATACATTATATCTTTTTGGAGATGGAGCACAGGTGCTGCAGTAACTAGTGAAGCCTAATCTATACTTGATGGTACAGTTTTTCGCCAGTGTAGAGGTCCCACCATACCATATATTTATACTTAATCATACGACTGTGTTGCTCACCACAAAAGTCAAGTCAAAAACACAATTTGGTGACAGTCAAATGACAAAGTACAGTCAAATCCTCAGTGTTCCATTAACTCATGTAACCAATGGACATTTTACCTCTGAACTGAGTGTAATATTCGGTTTGCTCATAAAACAGCAGGGAAGGGAAGCTTTCAACTCCTCATTCTGAGGAAAATCTACTATTTGATTGATTCTGTGGAATTTCGCAATAGCAACAGATCCTTGATATCACAGCTAAACATGAGAGTGTCTGATGATTTTCCCAGCTGTCTTAAACACACTCTGGGCAATCCTAACGTAAGCGGTCCAATCTGTCCCACAGGAATACGCTGCTGAAAAGGGCCTCCTGAAGGTCCATTAGGGTATTTTTCTGTCACACTGTCTAAATCAGACGTGACCTTGTAATGAGTGGAAAAAGTACTCATATTCTTCATCTAAAGAGCACTTTTATCCCAGACACAAATATGGACTCTTTCTACTTTTGTAAGGGAAAATGGGGCAGTCAGGGAATCAGCTCTCTGCCTTGTTTGGGTAAACTACAAAATCGGAGCGCCAAAGATGAGGTCATTTGTTGCCAAATCTGTGCCTTGCTGGCGTATAGAACAGACATTCTTCTGTGGGTGCACTTCAAACCGTTGAAGGTGTGTGTGTGTGTGTGTGTGTGTGTGTGTGTGTGTGTGTGTGTGTGTGTGTGTGTGTGTGTGTGTGTGTGTGTGTGTGTGTGTGTGTGTGTGTGTGTGTGTGTGTGTGTGTGTGTGTGTGTGTGTGTGTGTGTGTGTGCGTGCGTGCGTGCGTGCGTGTGTTGGAATGTTGTGTGTGTGTGTGTGTGTGTGCGAGCGTGTGTGTGCGTGCGTGTGCACAATATGCATGCATGGGTCCAGACAGGCATGCCACATACGTATGTCTGTATATGTGTGTGTCTGTGTTTGTGCATTTTAAGATATAGTGATGTAAGGGGTTGTTGATTGATGTTGCCACAGGGCTGAAACTCAGTAGACAGTGACTTCCTGTCTCAACCTGTAACAGACATGGCTGTGTTTTGAAACTAATGGCACAGATCTATCCCTGTCATTAATAGCATCAGCTGTGAGAACAATAGTTAACACTTCATTTGAGCTGTTAATAAATTTGCTCCACCATGGGCATGATATAAAAGAGGTGTAGAGAGTAGTGATAATTATAGTCGCAGCATGCAGGTATATAAACAGTGTGCAAAAGCCCCAGCTGTTGAACATTTTTAGCTAATTATGCTGTTGTAACAGTCATGTCTGAATCATAATTAATTATGATATTATGCATTGTAAAAATAAGATGAAGGGATAGTGAATGGTAAACAAACTGCATTGTCATTAGTGTATGCATGGATTTGTTAAAAGCTTAAATAGGAAAAATGTAGTAATGCATTATTTGACTTAGTAACAAATAGTATTATCTCATTTCTAAATTTCTAGTATCAGTATTTTCATGGAAGTAATATTATTGCATAATGTGTTGCGTATGTAATGTGTTACCCCAACACTATGTTGTCCTATAAGGACAGAGACCAAAATTATATATGGCAAGCAGCTGCATATTCTACTGTATCATGGTATCTAATATTAGCTAGCCTTCAATGTCCACTATAGCAGGTTGATATTTGGCAGCATTTAGTACAGCCAGTAGTACCCAGATTGGAACTATGGGTTACCTATTAGTCAATCAATCTACCACCTGCAGACGTATAACTTAAGAAGTGGTACCTCCTAGGTTATGAGTCTTGGTTCTGTTAATTTGTCATTCATATCCAGTTACAGTGCTTATTTTATTTGGACCACAACCGGTTCTAGCACCAATGGCCAAACATTTTCATCTTATCAGACAATGAAAACACCTTATCATCTTGTCTCTGAAGTTCCCCTCAAGTCCCACTGAGTGATTCTTGAATGCTTGAACACATTTCTATCATCAACATGTTTAATTAAAGTTTTTATTTATTGAGCAGAATTTACGCGTCCTTCTCTTTATCCCCTCCGTACAGCTCTCAGCTACCCCTCAAGTTAATCAAAATTGTCAGAAGTAACCCCCAGGGACCTTAGACAGCTCATGAAAAAGGCTATATAAGGAACTGAACTGAAACGCTCCTGTGGTGTGTATTACACAGTTCAACCTCTGCAGGATAACAGTAGACCCTGCACATGGAGTGCAGATGATCTAGGTGCCCGTACTCAGAGTTTTAAGTTAGTAAGTGCAAGCAGGTGCTGAGACTGTGTTGCCCTTGGCCATGGGCCTAGCATCGCCCCCCCTCTCTCAACCCCTCACCCATGGAGGGCCAGCAGACCAACTTGGCACAAAGGCCAACAAAACCCACCACCAGACGTTATCGCTTATCATGGCAGTCTGTTCAAACAAAAAAAAATCCCAAGCTCTACTTGGGGCTCCCACCCATTTCTCTCACTTGTGTTTCATTGTGAATTGGTGACTTCATTGTCTGAGAACCAAGCACGGAGTGCGGAATTTTTGATTGGTCATGTCCTCATAAGGAAATGTGGCTATTATGAGGTAGTTTATGTGAACTGAACCGGGGGATCTAATGGAATTTGACCCCGATTATAATCTCTAATCTTGTGCAACAACAGTCAAAACTTGTCGGGGTGTTGAAATGTTAACAGTAATGTTGTATTTTCACATTTGGGGTGGCGGTAAGTTAGAAAAGCAAGCTTTTGATTAGAGGGTCAACAGACAGAATCTTCAGCCAACTGGGCATATATCTCGATGGGGAATTGCACAAGTATTCATCCACTTTTCTTTAACAGCTACTGTGAAGTAAGACATTGTAGATATACGTAGGGTTTTGAGAACTTTTATGTATTCTAATGTTAGAATGGTAAAAATGACTAATTATCTATACCGTATATACTATACTATATACTATAATATACCGTTTTTTTTTTTCAAATCTCAAATGCTCAAATGAAAATGGATCGTTTTCTGTATACCAGTGTGTGTGTGTCCTTGAGCAAATTACTTAACACTGCTGTGGAAGTGCTTGGCTCATTTTGCTTTACTGGATATACAGTATTATACTTGTGTGTATACACTACAGTATGTGACTATGTGCACAAATGTCAAGCAGAGCGTCGCTGGAAAAACAAGCATACGTAGAAAAGCTTCTCTAGATAAATAAAGGTTAACAAGTCACTTTATTAACTGCCAAACTGAAATTAGATAAGCATACGGTATACAGTATATGAAGTAGGCTATCAGATAAAGAGAAAAGTCCACAGAGTTCACGTGGGAAAAGTTGAGACTGGAAAATTTTGTAATTTACTGATTGCAGGGGCAGTGCTATAACAAGACACACTCCAAATGTCCACCAGTTGCAAGTAGACCACAACAAGATGCTGAATTCCCAGCAGCTCCTGTGTCACCACAGAGAAAATATTTAAATCCTTCTATAAATTCCACAAATCTGTCTGTCTGTCTGTATATCCTTTGCATATGTCCAGAACCGTTCATCCTATTGACTTCACACAGTATATGTATCTGATGGCCCAAGGAAGTGCAGTGTTGAGGTTGAAAGTGGTTCTCTAGAATCTGGCCGGCTCACTCAGAGCAGGCACGCCAGCTCGCTTAGAGCAGGCGCGTGTATTTAGTGAACCGCTCATCCAGTAAACTTCACACTTGTTTGGTGTATTGCTGAGGACCCAACAAAGTGCAGTGTCTAGTGTGAAGTCCCTCGGATGAGCGGTTCTCCAGAACCGGTCTGCGGGTAAGGACACTGCACTAGTTTGTTTCAAAATACAGAAAATGGCCAAATATATACTTTGGTCAGTGATATACTGTATAGGAGAAAGAAAGTGTGTTTTGTGTGGCCAAAATGTAACTACAACATCAATATCCTGCACATGAAATGTGTTGTTTTTTAACATACACATTAAATCAAAATGTTCTCCTTAGTGGCGGACCCACTGGCCTTTACCTCCCTCTGAATGCTCCAGGCAAAAAGATGAATTTCACAAAAGCGATAATTAACTACTAATTTAACTAATTTAACCTTGTGTTGTGCTCGTTTTCTCTGTTCCAGACATTGATGAATGCGAGTCAAACTCTCACCAGTGCAACCCCACCCAAGTGTGCATCAACACAGCAGGTGGATACACCTGCTCCTGTACAGAGGGATACTGGCTGGTTGCTGGACAGTGCCAGGGTAAATACATCTTGCATGCTGATTTCGCCTTGACCGATTTGGAATGATGAATTTAGAGAGTGATTTCTACATAATCTACATAATCTTACTGTGGATCTTACTTGTGACAATTTACTCATTCAGCCAGAGCTACTGAAGATGGCAGCAGATCCTAATGTCTAGCATTGCTGCTACATATCCTGTACATTTTTAACATGTACATGTTGAAAGGCTTAACCACTTCATTTGAAAATGTAAAACATTTTTTATCCGATGAGGAGGAAGACGAAGAGGAGGAGCCTGCAGAAACTGGAAAAGAAGATGATGCTAAGCTCATAAACATAAAGTATCACATCTATTTGTGAGCTTGTAGATCGGCTATTTTTGAAAATCTTGTGAAATTATTTGAAAGTCTTTGAAAATGTTTGGCTACACTAAAGTTAAAGTTGTTAATTTTCCTGTAGCTAAACGGCAACTTTAAACGGCAACTTTAACCCGAATCCTAGCGTTCCTAGCGTGATTAACAGAACAATGTGTTAATGCATTATTAATGCGTTAACTTCGACAGCCCTCATTTTGTCTAATATTTCATAGTCCTGGCAGTGATTATAGCGAGTCTCGAGACACAACACATTGGGAAATGTTATGCCAGATTTTCACATATATGACTATAATAAAACGATAGGATTCAGGTTAACGATTGTCAAAGTGGTGGCCCTTTATGGTGGATATAGTTGTATATATGATGAATGTAATAAATTACTCACTTTAAGTATAGACATACTGTATGAATAAAGGGTTTGTTCCTTGTTTCCCTCTTTGTTGGCCAGATATTGATGAGTGTCGCTATGGCTACTGCCAGCAGCTGTGTGCCAATGTTCCTGGTTCTTATTCGTGTTCATGTAACCCTGGCTTTCTTCTCAACCCTGACAGCAGGACCTGTCAAGGTACAATACACACACTCAAACACTCACTCACTCACTCACTCACTCACTCATACATTTTCATGCTGCGTTTACACTTTAGGTGCCAAAGTGACAGGCTACAAGTGATTTTGATGGAAGCCATCGAGATGAAGCTACAAAGTGATGCAGAACACTTGTTGCTGCATAATGCCGTGTTCACACCGACGGGAAGCTGAACAATGAATCAGCTTCTATTTTCAATGTTATCTCTATGCAAATCAGCCGGAGGCCAAAGTGGACTACACACACCCATACAAAACAAATATTAAAGTTGCTACATACTGTCATGAATTTATAATAACCTTTATCACAGAGACACCGACAAATCACAACAGATCACTCTGACCTGCTCTGCTCTACTCTCGGCGAGCAAGTGGAGATCTCCCGCCGCCGCAGAGACTTGAGTGACAGGTACTTGGACACGCCCAGTTTGATCAAAAAACACTAATTCAAATAGATTTCTGCTTTTGGGGCATGTTGCGTCGGGGCATGTTGCGTCACAAATCAAAGTTGAGCTGGCCTGGGGCGCCGATGACCTACTGGTTAAGGCACATACCACATTTAGGCTCTCATGCAGCCTGACAACGAGCTGCTGGTTCGAGTCCCAAACCCGACGACCTTACTCCCTGTCCTCTTTCCATGTTTCCTGTCTATGTCAACTGTACTATCCAAATAAAGGCAGAAAGCCCCCCAAAAATATCAAAAAATCTAAAAGAAAAGTTGAGCTGGCCTCAACTTTTTTCAGTGATCCAATGATGCAGTGAAGCATCAAACAATCAAATGTTTTTGTTTCACCATTTTGGTAAATGGACTGCATTTACGGTATATAACGCCTTTCTCCAAAGCACTTTACAATGTATTTCACATTCACCCACGCACCGACGGTGGAGGAAATCATGCAACCTGCTCATCAGGAGCAATAAGAGTTCAGTGTCTTGCTCAAGGACACTTCGACACAGAGTCAAGAAGAAACGGGGATCGAACCAGGAACCTTGCGATTCCATGATGGCCACTCTACCTCTTGAGCCACTGCCGCCACTCCCCTCCTCTGCTCTGTTCCGTAAATGAAAGTAAAACTCATTCTTGCCCTTAACCATTTCCTTGTTCTATTTATCCCTACCCTTTTATTCATTTACGCAGTGTGGCTTGAGCAACACTTCAACGGTGACTCAGAAGAACTGTAGCTTTTTGCACATTTTGTACCTTTGTAGGTACACCACTAGTGTGAACGCAGCATTACAGTACACAGGCACACATACACACATCCATACTCTTTCTGACTATTGTTTCTGTACAATTTACAGTACAATTTACAATTCAGGAATCTATAGACGCTCTTATCCAAATTAGCTATACATGTACATTTACATGCACAAATATTCTCCTGATTCAGTCAGTGTGGTACATGTTTCCCTAACTGCTCTGCCACTCTTCACCCTTCAGATGTGGATGAATGTGAAGATGAGCCATGCACTCACGGCTGCTTTAACACGTATGGCTCCTTCATGTGTAACTGCGATGAGGGATTTGAGCTGGCGTCTGATGGCACTTCATGTATTGGTGAGGAAAACCATTTGTATGTGTTATATTGTTCCCCCAAGTGCTCTTTAACAACATTAAAGGTCTTAACAGACGGTGAGCGGTGGACGCGTGCGTTACCGCTCGGATCAGCGGGGTTCGCGCCGCGATCATTGTTGTTTTGTCCTCCTGCGGGGAAAAGAAATGCTGACCACAATCCAGCTCTTCCCGCCCACGTGCGTGTGCACAAACGAGTGCGATAATTTCACGGGACTGCGCCCGCGCGCCTCACCGCCCCTCAATTTCATTCATTAAAAATGAATTACATAGGCGCGTTGGCTGCTTCCACTCTGAAATTACCTTAATCCTGGCGTCCCTATTTGGGGCATGTCAATATAGGTGAAATATATCATTTCTTTTCAATCAAAAAATATTCAACAAATGTAAGCATTTTTTTAAATAACAGATCTACAATGTGTCACATTGCGATGCATTGTGAGCTTGTGGATTGACTATTTTCACTATTCGACTTAAGTATATAGTTTTGATATACAGTAATTGTGATCTGTACTGAATTAATGAGATATCTCATCTTGGGTAGGCTACTGGTAAGCCAAGCAAGTCCGTATCAAACGCTGTAAGGGTGTCTTTCATTCTTTCACTTCATTCTCAGCAATCATGTCATGGAACAAGATGCGTGTTTGTATGTGTTTGGTTTATGTGTAATGTAAAGCATATTAAACCAGTCAGTGTATTAGTTTCCATATCCAGCCTCCAGATGGGCTATTGTTATGGCTCTATTATGAAATGTAATGGAACATTATATATAGCACCTTTTGTAACAACTAAAAATGGAGATAAAAAAATCTCTAGTTAATGTTTTGAATCAAGTAAATGTATCATTAGATCAGTTAGGTCAATAGACTCCTGACATTTCTGAAGAAGTGAGCCCACTGTGTTGTGTCATTTAACACATGAGAATTTACTATGCCTTTTCTTGCCGTCCATAGACTTGGATGAGTGCAGCTTCTCTGAATTTTTATGTCAGCACAGATGTGTGAACGCTCCTGGCTCTTTCGCCTGTCACTGTCCTCCTGGATACTATGTATATGAAGACGGCAGGAGTTGTGAAGGTAATATCAAGGATGAGGGAACCTAAAAGAATGTTACAGGTTCATGGGCTTTAATGGTTTATTGAATCTACGATAACTACACAATTACCAGTGAGTCAGAAACTGTAATTATGAATTGTGAAACATGATTTGTAATGTGTTTTGATCCCATATCTTTGATGAACTCTGTGATTAAATCATAAACACATTATTGGCGCATGCAAGGAATGTAATTTTCACAAGGACACAAATGACCATTTAACATAAAAACCTAGAAAGTGATGGAAAGTGTTGGAAATTCAAATATAAAAGCTGACATGCATTACTTTAAACAATTTGTTTCTTGCTCACTTGTTCACAAAGCTGAAATTTTGCTTTTATTGAGGTAATAATGGTGGATGTACCTTCCTAAATGACACTTTGGATGCTTCAAAATAACAAAGAAAACATGTTGAGAAGCAACATGCATCTGAATTTCATGTTTAACGGTCAGAATTTTGACTGTTGTTGCATGTATAACTTTGTATGCACATATTGTTAGCAGATCAATACTTTTCAATATTTTTAGTTATACATTTTTTATGTGTTGATGATGTTGTTTTGATGATGATGATGATGATGATGTTTTAACTGACTATGGCTGTTGTGTGTTTGATTTTGAAGATGTCAATGAATGTGAAACTGGTAACAACACCTGTACAACAGCACAAGTGTGTTTCAATTTCCAGGGAGGTTACACATGCCTGGACCCTTTAAAATGTGACTTGCCTTACATTGAACTCAGTGACAAGTGAGTACACTCCTTATTTTCTCACTTCTCTGAGTTAGTTTCCGTCTCTAAGACCATTTGCAGTATGTACTGTAGGAATGGTTTAGCTTAGGAGTTGCTATGTAGTGCACAATTGTTTGCATTTGTGTTTATGTGCTACTCGCAGAAAATAACTGATGCATGAATTAGGCTAACGGTGTCCTGAATGTCAGAGGTTCTTAATCTCAGAAATACCTGCCATCCAAGTGTTTACTCCTAAATCAGAGAAATTCACCCACCCAATGAATGTCCTTACACTCTGAAAACATCTGCAATTGTGATGCTGCTTAGCCCCTCTTGGTTACTTGTCTATGGTCCAATATATCACTGCAAGGGCTTGGAGCACAAAGGAGAGCTTTTCAATGATTGCAATTATTTAATTAAAACTAACATATTTAAGCAATATATACTGTTATACAGATAAGGCTTCAAGGAATGTGTTTTAAATATTCATTTTTTATGTTGTTTTTAATTAAATAATTACAATAAATGAAAAGCTCTCATGTAAAATTCTGAAAATGTCACTTACACCCTTCGCGCTCCAAGCTTCATTCAAGCTATACATTCAACATATCGTCACTGTCGCGTGGAAACCTTGTATGTCCGAAACCGTGACTTTTCAGGAAGTTGAAAAAATAACCTGTGTTCTAATGGATCCGATGTAGTTATTATTTAGTCACAAGCAATTGTTAATAGTTTTCATTGGTTAAATATTCATAAAACCCACAGACAGACTTTAACTTTCGCTTAATTTTTTTCTTCAAACTGCTATTTTTATCTGACACTGACAAGTTGAAAAATTGAGATACAAGGTTCCTGTCCGACAGGGACGATATTGTATTAAATGAAAATATAATACTATATTCTCATTCTTTGCTGTGGCATTTTGTTGTTAGCATAGGCTGTACATGCAGGTATTTCTTTGCCAACCTAAAAGACACCTTCCCTCTCCTCTCCCTAGTCAGTGTATGTGTTCGGCTGAGAACCCTGCCTGCAGGGACAAGCCCTTCACCATCCTATACCGACACATGGACCTGTCCTCTGGTCGCACTGTGCCTGCAGACATCTTTCAGATGCAGGCCACCACGCGCTACCCTGGTGCCTTTTACATCTTCCAGATAAAGACAGGCAACGATGGACGAGAGTTCTACATGAGGGTGAGTCTTTTTAATAAGACTCTGTAAAGTAGTGGATAGGATCACTCTACAAATATGGAGATGCATCAATTGCACCCAATTTAGACCAAAGAGAATATCCTTTTCCTTGTAGAGCCAACAAAAACAAATGTTTGTGGGAAGTTAAATTTGTCCTCCTGTATTGGCTAGTCCTGCACCACAAATGCGTTATCTTAAATATTTCTGTTCTGTTATTCAACACCACAGGATAATGATCACAAACTGTAGTAGAGTGGCTTGTTGTTTATATGAGACAGCTGTCAAACTTTTAGGTCATTGACTTTCACTGAGTGAGAACACCAAAGGTGCTGGAATTCACAGAGTAAAGGCTGTAAATCACTAAATCTGTACGGCTGAAGTTGCTCTCTGAACTCTTTGGTGATATCTTTGGTGAAATGTATCTGTATTTGTAAGGTAATTAGCCTTGGGAACCAACAGTTCCTGAGCCATAGGTCAGTAGCCTGTCTCCTGTTTCCATAGTGTGAGGCAGCTTGATGTACAAGTACACACATTGGACATGGCGCTAGTATGTCTCTGGGATTTACCCCCAATCCAACCCTTGATGCTGTGTGCCAATCAAGGAGGCATAGGGCACCATTTTATAGTCTTTGGTATGACTCAGCCAGGGATTGAACCCTGACCTCCCAATCTCAGGGGGGACACCCTAACCACAAGACCACTGACCTATTTCTCCCAGGTGGATATACAAAAAACATTCCAATATTTACTTTGCATTTGTACAACATGTGGTACTGGGTACCATAACAGCAGGAACAAAATACAACCACCACTTCTAGATAAATTAGTCCATAGACAGGTTTCCTGTTAGTAAACATTGAGAGGAATATGACCGCGCAGCTGCGGGGGGAAGCCTATGGGTGCGTTTGGAAATTACGCACCGGAGCACACTCGCCTATTAGTTTGTATTGGCCAGTGCGCTCACTGCCGCTCAGGGCTGTATTTTCGAACGCGCCTTCCACCCCCAGGCATGCGCAGATTGCGCATTCTGCTCTGTGATGACGTCGCTCGGAAACCCGTCTATAAAAATGGCAGTAAAACGGCAAACAATTACCCCACCCCTGAGTATGATGTAAGCACACAGGGGCCCTGTGTAATATGGTCATTGGTTTAAACACATCAGCAACATTGTGGCGTGTAAGTATCTTTGGCCAGCAGATGGAGCTAGAAGTGCATACGATGTCTTAATGTGGGAGACGTTGCACAAGCAGACTTAGATAATTAATTTGGTCCATTTGGTTTCAATGCATATTTCCTGTCAATGTATACAAAATCCCAATGCACCGTTATTATTTTTTCCTTTGTAACATCTGCTTAAATCTGCCTACTTTATAAGTCCTGTTTACACAAATCATAGATCTGTTTTTCCACCCTCATCCACAATGTTATTTCAAATGACTTGTGGAAAATGCATTAACTTTACTTGACTTTGAAGTCACATGTGATATCTTATCAAAACCTAAAATGTACCTACTGTAGATTTAGATAAGATATCTCCCTAGGGACACTGGTGGCTTGGATTAGATTTTTGTTTTCTGCAGTCATCACATTCCATTAGTTCCTATGATTCATATCTCATTATCCCCCACTCTCCTCTCTCTCTCTCTCTCTCTCTCTCTCTCTCTCTCTCTCTCTCTCTCTCTCTCTCTCTCTCTCTCTCTCTCTCTCTCTCTCTCTCTCTCTCTCTCTCTCTCTCTCTCTCTCTCTCTCTCTCTCTCTCACACAGCAAACAAGTAATGTGAGTGCCACCCTTGTGTTGTCGCGTCCCATCAAAGGACCCAGAGAGGTGGTCCTGGACTTGGAAATGGTCACAGTGAACAACGTCATCAACTTCCGAGGAAGCTCCATCATACGGCTCACCATATTTGTTTCCGAGCATCCTTTCTGATGGGGCTAGTGTGTGGTCTCAATGCATTACAGCCCCCCCGAGGACCTTTTCCCCTAATTGTCCCAGCTCTCTGCAGTCTAGGCCAACAGCCCATGACGGTGCAGCTGCGGCATTCTCAGCTGCAGTTGATGGTTTGCTTCAGAGAGCTCGTCCTCATATTTTTTTTTTATTACCATGTCATCATCGACAAAGACGCATCCGATAAATGCTCAATAAAGATCAGATTATGGGAAGAAATCCCTGTGCCATCATCCTGCCTTGTTTCAATGTTTAATGGACTCTGTTGCTTGATGTCTGTGAGATGGACGTTCCACACAGAGGGATATTTATGGTGTACAATTTTTGTTCATCCTTGATTTTTTGAATATGTTGCCTGACAAAATGGCTTAAATTGCTTTCATTGAACTAAGCAATGTGTTTGTGTTGTTTGTGCATCCTAAACACAGTCCTCCTGATCTTTTCTCACAACTCTTATTGTCTGTCATCCCTTTCAGATAAGCTGTGAAAGTGAGCTTGCAATATGTGAGTCAATCTATCAAGACCTTTTTGTGTCTGAACCCAGAGCTCAGATATGGCTGTATTTTGTTTACTGACGTGGGTATCAGTTGAGCTGCAATGTATATATTTTTTATTAGACTGCACATGTCTGTGCTTATCCAAAAAACATGTAATGTAACTTTTTCATTCACAGTGCCCTTATGTAAACTATAATTGAAATAATGTACCAATCAGCTATTGACTGAGTTGAATTACTGATATAATTTTGTCTTAGATCTAATGAATTTATTCACCACACTGCTTTATGTGATATAAATAGGCTCTTGTGGCCAGTGATGTTTGTTTTCTGGTTATTGTCTTATCTTCTTCAATGAGAACCTGTTAAGTGAACCTGGTCAGTAAATAAAGTCATACTAGACCTGAGAAAAATGTATGGTGGAATTATTTTCCAGATGAGTGACACTAGAACAGTGCACTCCTTGGAGCACATATCTCTGCCAGGCTGGGTTGCCTACCAAAGGTTGTGTCAGTCGTGGGGTGCAGCTGTGTCAGGACACGAGGAAGCTGCTGGGTGGAAATAGGTGGAAGTTTTTTATGACAAATGGAGCAACTTTTGCATTTGTTGGGCAAAAGTGCTTTTGGAGGTGTGATCTAGAGGCCCCTCAACATGCAATTCCAATTTGGGGATGATTGGATGTGTTCATCATAGCGTTTTGTTGTAAGAAATAGGCCCGCCCAATGTTTGAAGGCAATTACAGGCAGCTAGATTGGCCTACACACTTAAGTTGTTACAGCTGCAAAGCATAATGAGGGGTGAGGGCAGCATCACTTCATCAGGTGTGAGTGGAACACACACCTAATTATAAATAATGTCAAATGTTGTTCTTAATAATGGTTGATAACCACAGGTTGGCCTTTTTTAAAAGGGCACTTTGGGCATCAGGAGCAAAGGGGCAAGTGCACAAGCCCCCAAAGCCTGGAAAACACCCAATCCATACCTCCAGGCGTGTAGAAGATAATAACAACTGTGGTTTGTTGATAACCACATTACTGTGGTTTGTAGGCTAGTTCGATGACGGCATAGAATGACAGCAGGCGGGCAGTGATGGTATGAGTTTCACGGTTGATTTCACAGAAGTTGCATTGCAAGAAAGTGCACATGCTTTTCAAAGAAGGAAAAGGAAGCGCAGTTTAAATCCGGGAAAGACCCAATGATAATATAATATGACCATCCCAGAGAGAGAGAGAGAGAGAGGGAGGACGAGGGCTGTAGCGTAAGTTGGTCTCAAACTTTTTCGTGCCAAGGCAAGGACCCCCAAATTGATATATATTTGGCCGCGGACCCCCATCTGAAAAGGTGTTGTGCCAGGGACTGCCAGAAGAGAAGATTTGTGTTCTAATGTTTGGAACTATTCAAAATGTTCCAAACATTTTCGATATTTTCCCCAATATTTTCAAAAACGTGCCGCGCTGCGAGCTTGTATATTTGCTATTTTTGACTAGCCAACATAAATGGATAAAGTGGTTGAAATGATTGTGATGCTATGTTAACTACTTTTGTTGGGGACCCCCTGGAACGCCCCCAAGGACCCCCGGGGGTCCCCGGACCCCACTTTGAGAACCAATGACGTAAGTATGCTACAAGGTAAAGCCACAGCACAGCTGGACCGACGGTACACTTCTTTCCTTCTAGTCCCTGGGAGAGTGAACTACCTTTGGATATAGAGAGTTGATAATATCGCGGGTGAGTTGATCTATTTTCCTGATTTAAATAATGTTTTTGTTGTTTGTTATTTGAGACATTTGGAAGTAACTTTTTAACGTGTTTTGTTGTGAATTATTTATAGAACGATTTTCCGTTCGTCAATATTATACCGTTCTTGTAGTTTATTATCTCCAGTAAATAAAGGGAAAATACATTTTCAGTTCGGGTCGGGATACCAATTTTATCCATCCAGGACAGAGACTCATACAAGTGATACAGGATAAACGTGAAATTGGAAGTGATTAAATAATAATAATAATAATAATAGGCTAATAATAATAATAATTATTATTATTATTATTATTGGATGAAATTGGTGTCCCACGTGAAAATGTATTTTCTGTTTACTAAAGAACTGGAGAGACAGAGAGACCCCTGTTACTGATCACTGCTGATTAGTATCAGAAAGAGCATTAACTTATTATTTATTTATTTGTTTTACAACAGCACCTTTAATCATTTAAATTAATACTTTCTGATGCTACAGATGAATCACAATGGTAGCCTGTAAGTTATAGGCCAATTACTCATAGGCTAATAATAATTATTAGTCTATGGACAATTTTTTTTTTTTTTTTTTCAGGCATAGCAATGGAATGTTTTAAAAACTGCTGCAAGAAATTGATCAAGAAGGAAAAGGAGCCTGAGACTCAAGGTAAAGTGACATAGATCAGTGGTTCTCAACCTGTGGGCCGGGACCCCCAAGGGGGGTCCCCACATGATTTTGATGACAGGGATGTGACATGTTTTTTTACCTACCTTAAAAAAAAAACATGAAAAAAGACAATTACTGCATCAAAAGTAATCAACAAACTGTACTATAAAAACTGGTCAAACATTGGCCAAATTGTCAAATGATATAATAAAGAGGCAAAAATTGTAGTAAAATAAAAAAAAGAAAAATAGCAGATCTACAAGCTTGCGAGGCGTTGTGAGCTTGTAGAACGGCAAAGCGTTGTGAGCTTGTAGATCGGCTATTTTCACAATATTTTTCTGTGGAACAGAGTCAAACAAAATTGAATGCACCTACAACTCCTACATTCCAAGTGCTTATCAGGGTGGGGGGTCCCCAGTTTAAATATGATTATTTTAGGTGGTCACGGCCTGAAAAGGTTGAACCATTTTGTGGGCGCTGTTTGTATGACGGTGTATTTTCTTCTCACGTGAAGTGATTACAGTCAAGATGCCCCCTGCCAAGCTGGGAATGGGTCCTAATGAGGCAAGGAGGAGCATCGGGGTCTCAGAGGACTACCTGTTGTC
Organism: Gymnoscopelus microlampas; assembly: GCF_963454915.1. Classification (NCBI taxonomy): domain Eukaryota; kingdom Metazoa; phylum Chordata; class Actinopteri; order Myctophiformes; family Myctophidae; genus Gymnoscopelus; species Gymnoscopelus microlampas. The sequence goes on along the minus strand of NC_139957.1, from coordinate 17,475,910 downwards.
CAAGCTCCCTCCAGACGGAAGAGAGGTTCCCTTTGTCCTGCCGACGTTCAAGCCCTCTTACATCCAACCTAGAGGTTCTCATTATCCCAACTTACAGCCTGGGCCACAGAGTAAGTAGCCTACTGCAGTCAAACCTGTTTTCCGAGTTGGTTACCGCAAATAATGTGTTGTTGCTCAGCAAGATTTGATTTATCAATAAACCGGATCACTATAAATGTCCCTGGTGCTATGCTGACTGTCAGATGTTTGACTGGAATATAAGTTGTGTGAGGGAAAGTGAAAGTATTATACTTGTACTGCTAGTATGAGAAAGAATCCTCATTGACGTAAAGCTGGCTCTAGTCAGTGCAGATCCCAGACCTGATTCATAAGTAAAATGTACAAATGTAAAAATACAGACCATAGTTTAACTGGGCTTTACTTTGATTTGATAATCAAGAAAAGTAAGAGCTACTGTATTCTATTTGTCATGTTCAGTCCTGAGGAACATAAGCAATGCTGGGATCCATTCCAGCCATTAATCATTGTCTATTGAAGGACCAGGACACCAGGTAAATGTAACCTGGAGTAATAGACAATTAGCACCACAAACCCAAGTCCTGCTTTATATCCATAGGTTCAACCAGGACAACGTATTCAGAGAGGAAAGCAGAGCTCTCAGGGACCAGTCACATCGCCTACAACACAGAGTCCACATTCCATCATGGTCAGATTGCTGAGTACATTTCTCCTGGGTCAGCCCGCCGCAACACATTGACAAACAAGAACCCAAGTCCTCAAGGTAACATCATATTATCATCAATCAGATCATCTTGCATACTATCAAATATAAATTTACCAAAGTGCATTGCGGCAAACATTTATGTTGGAAGCAACGTATTTAACCATGATATATTTTTAACTACATGTTGTGCGCTTCTAGGTTGGGATGTTAAAAATGGGAGGCAAAGGCTATGCAGTTCCATGTTTGACCTGTCCCACAGCCACATGCAGGTAAGTTCGTTCTATATCTAATCTGTAGTCACACAGCGTTTCTCACCCTGTGTAAAAACAAGCCTAAATATAGCTACAGTCTCTTTCCAATGACCTCAGTGTGAACATTTTTCAAACAAACTTGCTTGGAAAACAAGACATAGGTTTAGCAAGGGAAAATTAGGTTATAAGCTAACTTGAGACCCGTCACAGAATGTTCCCAGCAGTGTTTCTCAACCAGTGGGCCAATGTTCGGACAGGATCACAGGCATAGAGGGTTGTGCATACATTTGGTCCATACAAAATCGAAGCCCCAGTGTGAAACCGGTTGAGTAGTAAGTAAAATCGAGGTGTCCACTAACCCCTAGCCCTGTTATAGAATCTTTTTGATGGACATGCTGGTGGCATGGCTGCAAAAGTGAAAGGATAAATGCTAAACCCACATCTTTGGCCAGGAAGTATAAAATGACATATAATATATTTGACAGAGACTGCATGAAACTTCTGGAGACCACATTGGTTCAGTGTCATCTAGATTATGCGGTTACTTCATGGTTCTGTGGGCTTTCAAATCATGTAATAAACAAGCTTCATACAGCCCAGAATAAACTGGTCAGGGTCATGCTGAACCTCATTCCCCGCAATCACACTAGTAAAGTCGCTTCCAACAACTCTGTTGACCTTCGATGGAAAACAGAGCTACACAATTAAAACTCAGTTTAGTACACAGAGTCATCCATAACACTCCCAAGTCAGAAACAGGAACACTTATAACACCAGATCCATTACAGCTAATGTGTGCCTGCCCACAGTGCCCAGATACAACCGATTGGTTGGGAAGTACACTATCATGTATTCAGGCACTATAGAATGGCCTTTAGATATCAAGATGATCAAAATTCAAAGGTTTTTGTCCTGTGTTTTCTTTAAGAAGGAAACAGACTTTTAACACAAATTGTATGTTTTATGTATTTGATTCCGTAATCATGAGGACCATATTGGAAATAAGTCTGTGACTTTATTGTTTCGTCCACAATGATTTTAACGTGTATACAATATGAATAATTGAATTGTCAAAGTGAATTGAAAAAACAAACAAAACAAAAGTCACTGACAAATTCACACATTACAGATGAGGCCCATCAGGCCAATTAGCAACGTCACAACTTGATCAGTAGCAGTAATAACCTTCTTACCAAGGTAAGAAAACCAAACAAAATCAGAAAATTCAATATGACAAAACAAGATGAGAAAGGTCAATTTAACAATCAAATATCTGTAGATAAAAAAAACACAGTAGGATTTACATCAACAAAAAGTAACAGCACTTACACAAGTTTAGAAAGAGAAAAACAAATCTATATAATGTCTTCAAATAAACCCATCTACAGAAATTGGCTTTTAATCTAAAAAGATCCATACTATTTTAACTTGTGAAGAATTGCAAAGTTTAGCATCGTTCTGGAGGCGAGCACACCTTGATGTATCCTTGTATGTATCTATGTGTAAGATCAGTATATGCCTTAAGTATTTCTTATCCGCCACATGTTACTCAGCTTAAGCTGTGGCGCAGCTTTGTTCCCTGTAATTAATCAGAATTACAATAACACTTGAAGTATAAAGAGTGAAGTTAATAGACTACTTTGCTTGGGGCGAGTCCTCTTCATTACATAAAGGATATCACATATCCGCCTTTCATTGGATCCCTATTATTTAATATGAGTGTTTGATTGTCTGTATTAGGCACACTCTAGTGTCTCGCCCAAAACCATGATAAACACCATGTGTATACACATTGTGGTACGCGTCAGAACCATGTTGGCTTACAGCAATGCTGTGGGAGCTCTGCCAAAGTGGGTTTAACGAACGTTTCCAGTGCTCAAGAGCAAATGCCAAATTATGTGTTATTGTACTATACGTCTTTTGTCAAGTATCATGTCAGTGGTGGTGACCGGCTATTTGCAACCAGGGCATGAGAAGTTTGGAACAATCTGCTTGAGGAAAAACAGTTGGCAAACATTGTGAATCTCCCTTTTAAAGACACAACCATGCAAAAGTGATGCTGTTTATTCAGAGGTCCGTTCCAACTCCAGAATTTTGCTATAGGCGTACTGTATAGCCCATATTAAGCTACTGGTCATGATGGAGTCATGGTCATGATCTGTCCAAATCGTTTCTAAGAATCGTAACTAATAGTTTGTAATGTTTTTACAGCACTTTCTGCTTTAGATATATGATGATGATGATAGTTATTCTGATTTCTCTGTAGCGCTTTGACTCTACCTCCAGTGTCCCGAGCAGTACCTCCTCTGTGATCAGCTCCATTGAAAGCAGCCTTGGTAACTATTTGTCAAACATTTTCACTTTTGTGGAAACCAGTACGTTTGCTTGTGTCGTGTGGGTGGGTGGGAGGGGCATTATTCCCCTACATTCTTCACAGTTCCCAATCGACTGTCCTAGACAAACCTCCCTCCTTTCTCCTACCCCCCCCCCCATCCTTTCACTTCCTACAATCCCTCAACCCCCACAGGACCTCCCTGCTCGGATAAGAATCACTCCACATTGTGCAATCATGTTTGTGAAAGGGCAGACACGGCAATCACCCCCAAATGTTCTTTTTACTTTGGTCCAGTGTCAGACATCTACAGACCCTCATCCATAGTGACCTCCTCAATTACCCAATCCCAATGTCACCAAACTGGCTTATTATCAAAAATGTTTGGACTGGGATGGAGTAATAAGGCATGACCAGTTTAATCCTGTTTAAAATTTAAAATCCTGTTTGTATTTAAACGGCCATTTAATGGAGTAATTTCGATTTTTCTAAAATGTCTACAGACTTTTGTGATTAATCACTTTTATTTGCCATGTAAGTTAAAGGCATTGTAGGGAACATTAAGCCTAAATGTAAAGGCATTGTAGGGAACATTAAGCCTAAATTTAAAAAATATTTATATATATATTTTTTGCATTTTCCCCCCTCTATCAGCCACTATATAATGATGCTGGGGTGTTTTGAAACACAGTACTCTTTCTGAAAACCCTATTTTCCCTCATTGTTATTGTTTGTGCAATATTTTTTAAATTTAGGCCTAATGTTCCCTACAATGCCTTTAAAAAATATTTATATATATATTTTTTGCATTTTTTCCCCTCTATCAGCCACTATATAATGATGCTGGGGTGTTTTCCTGCACTGAAACACAGGCCTCTTTCTGAAAACCCTATTTTCCCTATTGTTGTTGTTGTTGTTATATTTGTCCGGTACGTAAGGAAGTCTATGGAAGTCTATGGAGGCATCACCCCCTGGTGGCCGGGAAACGAACTGCACAAACAATAACAATGAGGGAAAATAGGGTTTTCAGAAAGAGTACTGTGTTTCAAAACACCCCAGCATCATTATATAGTGGCTGATAGAGGGGAAAAAATGCAAAAAAAATATGAATAGGAATTTTGACTTGGCAGGTTGCACATGCCCTTAATACATTAATGTGACGAAAAACTTCCTAAATCACTCCCATATTGCATTTCAGAGTCCATAACTCTGTCTGGAGATGAGCGCGAGCTGGGAAAGGTGTGTGTCAGACTGAGCTACCAAGAGGCCCTGGAGCAGGTGTGGATCACTCTGGTCCAGGTACGGTTACAGTACATCCCATGAGGAAAGGGGACCTTAGAGGGACAAAATGCTCCCTTGTTCTCAGCTGCTGTGTTGTTCAATGGGGCCTCTGTGTGTCCAGAGTCCTGCTGCAAGTAACCCCATCCCATTAGCTTGTGCTCCATTAACTTTGGCTCGCTCGCTCAGGAGAAGGTTGAAATTTTGATTAACTGAGTGGGCCTGATTGATGCCGTACCTGAGTACTGTGGTCAGAGAGTACAGTGTGCACATCACGGCTTCCACTGATAATACACACACACACATGCACCACACTCCTGTGTGTACTCACATGTGTGTGAGTACACACACGTGCGTGAGTAAGTACACACATTCATTTAGTGTGTGCTCACACATTTTTGAGTACACATATTCTCAAGGACACCCAGGTACACATATTCTCTCAGCACACACACACAAATTGATTTTCACTGTCTCTGTAATTTCCTGATATTTGTTGCTGTTCGTTACAAAGCAATTTTGTTAAATGGTTAATAAACAAAAATGCTTTGACTGTCACTGCACTGATGTCATCTTATCTCTTATCAGTGTTCAGACCTGAATCTCCCTGTAGATGGTGTTGAGCAGCAAAAGATTGGATTTAAAGGGATCATCACCATGGCCAAGCCAATACAGTTCAAGAGCTCAGTCAAGGAGTGCTCTCAGGTAATAATGAGTCACATCCCCCCTCTATGGACCTATACCGTGAACCGATTACACATTTGAAACCCATTACACAACTCAGATTAAATAGCTTAAAGTGCAATGCCATGCTTGCTCAGGTTTGCTCTTTTCTGACCCTGTGCCATTTTACATCTTAAAAGATCCGGCACATTAGGTGGGATCAGGGAGGTTGGTAATAAGAGACGTTAGACTCATCTATGACATCACCATGCATAAGAGCTTTTATCTAAAAACAAAATCCCAAAGGGAGTTTTGAGTTATCAGAGAACTACAATTTAAGAATCTCTATAAAAACACAAAAATAACCCCATGTACACTGTAAGGACTATCAGTGTCAATATAACTAAAGTATTTCGCTATGCCAAGATTCAAGCGTTTATTTCCTTGTCATCCATCATTGCTAGGAACATGTGAACAGTGTGTTCATAACAAACACAGGGCTGGACATTTGGGTAAACATGTATGCATCTACTTCCTCAACAGCATATCCATCACTATAAGCAGAAGTCAAATACACAAATCACCCAGATCAAGCTCTCAAGCTGGTTAATCTCTTGTTTTGTACACAGGAAAATCCCCAGTGTTAATTTATCCATTTGTAACTCTGAGAGCTAAATTAACAGTATTTTACAGTGTAATTACTCTTAAACACAGTCATTACAAATGCACAGTTCCAGTGCCAGCTGGCTTGTCAGTAGTAGAAAAGGTCACTGACTCTCTGGCTGTTGCGAGTTTCCTTTTAGCCTCCCTGTCATTGTTCTTTTTAGACTTTGTTACATCCTCCCTTTCCTCTTCTGGCCTCTCTCCTTCTCGCCTAACCGTTCCTTCTCCCTCCCCTCTCCTGCTCCTCATCCCCTCTTCTTCCCTAATCTCTCCTACTCTTTCCTCCAGGATGCTGCCTTCATGGAGACCTTTGTCTTCACCGTGCGCCTGCAGCAGCTCCGCTGCAGTGCCCTGGTTCTGCGGCTCCAGGCGCACCAGCCCAGGAAACACACTGTGGCAGAGTGTGTCCTGTCTCTGAGACAGCTGGGTCCCCAGGAGATGGAGCACTGGTTGGACCTCAACCCACCATCCAAAAGCACTGTGGGTCTTTGTTTTCTTTTAATATCTCTTTGTCATTTTCAAAGGCGTTTCTAATGTATCATGTAGTAACACAGACAGACAGACAGGAGAGAGAAAAGGGCTGATGTGTGACATTCAGCAAAAGCGATATGATACACACACTAGACTAACCATTTGTGTTTCATCTGTGGTGTTAATGAAGACAATCTGTTAATTAAGATGATTTGGTCCAGATTTCGTTCTACGAAAGTTGAAGTTGTAGAGGGAAAAAAGGAGAGGGCCAAGTACACACCCCTGGGGGACCCCTGTCAAAGCATATAGTGTTTAAGTCGTTAATATAAGCTTTGATAGAATTAGATGTAAATTATATATTTCATATATTAATAAACTAGACACTCGATCCGACTGGTATGCCCATATATGGAGATTTCTGTATCAGTCAGTCCTTGTCTTAATGCCCATGTATGGAGATCCCTGATGTCATCAGTATATGCCCATACATGGTCATGGTGATATGCCCATATATGGAGATTTCTGTATCTGTCAGTCCTCCTTGTCCATTTTATGCCCATATATGGAGATCTCATATATGGGCAAGCCCCCTTTTGTGCCCATATATGGAGCGGACGGATTTGTTTGCGCCTGATGTCATGATGACACATTGAGGTTAGACAACACACTCAATTGGGAACTCCTTATATGGTTATGGCTGACATAAGCATGACGTCAGAGGTCCGCCCGCTCACTGGCCGGTCCTCCCTTAAGCCAATTTTAATTTAGGATTCTCAAGACATGCACGAAGTCTCACCTAGTCTTGTCTTGAAGTATTTAAATGTGTACACATGGTATTACACTTGAGTAATTGTACATTAAATTAGTTTATATATAGAACTCACTGAGTCCATGCATCAAATATTTGTGGCCTTTTTCAGCAGATGGTAATCTGCTCATAAAAAATACCTACTATATGCTACAGCAATTACCTGTTATTGTTATCTCATTGGCTGTTGTAGCCAAGAGGAAATACAAGTGTTATGGGAATGTCCCAGATTTCCCATAACTCATTCTTAGTGACAATTCCCTCTGTACAGCTCTGTCTTTTTACAGCCCTATGTATGTGCACAGTAAATAGGAACAACACATGAAGGGACTGTGAATACCTCATAAACCTGTCCCTGTGATGTATTGTAACCTGCTGACATGTACGCAGTACACCAGGTCCTAACAGGGCAAGAAGGAATCCTGTTGCATAATCACAAGAAAAGCAGAGGGGATTGGTGGGGAAAATTGGGAAGACAAATTTTATAGGAAAAGAAAATACCAGAGTGTGACTACTGGAAACGTAAGATATGGAAAGTAGGTCAAACCTCAAACACTTTCAGTGGCAGAGAAGGATTTTGGTTGATAAATGGACTGGGAAGATCTGGAAAAAAAGTTTAATTAAAAACTTTCTCTGCACTTTCAATTTCACTTTAAAACACTGCTTAATTCAATATTTTGATATTTGATATGGACACGTCCCCTTCCTTTTATAAAGCCACATTGTAACTTCAAACTCCATTTTAACCATGTTAGATTAATTGAAAACATACATCCTTGGTTCTGGTTATAATGTCCTTTTGTAGTTTTTAAATGTATTTGATTTGATTTTTTTTTTTTTTTTATTAAAAAAAGAATACAATGTATATAGTAAAAAGGAAAAACATAATTTAATTAACTAGCTTATAGGAAGGCCCTTCCTATATGTTACTTAACTAAATATATTTTTAAAAATGTATATTCATTTTATCAGACATGGCATGTCTGATAAAATGAATATCAAAATAAATATTGAATCAAGCAACTTAAAAGCTGTCTGGGGTGCACACAAAAGCCAGAGTGGACATTAAAATGACCCCAGAAGTGAAATACCCCTTTAAGAGATCAGGCGGTGAGTCATCATTAAGCTCTCAGAGGGGAGCCTTCATTTACAGAGTGATTCTAGCCATCCAGTGGACACAAAACCTCAAATTGTCCAAAGTGCTGCCAATCATTCAGTAGATGCTCCCAGGGTCAGAACACAGCATCACGTGTTCTTACACAACCCAGTATAGTAACAGTGATCATACACAGTAAAATCCTCAGTGTTAATCGAGATTGTTAATCCGAGAGTGTACAAATGTAAACAAATGGAACGTTATGGGTCCAGTTATTAATGGATAGATAAACACAGGATTTTACTGTGCGTCTTACAGCCCAATTGTTACATTAAATACTTTTATTTGGCACAGGTGCAGTGTAGTTTGCCATGTTTGTTTTGAGGAATTACAAATGTTTTTGAGTTACAAATGGATGAATCAACACTGTGGACCAACCCTTTATGAGAAAGATGGTAGCTAAACTTGATATGGTGACAATGTACTATGAATCCATCTTCTACGTGGTTTGTGGGGTGTACCTAAACCTAAAATGTACTTGGTCACTGATAGGGTTAAATTTGAACCCTATGAATAAGGCACGAGCCCAAGAAAGATGAAAAGATGGTTTGGTACTAAGACCCCCCAATACCCGTCCAGTCAACACCCAAAGAAATGAGAGTCAGACACCTGGTACGTCCAAAATGATCAGTCTGTATTGCCCGAGTGTGCACACAGGAGACAGTGCAAGTTACAGACAAGAATATCAATCACACACACACACACACACACTAATGCTTCAATAACAGGCAATAGTATTTATACACAGTTGGACTTCAATGACATCAGACATAGGTGCATCCTTATGATTGGCTTTAAGACCCTCAGACGTAGGGTGGGAGTCGTAAGATGGGCAGGCGTCTGGCTGTCTTAATAATAAGTTGTTGTTCATCTTAGGGTGTCCTTGTGTACAATTCTCGGTTCCATAAACAAGTTGTTCCTTCGATATCATAGGACATGTGCATGGTTTTATCTGTGACAGGATGACAGCTGACAAAAGGGAATTAGTGACGATGCCGGGTCAAACAGAGATATCGGTCATCGTACAGAGATACAGGTCATTAGGACATTAAACACAAAACGTTGACCAAGACATGTTTTTACTGATTGGGAACATATGGAGCCAGCACCAGATAGCAAATATGGAGCCAGCTACATGGCCTTGGTAGAGAAAGTATAGTAGAGTTACAAAAGGCATGTTTAAAAGACTGAAGTACAGGCCCAAAAAGACATCACTATATTAATTTGACTGGTTAGATCGATATTTCTAGATCATATCAATCTGGTCCACAAAACATATCTATCAGTCACAAAGTATAAATTAGGCTTACGGCATATCCAGATTTTTCAGAGTTTGCTATTTGTAACTATAGATGTATATTATATATAGATATACTGTAAACTATTATAGATAGACCATTATTGATCCTGTGAGGAAAATTCATTTGTAATAGCAGCACTGCAGTTAGAAGCACTGGACAGATATACTGTAGGTAAGAGAGAGATGAATCCTATGCTTCAGGAGAGTGTACTTGATAGTTATTCATTCGTTTTGGAGTTATTAGTTATCTTGACACCTATACTTGGGAAATAGACTTTTAGCATCCATATTCAGCGATGATTTTTTTAAACAATAGCATATCTACAAGCTCACAACGCATTGTGTTGTACAGTAGATTGGCTACTTTCAGCAAAGCAATATGGTGTTGAGGGACAAAAGGTTCAGACTAAGTATAGTACCCTGGGGGACCGCAGTCAACTAAGTATATAGGGTTTAAGTGGTTAATATACAAAAATGTACTCTTAGTATATATCTAACACTGTTAAATACACACACACATTAGTCACACAAATACGTTTTCTGTGTTTATACTGTAGGTGTGCCACGCTGAGCTACATCTAGCCACCTGCTTTCAGCCTGTCAATGGACGTGTCCAGCTCCAGGTTCTCGCAGCTCAGAACCTCCCTACATCATCCTCACCCCTCACCCAGGGTAAGTGATGATTTAATTCAGGGTCAAATTGGAGCATTAGGGGCAACCCAATGGTAATCCGAATGGTTGGGGTGCGTACCACATGGACCCAGTTCGATTCCTGGCTGGCCGGACCATTTATTTGCATGTCACTCTCCTACTCTCTCTCCATTTCTGTCAGCTGTCTCTCTCAGCTGTCTCTATCAAACAATGGCTTAAAAATACCCAAACAATAAAAAGAAAAGAGTTTTGGAAAAATCATGTGTAACTCAACGACTATAGTGCATGGTACAAACACTGCCAGGATTATAATTTGTCCTCAGTCATTTTCATTATAAGATGGCACAATTTCCGTCTATTCACTCTGCATCTCATTGGTGGGCTATGCACAGTTCAGAAACCTGCCTATTTGTGCCATACAATGACATCATCGATGGGATTGCAAGCTAATAGAAACTGCAGCCTATCTCTCCCTGGAAGTTAACATGCTGAAAAAGAATAGCATGGCATTGGCCAGACTGATAATGTGGATTCACTCTCACGTTCCTCCCCGGTATCAGTCTGGACTTCGGCCTATAGTGAGCGAGTATGAGAAATCAGAAAACGATCGGGCCAATCAGTGACTGCGTTTCAACTGCTGTCCGTGCAACAGTGAAAAGCATCAAAATCATTTTTTGATTTCTCATACTCGCTCCCTATGGGCCGAAGTCCAGACTGATACCGGGGAGGAACGTGAGAGTGAATCCACGTTATCAGTCTGGCCAATGCCAGGCTAGAAAAAGAAGCCATTGTTAATAAAAACACATATTAAAAAAAGATTTTGAAATGTTTCTGAACTGTCCCCAGCCCTCTTCTGAGACACACAGAGTAGACAGAAATGCTGCCATCTTATAATGAGCATTAGTGAGGACCAAGTATATGAAGATAGGTTGAAAATGGGTGAAGTGGTCCTTTAAGCTTTTTTTTTCTTTCTGTGGACACCTTAAAAGGGAAAATATCTACTGTTATGTTGCTGTATGAGTGGTAACTATAACTGCTGTGCTGCCTCTTGACGACAAATTGCGGGAAATCTGCGGGATCAATAAAGGTCTATCTATCCACCAAATGGCACATACTGTATAGTCACTTGACAAATATAATGAATATTTCAGTTGGACATCGGAGGAATTTTTCACTTGGGCATTTTTGTAGAGCGATATATCGCATGACACTTTTTCACCAAAGCATACATTTGGTTTATGTCCCCAAAGGCTTCTTTGTCAAGGCGGAGGTTCACCAGCTGGGACGGGTGGTGATGAAGAAGAAGACTCGAGTGATGAAAGCCTCAGGAGGCCAGTGTCGATGGATGGATACATTTCACTTCCCCTTAGCCACTTTAGACCATGCCTCAATGCTGTATTTTAAACTGTACAGTCGCAGCTCAGTCAGGAGGAAACAGTGTCTCGGCCAGGTGAGCATGTTATACCAACGTATGTTATAGCTGATGGATTCCTATCCTAGAGTGAAACTGAAAGGATGTCTCAGAAATGTAATAGGATGGTATGAAGGGTTGTTAAAGGGTGCTCTTATAAAGCTCATATAAAACACAGAATGCTATTTTAGAGATGTTGGATGATTAAATACAGAAAATAAATACTGGCAGCACAACCAGAGTACACTTATCATCACATGGACATTAAAGTAGCCTAAATAAAACTGTGATGTCATCATTTCAAATCCGGTCAATGACGTGTTTTACATCTCATGGTTCTCTACTAAAAAGGAATGCCATAACCACTTAAGCACTATTTTATACTGTCATACGAGACAGTGTTGCGTTGCGAAAATAGACTATCTACAAGCTCACAAAAGCTTGCGCCCAAATAAAACAGCATGTTGGAAGTCATTAATAATAATCTCATGTAATAACAAAGAGTCCAAAGTTAACATGATCACCATGTGTTTTATTTCTATCAGGTCTTGCTGGGATTTGATTGCCCCGTAGCAGAAGCCATGGAGCAATGGAAGGACACTATGGCCCATCCTGAAAAAGTGGTAAAAACATGGCACAGACTGAGTGGAACCTAGATTACTTCTGACTTTCCCTATAAAAGGGGAAAGTATTTTTTCAAAGGGAAGAACGCATCCGTGATGCAGGCCCTTGCTACTTGCTTTTCCAGTCGACCGGGCTCTGTTAGCTATACGCAGTCAGTTGCTATGACGAAAGTGATTGTAAAATACTGGACATTCTTTGAATGCCCCAGGGGGGCACGCGGCGTTCCATGGAGATAGTTACCAGATTTAGTGGGAGTTACAGTAGATACTGTATCTTGTATTATTATTGTAGGTCCTACAGGTACAGTAGTTCGAACAAAGCATAGTGTACATATGCTGAGACTTCTTTGTGTTTATTTTTTAATTTTTTAAAGCTGCAACCTGGAACTTGTTTTAATGAATTGTTTGTTTTTACCAATCTGTATGTGCTGTACTGTATGTGCAGTGGTTCCCAAACAGTGTGCTGAAGGACACTGGACTTGTGCTGTGAGACAAGTCCAGGTGTGCCTGAGGGTTTTGTGACAACCACAGCATTATTGCACTCATTTCCCAATACAGAGCTAATTCTGTACCCTAAAAAGATATTTTAACCACTTTCAACCTGGCGTCCCTATTTTGGGCATTTAATTATTGGCAAACATTTGAAAAAATAGGAACACAGTAGTGCCTTGACATTTTGACTGGTACATCTGCAGTCATTGGAGATGGTCACCATACTCTTCCATTGAGAAATTTTGACCCTGGTGTGAGGTAGGTCACCTCCTGGTTGACATGTAGTACTGCCTGAAGCTCATACGCTCCATATCTCCCCTGGCAAAGCCAGGATTCCCTCTCAGAAGAGAGGTTTGGTCTCCAATCTGCGAGACCAGGGTTCAATTCCAAGTAGGACATGAAACCTACGCATTGCAGCTTTAATGTGATTCAGTGGATAAAATGTTTTTCTTTTCAAAGAAACTATTGGGAGATGTAGTATTTGCTTAACAAACAACTGGTTAGTTACGTAAAAAGTGTTTGTTTCATCAATTGTGAATAACATAGCCTTGTCAGTAAGGCTTAAGCTTTGTAATATTTTTTCAGATTTTCTACTTGAATTGAAGGTTTACATGGTTCTTTGTGTACATTGTAAGGTGGACAATGCTGGGTCCAATACTAACTATTCAAAATGCATTGATTAACATTTAAAAACTTCACAGTCATCCATCTTAAAAGTAAGCCCTTTTAAAATCTGTCTGCAACATACTATATGGGTTTTACCTCCAATTTAAACATAGCATCATATCACAGTAACATATTTTAGCACATTGTGTCTCTAAACCTAGATAAGGCATTTCTTATAGTTAAAAAGCCCTTTATTTTATTAAATGTAATACTATTGAACAATTAGCAACTCAAATGTGAGAGTCTTCAGAATGTCAAATGATGTCTTTGTATCAAGAAAAGACAAGAGGCATAAAATAAAACATCCAAGTAGTGATGTATAGGTGCTCTTTGTTAATGGGCCCACAAACTTGAGAACCGTGGCACTCACATTGTATCAGACTAGGTACAATGTAAACTAAAAAAAAGTCTCTAAACACCTCCGATTGTGTGGCAATGCAAGACTAGGTACTGTACAATGTGTAACGTGTTATGTCTTCAGCACCTGTAAACTAGGTCAACAGTCATACAACACAGTGTCACCGACCATGTCATCTCTTATTGAAGACATGTGTGATTGGGACATTTTCAGGTAAACACCAAGAGAATCTCTGTGGTCTGGACTGTGATGACTAATGACCTTTCGCCTTACATATTTTCACTGGTTCATCTTGCTTTTCAATTTCAGTTTTTTATTATAGAGGCAATTCATAGCCAGTTGATTTCCCCTAGAAAGACTTCTGCAGAATGACTTCAGGAAAGAACATTGCTTGATTTGGGGATCAACATGACCTGTTAACCAGCGCACTTTGTAATTCTGAAATGTTTAATTCCAAATGGAGTTGTCCACTGTTTGAAAATTGTGAGGCTGGTTATGATAAATGAAATATTTGCTGTCATTAAAAAGAAAATCCACTATTAAATATGATGTAATAAAACAATGTTATGTTTTTTTACCATAGAAATAAATGTCTAGAAAATAAATGTATTTACATTTATAGCCACACTGTGGTTCCGTGACAAACGTTTAAGAGGAAGTAATCAATCCATGGGAGCCTCTAGTGACATATATTCCATATGAAGATAGTTGGTATGGTATCCACGGCAATACACGTCATTGTGTCCCCCAGCAAAGTAGGCAGTGGTGGAAGAAGTACTCACATCTACTTAATTAGAAATAGCACAGTGAAGAAATACTCTGGTACAAGTAAATTTGGTATTAGGCTCAGAATACACTTACAAACCAAATGTAAAAGTACTCATTATGCAGAATGGCCCATTTCAGAATGATAAATATGACTTCATTGATTATTTCACATTGTTAATCTCAATCTGCAAAGTAATTAAAGGTATCAAAGAAATGTAGTGGAGTAAAAAAATCACAACATTTGCCTCCAAAATGTAGTGTAGTGGTAAAGTATCAGAAAATAGAAATAAGTAAGGTACCAGTACCTCAGAACTGTACTTATGTCGTTACTTTACTACTACCATGGAAAGAAACATAAGTGTGGTGCTTATGGCCAAATTATGCTTATACAGATATGATTGTGCCACATAGTAGCATTTCAGAGGGTGCAAAATTGTCTTTGCTCTTCACTCCAATGGACATCAACTAATATTCGTAGAAATGTAATGGTATTAGTATTTTAAAATAAGACCCTTCAGCAAATCTTCAAGTTGTACAATCTCTCAGTTTGAGCTTCATTCCTATAAAGCCTGAGACTGCCCAGTGACCTACCATGTGTAACCAGCTGTGGAAGTGGCCAGTCTGGCCACACAAACACACACCCAGAGAACAATAACTCTGTGGACCAAGAAAACAGAATACAGAGAGTAAAGACTTAACAGGACTAACCCGGAGAAAGTTACCGTAGCACACGGATCTTCTTTTCATTCTTTCATAAGCAAACACAATACAGTGAGTGTTTTGTGTGTTAAGTGTGTGTGGCCAAGACTACAAAGCAAGAAAGCATGTCACGTGAATGGGCCTGCGTCAAAGCCCCTCCTGTATCCTGGCTGCCAAATCGGCATGGTCTTCTTTGACGTAATACATGTTTGATTTATGGTTAATGGTTAGTCACACAGAGGGCATTCCAGACACACCTTTACCCAGTGACTTGACGTCTACCACTGAGCATGGTTTGGCAATTTCACCAGCAGAGGTGTCTTACACTCAAGTCTGGCTAAAGAGCTTGAGTCCCACAAGTGGCTCCCGTCCTATAGGGAGAATGTGTTTCTGTATGTTTAACAGATTCTTAACTTTACAGTCATTTGGCAGACTGCCAACCTTTCTCTGTTGCACATTTCAGCTGTCTCATGTGTACCAGCTTGCCGGACCTCTAGTTAAATATATTTAGTAAATAAATAGTTATTTGTTCTTGCAAACAACAAAATCAAGTATGAATTTTAGCCTATGCAGTATTTAGAGATCACATTTCTTGCAGGATGCTAGAAGGTAACTTGATAGTTGATTGTTCACCAGGTTTGTTTACAGCTTGGAAACCTGTGTTGCAGATCTTTAATCCTCTCATTGCGTTCAGTTCCCGTCTCTCTATCATCCTGTTTAGAAAAAGGCAAACCTAAAAGTCGTTTTACCGGTAGGCCGGCCAAAATAGAGTTTAGGATTACTAATGAAGACATGCAGTGTAAGTTATCACTGTCTCCTGCAAAACCTCAGTCTTTTGGAACCTTTCATTTTGAATAAAAGTGCTTGCTTCCCTTGGCACTTTTCTTTATTTATACAGAAGAAAAGCAGAGAGAAAGGAGATGCTGTTTTGAAACGAAATAAAATCCCTCAGGTAGCCAGTGCATAGCAGTTCCAGAGGATAGGGGCCCTCAAGGGCCATACAATTTCCGGGCAGAAGTGCCCCCGATAATCATGTTATCTGTAGGCCTACAGTATATCCTCGCAGATGTAATATAATGTAGTGTAATTGGTGGGAATCAACAGATGTGACCGAAACTAGTACTCGGCAGCTGTTTGTTTGCTGCTTACCAGCCTCTCCTATTGGACACAGCTGCTACAGACAATAGTTTACCCCCTGCTGTTGCTTTTTCATCAAATTGGGATAAGCATCTACACTACTTCCCACAGCTGACAACACCACCCTTCCAGGATCTGAACTCTCCCCAAATAACGGAGAACCAGGTTGTCATGGAGGGAAATATTTGATTAATCTGGTTTTGAAGTAGCTTAATCATCCTTCTCTAATCCCCCTATCTCTCTCTGCCCCTTCCCCTCCTCTTGATCGTATTATCTCCGCCACTGCCAGGCCGAATGTGTGGTCGAGACTATGTTTCTATGTTTTCGCCCCCGTCCGTTCGTCCGTCCTTGTGTGTTCGTCTGTCCATCTGTGTACAGCTAATCTCCGGCACTGTTGGCCCGATCGTCATGAAACTGTGCACACACACACTCCCTGGAGGCCAGAGCAGAACCTCTGCCCCAAATTCTTCACATTGGCCTGTTATAGCGCTACCAAGAGGCTGATTTTTGCAAAACACATTTTTGGATATTACTCCTACAGATTTTGTCCAAACATCAAGCAAATCGGTACACATTATCTCTACAGTCATGTGATCTAAATGTCATCTAAAGTTTGCAGGAGTGGCTCATTTTGAACAAAATGCCTTAAATCATGAACACAGCCTCCGATTGCTATGAAACTCTGCACGCACATTCACACTAGGCCGAGGAAGAAATGCCACACTTTTCACATTGTCATGTCATGTTATAGCGCCACCAGGCGGACAATTTTTGTCATGTGATCAAGACGGATCAGTCCATCCTGATTGGCATCTAAAATTTGCAGGAATGGCTTGTTTTGAACAAAATACCTCAAATCATGAACGCAGCATCTGATTGCCTTGAAACTTCACATTGGCCTGTTATAGCGCCACCAACTAGGAGGCCGATTTTTGCATGTTTCTAGTTTTCTCTCTTTCCCACATCTGGGATACTGATCCACATCAGTGTCTAAATGTAGGCCATGTAGCCTATAACACGTTTTTCAGCACATATTCCCAGTCATCAGACATCACTGAGAGACTACTCAAAGTTTTCATATTTTGTTTATAATCATTGATTATAAACAAAATATGAAAACTTTGATGAGGGACCCTCACTGATTATTAATCAATGAGGGTCCCTCATCGGGGGCCTCTCATTAAAGGTCGCTCTCCTCCGCACTGACGTCTGCGGCGGTAAGTGTTGGAAAGCGGCTGTTGCCGAAATCTGCTGTTGAATGGGTGGTGGTGGTGGGTACACTACCAAGTCGGGTCGCAAGTTGTAGGGAAACGTCGAAAGCCGAACCGAGCTATTTTAGCTGTCTGTCGGTGTCGGCTCTCAGGTGCATTCAGCAACTTTTTTCCCCACACCTTCCAACCGCCTGTAGCCTAATCTGTTTAGTGGAGAGAAGCGTCTTGCTCAGAAACACTTTGACACATAGACATGGGTAGCCTTAGATCAAGACGGTCACATGAGAGTCTTGACTTTTATCAAGGCTAAGACATGGGTGGACCGGGAGGCAAACCGGTGACCTTTTGAATACCAGGACCACAATGGAAACAAGTCCCTAGGACTTTTTTTGTGTTAGCCTTTTAGCTCAAATGTCTGACAGTACCTCGTGCTGTTTACATGTCTGTCTAATAAAGTATTCAATCAATCAATCAACCAGACTGCCTCTCTCAGCGGCTGCCCCAAACGCTGCGCACAGGATGGATTTCTGTTTTATCAATCATTAATGTTGTCAAAGAGCGCCCTCAAGTGACTGTGCAGGGCAGGCAATTGAAAGATCACCTACTGAATATTGACCAAGGTGTGTGTGTGTGGGTGTGACCGTGGTGTGACACATCCAATAGAACATTTAAAAAGGCAGCAGGTAAGAACAGGCAAGGTATGCAAGAAGACGTGTAACAGCATGGATGCAGATCAGAAAAATACTGTTCTAAAAGAGGGATTCCTGGTGAAAAGGGTAAGAAATGATTAAATGATAAGACAATTGATGATGGGACATTTATCATTTGATCTAACATAATGAATGACTTTTACTTTATTTTCTACAGGGTCATCTTGTACACAACTGGAAGGCTCGCTGGTTTGTACTAATGACAGACAAGTTACTGTATTATAAATATGAAGGTGGCAAGAGGGACTCGTGTCAACGTGGAAAAATCGTGTTGAAGGACTGTGTGATTACCTGTCCTTTTCTGGAGTATGATAATCGGCCGGTGAGTAATCATTGAACTGTTATGTACAGTAGGCCCTTATGGAATTAAGTTGATATTCAATGTCTATGTACCAATGCCCAAAAGGTCCTTGCATGAACCTCAGATTGAAAATAAATGTGCTTCTGTGAGTAGTAGTACAAGCCAGGAGACAAAGCCACCATACCTTAAGTTTAGAATAAGAACCATTTAAATCCACTTTATGTTTGTTGATGATTACAGATGTAAGGAAATACTCTTATTAATAACTGGAAATTGTTTCTTTGGTGTATTTACAACTACGACAAAATAGATTACTGTGACATGATGTATGTCGACATTCACATGCAGGCATATG
Source organism: Gymnoscopelus microlampas (assembly GCF_963454915.1). NCBI lineage: Eukaryota > Metazoa > Chordata > Actinopteri > Myctophiformes > Myctophidae > Gymnoscopelus > Gymnoscopelus microlampas. The sequence goes on along the minus strand of NC_139957.1, from coordinate 17,456,882 downwards.
GAGTATGAGCAAGGAGCAAGTAACCCTTCAAAAATCAAGGGTTGGATATATGCAAACTTGCAGTCAAATAATGTGATACCACTGAAATAGAAAAGTACATTTTTGTTAACTTAATAATTGATATCGTCAGCCCTCCAATAACTTCCATAACATGAGAAGGATCTAGATTTTCCATCAAATAATTTCCTATGCAGTTGACATTTTATCATGGTGAACAATTAATTGTAGGTGTGGTGTTGACAATGTCATGTTTTATGATCTGCTCACACTTATCTCACTTGTTCAGACAATTCACTGCCTGAATGTTGCAGTTCTGTGAAAACATGATTGCACATGCATTATACATAACAGTACTAACTTCAAGATGCAATTTATTCTGAACTGCCATTTTCCTTCTAAATATTTTATGTATTTTGGCGCTTGCTCATGAACATCATTCCAAAAATGAATAATGTCCTCTGGGATTTCTATTCCCTAGCTGGTGTTCAAGCTGCAGACACAGAGTTCTGTGGAGCATTTCCTCGAGTCTTGCTCTCGGGAGAAACGAGATGAGTGGGCAGAAGCCATCACTGCTGCAGTGGAGAAACTCCGGACGGCTGACGATGGAGGGCCCCCAAGTCAACCAGAGCCCACCATATCTAAATCACTACAGTTACACAACATCAGTCTGAAGTAAGCCATGCTTATGTTACCACCTGGATTTGATACCAAACAACTACCACTCTTCCAAAGTGGGAACTCCCCCCAACCCTTGGCCAAGAGACATATAGGCTTCTAGGCTTTAATCAGGAATACCCAGCTACACACACTCCATACACTTAATAATAATCAAAGTATTGTTGCCATAAATGTGGTGACATGTTTTTCTGTCATACCTAATTGTTCTTAAGACTGAATACTTATTACATAGTTGAATACCTGAATAATCTGTATTATTATTTATTTAACCCTTGCACTCCTTATACATTATACTTATAATGTTATAATTATATTCTATTGGTCCAACTGTGAGACGCTATGGCTCTGCAGCAAATATAAACAGAAAACTTGTTGCTCTGTGTCTCAGTCAGGTGGTAGACTCCATGTATGACGTCCACAGTGGCATCAAGCTGACCAACCATGTGGAGCAAGGCAGCACCTACAGCAACTGCTTCTTAGGTAAGCTTCTACAGAAACAGCAATATAGTCAATCTGCACAGGAGGCACAACTGAATGCCCAGCCTGATCGCCAGAGAATTAGTATAGGCCTACATTGCACGGATTTGTGCACGTCATTCCGTGCATAGTCGCCTAGAAACCCCCAAATTCCGTGCATATGTACGGGGAGTCCCACGGTGGGCGTAACCAGTCGCAACCCGGCAAAACCTAGAATAAAAAAGAAGGATAGATTACAGGGGCGTGTCCCAGCGTAGTACCGGGGTATTGCACATGCGCAGTGTTATCAGGAAGTGCACGACGGAGTGTTCCAGCGCGAACCCTTTTTCTACCCCTTGTTTTTCAGTAGCGGGGGGCGGGGGGCGGGGAGCGGGGGGCGCCCTAGTCCCTACGTCACATCCTAGACGGATAGCTCCGCCCACACTGGGCGAGCGCTGTCAGTGCAGCGGAAGTCGATGCGCAGACGGCTTTGTTGTTGAAGCCCGACTGACGCACGCTCATGAGAAACAGCAGAAATGAAATCTGGCGAAAACAGTTGCGTGCATTAAACTTTAAAGGAAACATGCAGTCTAAATATATAATAAATATCCATTTGCCTAATTCACCACTACTTTTGCGTTTGAAACTTAGTATTTCTCTAAATATTACACTTTCACGACAGCCTAAGTATAAACTGTTATATTAGATGAGTGAAACAGCTGTCTCACCACTACTTTTGCGACTGTGTCTCAACGTGGTTTTACTGGTTAAATTAAAAATAAAATTTGCGTTTGAAACTTAGAATTTCTCTAAATATTACACTTTCACGACAGCCTAAGTATAAACTGTTATATTAGATGAGTGAAACAGCTGTCGATACAGTCAATATAAGTAAATCATTATATGATGATAGCCTTATGAGTAACTTTTTTATAATTTCGGGACATTTTGTTATTTTGCACAACACCTTTGTACAACGAAGTATAAAATAGGGTTCCTCATAAGTTACTCATAAGGCTATCATCATATAATGATTTACTTATATTGACTGTATCGACAGCTGTTTCACTCATCTAATATAACAGTTTATACTTAGGCTGTCGTGAAAGTGTAATATTTAGAGAAATTCTAATCAACCCTATTTTATACTTCGTTGTACAAAGGTGTTGTGCAAAATAACAAAATGTCCCGAAATTATAAAAAAGTTACTCATAAGGCTATCATCATATAATGATTTACTTATATTGACTGTATCGACAGCTGTTTCACTCATCTAATATAACAGTTTATACTTAGGCTGTCGTGAAAGTGTAATATTTAGAGAAATTCTAAGTTTCAAACGCAAATTTTATTTTTAATTTAACCAGTAAAACCACGTTGAGACAGTCGCAAAAGTAGTGGTGAGACAGCTGTTTCACTCATCTAATATAACAGTTTATACTTAGGCTGTCGTGAAAGTGTAATATTTAGAGAAATACTAAGTTTCAAACGCAAAAGTAGTGGTGAATTAGGCAAATGGATATTTATTATATATTTTATATATGTTTCCTTTAAAGTTTAATGCACGCAACTGTTTTCGCCAGATTTCATTTCTGCTGTTTCTCATGAGCGTGCGTCAGTCGGGCTTCAACAACAAAGCCGTCTGCGCATCGACTTCCGCTGCACTGACAGCGCTCGCCCAGTGTGGGCGGAGCTATCCGTCTAGGATGTGACGTAGGGACTAGGGCGCCCCCCGCTCCCCGCCCCCCGCCCCCCGCTACTGAAAAACAAGGGGTAGAAAAAGGGTTCGCTGTTCCAGCAGAGGCGCTACATAAAAACCCCCAGGATCCCTTCTCAGTCGGTCGAGGTGTGTGTTTGTTGTTCTCTCCACTCAGCACCTAAACAGCTGGAGGTTTGTAATTCTAATACACAAGTGGACTAAATGACTTACATAGTTATAAAGAACAACAACAAAGTGACATAAACCCCCATATCCAAGTTATTAATATGCATATCTATTGTGTTTATGTCCCTACTGTTTATTATTGCTTTCATTGTTGTTGACCCACTGTTTGACTGAATTAAAGTTTTGATATAATTCATGCAGGTCTCCGTGGCTACTGAAGTGACACAAAACAAACACTACCGTTTAAGGGTCACACGCTGCCATCTACTGAGCCTTTTTGTATGTTCAGGCAGGATTTTACTGCGCATGTGCAATACCCCGGTACTACGCTGGGACACGCCCCTGTAATCCATCCTTCTTTTTTATTCTAGGGCAAAACCAGGAAGTAGAGCAGTCCCCACAACAAAATTTACGATTCTGTGCCTATCGGTACGTAACTCAAACGCCGCTGAGTAGGCTCAAGGGAATGTCGCAATGTTCAGGACGGCAACTCGCTCGCTTTAGCTCGCTCGGTGGTCCTTCACACGGCGACAATTCCCTTGAGACTGCGCGGCTCCGAAATGGTTTAGTCACAATGGGGGAGATGCGAGGCGGCTATGCACAGAATTTGTGGTTTTCCAGTAGTCTATGCACGGATTTTGAGAAACGTTGAAAAACGTTCAATGAGGACGATGATCATGAAAGTTATGAAATGCTGTGTAGTGTGTACTACGTTTATCGGCTGTAAATGTCGGCATTCGAAACAAGGTAAACTGCCACTTTACTGAATTTGTGATGCTTGAATTTCCACTGGCGATCAATAAGTCTGATCTATCTTTCATAAAGCCACTGATGAAATTAGAGTTATGATGGCACTACTGTTGCCATCTCTCTCATCTCTCTCTCTCTATGTGTATATGTTTATACAGGTTCAGCAGTGGTGGACTGGCTAGTATTTATGCAGTTAGTTCTGACCCGTGTGGAGGCAGTGACCCTGGCCTCTGCCCTACTGGAGGAAGGCTTCTTACGGCCTATAGGACTGAGGAGTCTAGATGCCATCCGCAGTGCGGGACTCGTAGAACAGTTCATGGATGACTCCACTGCACTTTACAGCTTTGTGAGTACCTTTGTGAGGTCCACCTCATTGTTGGAGTTGTGAGTTTCATGGGGGCAGTGTTTCCATGTTGTTGAATTTGTGGTAGTGAGTAGTGAGCACCAGTATTATTGACTTTTTTTGAAGTCTGTATGGTAACAGTCAGTCAGGGAAGTACTTTATCTCCTAATAAATGTAATCCTTCAATCCATTAAGGGGCACACTTACAGTACTTGCATGCACATGTTTGGAGGTTCTACTACCTGTTCATTGCTTTGTTGTTCATGTTTCCTCCCAGTCTGAGAGCTTCACAAAAAGAGGAAGTGTGAAGGCAGAGACGTCTCTGTCAGCTGTCGAGCTCAGTGGGAAAGTGATGAGGAGGGGTTATCTGCTAAAACAGGTACGTTCAAGCTACTGTACAAATTACAATGTAGGAAATCACATTCAGTTGTTCCCTGCATTATCAGTTGGTCCTGCGTAACTCAACTAGTATATCATCACTTTAACAAAGCCGTGGTTGTCAGTATTTTATGTCAATTGGTAAATGTACCCAGAAAATATATTATATTATTTTATAGCTTAGCATTTAGTATGTAATTACAATTATTTAGCTATATATTGCTCAATCCCGAACTTAGGGACACAAAAGAAAGAACTGGAAGGTGCGACTCTTTGTCCTGCGTTCAGAGCCTGCCTACCTCCACTACTATGATCCCAGCAGGGTAAGCACACAAATCACTTAATAGTTACACATTATTTATTTCTCAATATTATCATTATCATCTTAACCTCTGTGCTGTGGTAAATGACCTAGTTGTTTGTGCTACTGTCTGTGGTTGTGTTTGTTTCCTGTCGCATCTGTTTCCTGTCGTATGATATCACCTCTCAGGATGATGTCAGCCCTGTAGGCGGCTTCAGTCTGCGAGGCTGTCTGGTCTCAGCACTGGAAGATAACGGAGTTCCCTCAGGTGAGTCACCCTCAGCCTCGGTCAAAGGTGCGGCCTCAGGGTTGGAATTGGAATGAGGCATCTGGAGCAATTAACTTCATGCTCAAGGGTTGATAATATAACAAAATATAACACCTGCTCATGATAGATGACATATTATACATGAAATAAACATTGTAAAGTGTAGAAAAGGACCATGGAAGGGGCATGGTATTGAACTCCTTGTTGTAACAAGGAGTTCTTAAACTTTTACGGCCTAAAGGAACATTAGTTGAATAACTTAGACTCATGTTCAATAAATAATGTAATTACTGTTGTGATGTGATGTAAGTGTCTGCTAGCATTGAGAAAGCAAACCATTTTTGGGCATAACGCACATTTAAGAAATGCTCAGGTACCATGAATGCACACAGCTAAATTCTTAATTTCTTTTTCAAGTCAGGTTTGATGACCTAACAGATTTGATGAATTTAATTTGTTATATTTATTAAATACTTGAACCTCCCTATTATGGGGGGAACGTTTGTCGATCTTCAAGCTCACAAGGCATCACATTGCAATGTGTTGTGAGCTTGTAGATCGGGTATTTTTGGCAAAGAAATCTGGTGTAGGGGGAAAAAAGCACTCAAAGTAATGTAAGGAATGCAGTATACTTTACTGACTATCCCTCCATCTTCTCCATACAGGAGTGAAAGGCAACATTCAAGGCAACCTGTTTAAAATCATCACACAGTCAGACACACATTACTTCATCCAGGCTCCAACCCACCAGGACAAGATGGACTGGATAGATGCGATAAGAAAACAGACCTAAAAGGTTTTAAACCTGTTTTGGACTGAATTAATACATTCTGTGAATGTACGGTAGCAATAGCAAAGTATGCGATCCAAATGAAATAGATTAGAATACTAATTTGACTAAATCTGATTAGATGACAATCTATTTCACATTTATATGTATGTATGTATGTATATATATATATATATATATATATATATATATATATATATATATATATATATATATATATACACACACACACACACACACACACACACACACACACACACACACACACACACACACACACACACACACACACACACAATATGCATTTTCTCATATTCATTCAATTTTATTTTATTATTTAAATGTATTTTCTTTATTGAGCTTCATTGTTTTTTACTCAAAACACCATGTCCTGAATACAAGTATGTACACGCAAGGCCCCAGGTTGTATTTTTCACATTCATACAGATTGGCAGCTCTCCTGGAAAAGGGGAACACACCCACACAGCAAGCTGATGCGAGCCTCTCCTCTTTTGTCAGCATGTTACTATGTTGACCATGTGATTCATGGTGAACAGCTGGTGATTCAGCCTCTCTTTTGTTCAAGTGAGCATTTTTTTAACCTTTTATCACAAAGATATAATTGTCTTACTTCATAGGCCTACTCACAGGGGTCCCCACGAGTATGAAGTAAGAGCAAAATGGCCACGTGTGAATATGGTCAATTCCCTTTGCATTTTGTCTTTGTTGATATAGTTGCCAGGCTGATAGAATGCTTGAGAAGGGGCCAGGGAAAAGATAATTATGTGTCACACATGTGACTAAAGCCTCTCGAGCCTAAGGAGACATTCTGTCCTATATAAATAGGCAGGTAGTGATTTATGTTACATCATGTTCTAATTGCTGCACCGCTGGGTGCTGAAGATTTGTAAATACATTTAAGGAGCTGTTAATCAACAGATGTAAACACCTTGGAAAAATGACAAGATTTATTGCAGTGAAATACAGTCAATATTAAACATTCACGTAAAAAGTGCCATGGTAGTCAGAAAAGTATATAACCCAGTGGTGGGATGACAACAACAAAAGTGCAAACTACATTATAATGACGCTTTAAAGGGCAAGAGCACTTTGGTAGAGGTTTGGGTTGTGTAGTTACCTTGCCATGATGTAACTCCAAAGGTGGACAAGAAATCAAAAATAATTGCTCCATTGATTTGAATTTGATAATTCAAAATATGCTCCTCATGACTTTGTAGGGTAAAACAGCCCTCAAAGTCACTCTTTTATCACGTAAACGAACACAAACAAACCTGATTCAGACAATGTAGAACATCACCAAATCCAGTATTGTTTAATTTCTAAATAAAAATGTCAACTTCCTATTACTACTACTTTTACTATTTGAAGATCCGGATCCGGATCCACGGATCCAGTCCAGGTTTTCTTTTTAATAAAAATAGCAAAATCAACAGGAAGTTAACATTTTTATAAAAAGAAAAAACAGTAGTGGGTTTAGTGATGTTCTATATTGTCTGAATCAACTTTGTTTGTGTTTGTTTATGTGCTAAAAGAGTGACTTTGAGAGCTGTTTTACCGTACAATGTAAGTCAATGAGGAGCATATTTTGAATTAACAATTTCTAATCAATGGAGCAATTATTTTTGATTTCTTGTCCCCCTTTGAAGTTACATCTTGGCAAGGTAAGTACACAACCCAAACCTCTACCAAAGTGGTCTTGCCCTTTAAGCTCTTTTGTCTGTATCCCCGTTTGAAGGCAAATTAAGTGGGACTTAACATACTATATTACGGGCATGCACTAATGTAGGCTATACTTGGTTGAACGTTACACCTGTTACAGTACTTCATAGGGAAAGGAATTACAGTCTTTAGTGTTGGTTATTCTGATTTCAGAAACATTCAGCTTCAAGCACTGTCATATTTAACTTTTAGAGAAATTATTTAAAAAGACATTTTAAATATCTTTTTAAATTACATAAACTTGTTTCAGAAAAACATGTTGCTCCCATTCAAGTCTTCACTGTGCCTAGATTGATACCGCTTATTAATCTTACTGTAAGTAAGTAGTACAGTCAGTACTATTATAAATATTGTGTTCTTTGGGGGAGAGATTGTATGCTTTAAGCAAATTCAGGTCAGATCCCAGTCCTCAATGGACATCAGACATCAAGAAGACCGTTACATTCAGTCAACATGTTCAAATCTCCAAACAGGTAATCTAGTGAAGGCACTTCGTCTTAACACATGATTACGAGCCAGGTGTAATTTAAGAATACATCTTCATTATGGATTGATTTATACACAAATAAGGTACTATTCTAATTCTATTGTCCCTAAACCAAAACTCTTCACTTCATCTTCCATCTGAGGGTCAGGGGAAGGGGCTGGCCTTAGGCCACTTTTGTGAGCTGTAGATCTCCAAAGATTCTTAGAGCAGTCAGAGATGAAAGCGGGAAGAAGCGATGTGTGAAACCACATAGGGGCTGACCGTCCACTAAGATACGAAACTGCTGGTGCTCACAAACAATCTCCATCTGAGAGAGACAGGAGGGAGAGAGAAAGAGAGACATTGATGGTGAGATGGGGGCATGAGTAGGGTTGTCTTTTCCTGGTTTTAATCACTTAATCACTTTTTCAATATTGAGGTATTTGGTCAAAAACATTGTGATGTTTTATTTTGTCCACATCACCCAGCCCTAGGTATGAGAGAATGAAAGAATGTGAGTGAGTGTGGGATATTCTAAAATATACATCACCATAATCATTTCATTTACAGTTTGTGCATTTAGGCATTTAGATTTGTTGATATTTAGCTTACAGTCATTTTCCAGAGCTATTGCCAATGACTGCAATGCTAAGCTTAATTCCTTGATCGCAGATATACAGTATTGCAGGCAATCTATTTGAAGCCACACCTCAAAGCAACATGACCACAAGAAGACAATTAGTACTCACACAACATGGACCATGTGCACACATACTGTACCTTAAAGGATTCTCCAGCAGCAAAAGGGAAGAAGGAGAGGGTGTTTTCAGAGGGACCCCATTTTCCTGCCAGGCGAGCGTTGCGCTGGATGGCCTTGTCTGTGAAGATGACCTTCATTTGGAGACCAACATCTGCCTCTGTCTCCTCCTCTTGTGGGACACTGGATATAGACACCTCAATGCTGGACAAATACAAATAAAGTGGTCAAAGATTAACAAAAAGGTACAGGATGTAGAATTCAACAAAAAAAGAATCTTGAGCACACACACACACACACGCACGCACGCACGCACGCACGCACGCACGCACACACACACACACACACACACACACACACACACACACACACACACACACACACACACACACACACCTGGAGATTTCTCAATGTAACCACAGACACACCTGGGAATTGGCCAGTACAATCACAATGTTATGCAAGTTCAACTCAGACTAAAAGCTACTACACAGCAGCTCAGACAGTAACAGTGACATCTCCTGGTTTGTATTGCAAATAGTGAACATTTCAATGCAAAATCTTGTACAAAAAGTCTACTGAAAGCGTGGGGCTGAATAGTAAAATAAATTAGATTAAGGGATTAATGATGGTAAATGGAATTATTAGCATTTTACATAACGGTGGAATATATAATGCTTTTATTGTTGCGTCCCTTTTTTTATGCACAATTGTGCCAATATATGTAAGAATAGTATTACATCCATGGCACTTAAACCACAAAACGTCTTCCATTTTCCAATGCTATATTGCATTTATTGACATTGCATGAGTCTAATTATTAGTAGCTCTGCACTCGATTTGAACCCAGCCCGCTCTGACAGCCAAGATGATGTGTTTAGAAAATGAACAGCACATGACATGTTTCAGCAGCTGATTCCTTTGGAAGAAAAATGGTGGTAGCCAGCATCATGCTTTGATTGAAAGAAATATATATCTCTGCCACAACAATCAGACATATCAGAGTAACATTAAATTACTCGAACATCAGAATAAAACTAAAGATGACTTCAGACATACCCTTGATTGGTCTGTCTGGCTGTCAGTGGAAGGGTAATTATTCACAATGATCTCTACAGTAATATCCTATCTATTGTTCTCCATAAAAGGACAAAGTTTTTTTTTTCTGGTCTCTTGACCTACCACCCAACTTCTTTTTTGAATAATATGTGTGTGTTGTAGAGGGCATTATTATGGTCTACAGTTGTTAAACAAATGCGCAAATAGACATGATGTTATCTGCCATGCAGGGAAATTCCATTGTGATTATTGTAATTCCATGGGATTTGCAACTCTCCCATGCTTAATTGCTAATAATTAAGCAATGCTCTTGCAAAGGTATTTTCCCAAACATGCACCAGGGACCAGCTGCAGGGCGGTGAAAGCAATGGTGCAGACAGACAAAGGTCTGCTTTTCACCATAGTCGCTTAAAGAAGAAACAGTATAGTAGTAAGTATAAGCTTCTAACCTCTTTGGTTTTTGGTTAACAATTCCCATAACAACCAATTTCATTGAAGGCCGCAGCCCACCTTTTATTTCTCCGATATACTCCTCCTGTAAAACAATAGAAAGAAATGTTTTTATTGGTCAAACCCGCAACATCAGCATTCATCTAGACCTAGGATGGAATATGTAGCACAACGCACGTGGCAGTTTCGAGCTACGGTTTTTTAATATTGCGGGAACTATACTATTAGCCTATTACCTAGCGCCACGAGGCCTGGTTATCTGTTACATCTGCATTACAGGCTACAACTATTCCCGCTGCTAACAACGTATCGATAAGCCTGCCTGCGTCTTTAAAACGTCCACAGGTGAATGAACGGTCATTGAACGAGCCGACAAAATTTGTTTTATTGTTTCCTAAACCGCGATCAAACTGTAATTAAACAATTTAGCTATGCATTTATTTCCTATAGCTTAACATGCAAAAGAAAAGAAAAAAACTGCATCATTGCAGATACATCGTTTTACATACATTTTGTTTCTTATCGTTTTCTTCCATTCCAGTCAGCGCAGGGAGGATATTCTATCTCCAGTGGTGATGCCAGTGAGTTGATTAATTCTCTGCCTCCAGCTGGCAAACCCCGCCTGTCCGTTGTCATAGAGACAGGCTCCCAAATGTGGCACAAAGGATGCCAGGGTGTGTGTGTGTGTGTGTGTGTGTGTGAGAGAGAGAGAGAGAGAGAGAGAGAGAGAGAGATGGGGTATGGGTAGGCAGGGTATGGGGCACAAAGGGAAAAGATGTGATGTGATATATGTATATATATATATATATATATATATATATATATATATATATATATATATATATATATATATATATATATATATATATATATATATATATATATATATAGTGCGTGACGTCAGCAGCCTAATTATTGGCTCTCATACTTTCATCTGGAAATAGACTAACAACTACCACATCACATTTTCTTTAATTAAGAAATTATAAGAATTGTCCCACATTGTTTTACATGTGGGTATCATTATTGAGTCCAACCTGTCTTAAAAATGTAAAAGAATTAAGCAAATGCCCTCATCTTTCTTACTGCATTTCAACATCAAACTTGTTTTGAAATGGCAAATAAATACTTGAACTTGAACTTGAACTGCATTACCAGTTGGTCCCATGCATGCAGGAGAAGTGAGAACACTTCAGTCAATGCACACTCTGTACACAAAAACTCTACTCTAACTACTGTGTGGTTTCATTTAGCAGAACAAGGCTTTTTCTGTTAAAGCAATCAAAAAATACAACTGCCTGTAAACATACAGAGAATCACTTCACAATTTTCAAGACAGACTTAACACATAGCTTAAAACCACACAATAATACACTAATACTTTTGTCAGGACAACTTGCCTCATAGTTTTTGGTATTGTTCTTTAATATTGCATTTTCTAGATGTGGTCGTAGGGTTGCAGACAGTACAGGGTCTGCAGACAAAAAATGGTGCATTTTCTTAATTGTGCATGTTCCCTAATCCCTGCTAAATATGAAAGTTGTGTTTTATAATCCTGCAAAAAAAAATGCAGACTGGAACGCCCCCTCTTCTCAACCTTTGCACCAACCAGCACAGGGGAATCAGCTGCTCTTGTCACATGACCCTCTTTAGCATGCGTCTAGCTCCCATAGGGTACTTTGTTGCCTTTACCAATATATCTTTTATTTGTTTTGCCCATATAAATGAAAAGTAATACTACAAGTGGTGTAAAGTAACTAAGTACAGTTACTCAAGTACCGTACTTAAGTACAATTTTGAGGTATTTTTACTTTACTGGAGCATTTCCCGTTTTAAATCATTTTACTTCTACTCCCTCTCAGAGGCAAATATTGCTCCACTACAATTATTTGAAAACTTTAGCTACTGGTAACTTGTGCGACATTCTGCATAATGAGTACTTTCTACTTTTGGTAATTTAAGTACATTTTTATGCCAATACTTTTGTACTTTTTTAAAGTAAAATTTTAATTCTGGACTTTACTTACTTGTAACAGAGTATTTCTACATTGCAGTATTGATACTTTTACTGAAGTAGCCCTAGAATGTCTGTGATCTTACATACATTTCAAGTATTTCAAATTTGAAAATTTGAAATACTTGAAATGTATGTAAGATCACAGACATTCTAGGGCTATTACTGAAGAAGAAATGTGAATAGGCTACTTTTCCCACCACACTGAATACTACTACTACTACTAATAATAATAATAATAATAATAAAATACTTTTAAAAATACACGAAAGACAAAAATAACGTTATTTTAGAAGATGTTAAGCAATAAAACTGTTACGTTTTATTGTAGGAAAGTGCCTCTTAAATAACTTCAAAGGCAAAAAGTTACCAATGGCCCCCTGCAGCCGCCTAGCATAACAGATGAAGAGGGAGCACCCGAGGAGCAGAATGTGCAAATAGAATCAGAATTAAACAACTACCCATGGAAATGAGTAAGTAACTTTGTTGAGTATGGCTTGATTCTCATGTACGTCGAGCTTCCACACTATGTGGCGTGTTTATGTCTATTCTTCTAGTCTGGCTAACAATAGCAAAGTACTGACAGCAATGCTAGCTGTCAGATCTGTACTGTACTGCAATGGTTCTAAAACTTTTACATTTTAAGGTCTCCCCTTAACTCTTGACAGTGTACACAGGTCCATTTGGTTCCACTGTCAGAGTTACTGACTTGTAAGGGTCAATTTAGACCCCAGAGAGTCCCTGGAATCCACTTTGACAACCACTTGTACTGTATGCACATAAGGAAAGAAATATGAGAGATTGATCTCATTAGAGCCAAGGATACATTGGTTTAGCTTCACTGACTATAGCCTAATAAAAGTAACGTTAATTTACGTTTTAAGTAAAGCTTGGCTTGTCTCGAAATGACAGAGTACAAATGCCAAATGAGTTATAGACTTGTAAGGGTCAATTTAGAACCCCTTAAAGGAACCTAGAGAGACCATGGACCCCACTTTGAGAACCACTGTGCTAAAGTATTCAGGGTTTTATGCTGATACATGACTTGTATAATATATTTGTTCTTCAACATTTTGTCCTAACTTTTTCTCTCGAAACGAGAATGGCAAACTACCCTGCACCTGTGCGAAATATCATTATTTAGTGTACCAACTGGACCGAGGAAGCACAATAAAATCCTGTGTTATCCAATTGTAACTCGCAGAGTTAAACACTGAGGAGTCTATGAGGACATAATAGGTTATTCTTTCTTAAGCCGCAAGCAACCTCAATGCTATAAATGCCATCTGCATCCAAGTTGCAATACCCTCCATTGACAGCCCATTCATGAAACGGAAAAGTCCTATCTGATGGTATTAAATGATGATAAACTCAACAATATTATATCTGTACTGTTAGCTTGGATTATCTACTTTGTCTCTGTCAAGTCTTTGTTTCATAAAAATCACATGACCGTGTTATGGGCATCTTTCTGTCAATGAACTCTGTGCAGCAATTATTTTTCCATGTGTTTGACTTTGGAAGCGGCTATTCTTTCTTTACAGCTGAGGGAAGTTCAAGAGCACTCTTTCACTACCCAGTAGTAAAGGGGATTCTGCTGCTGTGACCGGTCACCGGTGAACACAGGAGTGTCACGATAGTGTGGCCATGCATCCTGTAGGCTGTGAGGCTGAGGCGTCCCTACAGGAGCTGTTTGGGTACTTCACACGCTGCTTGCAACATGGAGAGTGGGAGCTGGCCAGTGCCTGTGTGCCACAGCTTGCCAGCTCAACTGGAGGGCTCTCTGCAAAGCTACGGGACATTGTCAAAGCCATTGTCTCCCATCCCTACATTCTTAAGTGAGTAACTGCCTGATAGTAAGACGACGAGGATATACCCTGTTTGCTACTTTTATTTCAAATATATTCAATTGAGTTGAGTGAAACATTCCCGATGTCATGGTTTTGTGTTTTCATGGACATGGTGTATGTAAGGATTTAAAATGTGTTTTCAAACCAATATGTTTTGTCTTCAAGGTTATAGCCCACTTATAAGTTAAGGAAGATGCTAGCTAATAGATAATTGTAACATTGCAATTACTGTGGTAAATTCAGTTACTATATCTGTGATTGATGATTTGATAGATGGGAGTCTGTGGGCAGTCCGCACAAACTGGCCTGGTTTTGGTTTCAAGTCCTGGAGAAATTGACAAATGAACAGGTACATTTATGAAATTATAAATTGTATATTTGTGTCCTGGCCATGTTCCTTCCTTTTGAATCTGAGCATTGTTCCCCACATGAACATAAAACCCAGCAACAATTACATGATCGAATGAACACATGATTAAGTAAATCTTTATTTTTATGGCACCTTTCATTTGTATAGTACAGGTTATAATGCTAGTAGTACAAGTAACTAGGGCAAATGCACATAGAAGTCTCCAGGACACTAAAGATGTCATTATTTTCACCAGCACATTATCTTAACGAAGAGGAAAAGTCAATATTGCACAATAACTCGTTACTGAAACAGATTATTAACGGGGTGGCCCTCCCCTCTATTTCCTTGGTAGGGAGACCTTGATATCTACTTGTCCCCATGTGGAGTGATAAAAGTACAGACTACTGCCTATTGTATGTGTACATTGTGTAGCGCTGTGCCTTAATGCTCTGCACCACAAACTACTAATACAAATGAAGTTACTGTTCTAACTACATTACTGTTGATCACTGGACCACTGTCCCCACTGGTATCACCTGCTCATTCACATGTACTTGGTGAAGAACTGTATTCTGATGTTATCCTGTAGGTTTCTCCAGTGGTCCAGAGAGAGCTGGAGTTCATGCTGCTCCTGGAAGAGCTGGGGGAGGAGAAAGTTCCAGAGGCTGTTCTCAAGGTTAGCATAATGTTCTGGTCTGTTCTGGTCTATCACATCACCTGTAGATGTTACAATAACCACATTCATACCGTGCGTCCAGATTTTGTGCATTTGATTATAGGGGAAAATTATTTTAAAAAATCGTACTTAATGTATAGTCCATTGTACCCTGGTTTTGTGATGTGTTGAGCTTGTAGATCGGCTACTTTCATTGTCTGACAGCTTGTATGACAATGTAAAATGCAGACGTAAGTGGTAAATTCAACCACGCTAAATAGAAAAAAGAAAATGTTCAGGCAATGGTTTTACAGTCTATATTAAAAAAGGGTTTATTGGTTTATAAAGTTAAGTTCTCTATGACTATGTAACCTTAGAACTGTTTTATTCCATTCTATGACTTGTCTGAGCATAATAAAAGCAAACATTCTCTTCCACCAGGAGCTGCACCAGGCCTTCTTAGACATCCAGTGTGAGCAAAAAGGAGCATCCAGGACAACAGATGCTTGCGTTGAGTCTTGCCTCCAGAACTTACTGGAGAGGAAGAAGCCCAGACTAGCTCATGCACTGGCACAGTTCTTACAGGTAGTGAACGATTTATTCACAGATTGGTTCTTTAACATACCGTATTCTACAGATCTGCTACCTATAATATATGTAGCACTTCATGCAGGCTGTACTGTGCATGTTGGGGGCTGATGGTGAGCTAAAGTCAAGTCAAGCTTGTGTATAGAACATTTCATACACAGGGAAACTAATTTGAAATGCATACTGAAATACATGTAAAATATGCTAAACTGTGCAAATTTAATACATATTTAAAATATAAATGGAAGTGATAAATGCAAGATAATGCAATGTACTAAACAAAAAAACTCCTCTGTTGGAACTGTGCAGTGGCCAATGGAAGAAAATGTGTGTTTTTAAGTTGTAACCTACAAGGAATGCATGAAACTAAGAATTATTGCAAAAAAAGAACATGCCCTAACCCTTACTGAGCTTCCCTTCCCTGGAAAAAGATGATGTGAAAAGTCTTTGTTCATTCTGCCCTCGCTCTCACCTGCACTAGAGACTCTCACGGTGTGCCTTTGTTGAGTCACTTGTCCTATGTGTACTGTTCTTAACTGTCTATTAGTATCGATTATTGTGTTTTTGTTTGGTTGTTTGTATATTCTGTTCCATGTTGTATGTTTAATAATGGGCCACAATGGAAACAAGCCTCTGCTTTTTTGTGTTCAATCCATTTGGCGCTTTAAACTGATGATACTTTGTTGTTTAATCGTTGCCAATACAGTATTATATTCTATTCTATTCTATTCTATTCTATTCAGGAACTCAAAGATGCTCCATTCAGCATTGTCTGCATTTCATTGTCTTGTTATTTTCTGCAGGGTCACTCGTTGGGAGGCAGCACAGGGGACCAGACTCTCCAGCACACATTCATCCAATACCTGCTGGAGAAAGTCGGAAAGCCAGAGAGGGACCCTGACAAGGTGGAGGAGTGGGTGGAGGAGATATGCACTGTGTTGTCTGTGATGCCATGGGGCTCTGAGAGAAGCGGGGGCCATTTTGAGACATTGTGTGAGGCGCTATGGGCGACCAGAGATGGCCCTCTGAAGGAGGAGAGGGTGCTGAGCTCCTTGCTGCGCCCTCAGTGCACCGCTCTGGTCTCTCAGTACTGCACCACCGCTCTGCGGCTTCAGAGAGACCATTTTCTGAAAAGCACACCTGAAACCCAAGGTATGATCAGCGTTAACAACATGATGTGTCTTTGTTTCCCCCTGTGACCTAACATTATGAAATTATTTTCTAATTGCATTTAACATTTAGGCTACAGATACTAATTCAGAGGGGCAGCCATGAAGTCTTAAATTCCTAATGATCCGTTTAGGAATACGTTCAATCACTGGCACTAATGGGAGGGTGTATTCCAGCTGCATGCTTTCTGTAGGATTAGGATTACGGTATAGACACAGTGTTTACCATCACTGTTCAGGTGGCTTTGAGCAAAGTGCTGACCCCCAAACAGCTCCAGGGCCTTTGCACTGCAGGCAACCCTGCCTAATCAAATCCGTGTTATGGGCTATGTTATCTGTGGTGACTAAACCAGTGTTAATCAATATGATCAAGCCGAAAACAGAGGCTCTCTGTCATGTAGCTAAGTTCCTCTTCTTGTGTTGTATTTTGAGCTGATGTGGTCATTGAGCCTGTAGTTTCACAACAATGTTGCTTTATATTAGGTCTGTTCTTTACCTCAGAGGTGAAGGAAGTAACATATCTGACAGTGTTGCTGCCAACGTAGTCAGCCTGTTTATTCACACTTCTGCTTCTGTGGGCTGCACTTAGGCAATTTTCGCTGATCAGTAAATTTACATTTGACAACCCAGTGTCACTTGATTATGACATGAGAGTTTTTAGTTTTTACGAAGTGGCTCTGTAGGACATCTACAAACATTTATGGGTCTGTCTGTTTGTCTGCCTATGGGTTTGTCTAGTCCAGCGGTATGCTAATCTCACAATGCATAAATGTCTTATGCATGCTGCCAGTAGGGTAAGGAAGTACCTATTTTTACTTATCTACATAAAATATAGTTGAAGTTGTCCATTTGTCTGGACAGATATAGAGATATGATGCCCAAGCTCTCCCAAGGTGGTGGGTCACAGCCATTGAGCAATATTATAAGAAGAGGAGGCATGAAAAATCAGTGCCCAGTGCTGCCCTAGCCTGGCGTAGCCGACTATATCACTGCGTGGATATGAGTCTGGTGCCTCCATGAGGACGTTTTCTTTCCCAAGGGGCGGGATCAAAATAATAGCCCTCGTAGCAATTGGTTAGACCTACAACCAACTACCAATTGCAGTCTCCCATATTTGAATACTGGGCCCTGATTGGTCACACACGTCTTCTGGAGCAGGAAATGGATTCTCTATTGAGCGGTGCCAGACCCAAATCGCAGAGTGCAATTTTTTTTTGCACTCGCAGATTCGTCTGGTCCCAGGCTAGTGCTGCACACTCATTTCAATGAAAATGGCTCACCCAGCACATACTCCCACAATAGACCAAAAGATGTCAGAGATCTACATGGGAGCCACACCTATAATTAGGCCCAGTCTTTTTGGTTTATGATTTTGATGCCTTGGTTGGACAAAATAGTGAATGTATCATCTACCAAAGGAAAAGTGTTATTTGCAGTTATTGGTACTGACATAGAGCATGTTTAGAGACCAGAACAATTAAACTGATTCCAGATTCTCAAACATGTTTTACAACATTCTTTGTGTAGTTATAAGAGGAACCAGAGTGAGCTAATCCTAGAAGTTATATTGGCCCACTGGAAGCATTAGGTTTGAGCATCAAAAAAAGAATACCTATCAGTTCTGTGCCAATTCTGGATATAAATATTTTTAAAACATCAAAAGTTATTGATAGGAAGGAATTGCGATTTTTCAAAACCATAGCATCTGTCTGTCTGTCCGTCCATCCCCTGCATATCTCGAGAACCAGCTCACCAACTGACTTCACACTCGGTGTGTATATCGCTGAGGACCCGAGGGAGTGATGCGCCGAGTGGGAAGTTGTTTGGATGAACCAAATAGGATTCCTTACTTTTTTTTTTGGAAAGCAGATGACATGTTAATAATTTACAATTTGATTTAATAAAGAACAAAAAAAGTTGTTGGAAAACAACACTACCCATCTCCAATTAAGGATATACAAAATATCTTAGTTTTTTTTCACCAACACAAAAAAGGATCTTCCAAATCCCATTTTGAGCTCGGTTGCATTATGTTGATACTCCTCTACATGCCATAATCTCCTTCCTATTTTTTATGTATTCCCAATACATCCTTAGCTGTCCTTCCTGAAGCAGAGAACCTAGTGCTCAGCTTGTGTTGCCACAGTGATCGTCCTTCCGCTTGGAAGACCATCTATTTTGAGTGCCTTAGCAGTGGGAAGCACTTCCTTGAACAGGTCGTGGTAAGTATTTTTAAGTGGTTTCCAGCCGCTTCTACAAGTCTTATAAGTGGCTTTACAAATGGACTATAAGTCTTTTTAAGTGGCAGCGCCACTTACAAAGACATTGTTCCTCTAGTTCACATATAGCTCAATGAAAGAAATTTGAGTTCAAGTTGATTTAAAATCATACATTTATAACTGGATTTATAATACTAGTGTGATGGAAATCCTTTCATTAACCCATTTAGGGTGGGAATCCCTATTTGTAACTATACCTTTCAAGACGGGAACCCCTTTTGGGGTTGTTGTTGCTATGTACAGTATAGCAACATACATTTTTTATAATTTTTGAATAAATATTTGAAGTTTTTCCGAAAACTTAGGTCAGGATTTAGAAGGTGTTTTTAGAATCGCCCTCTGGTCTAAATGTGTTAAGTGTAAAATAGAATACTGAACAAGTATTATAATATGAATTATAAAACAAATATTCATGTTCATGTTGCATTATCTAAAGGAAACACGTACATTTTCTTCCCCAATTCTAGATGCTATCTTTAGACACAGGAACTCGTATAACTTCCTGTCAACCAGCTTATGCAATCCAATTTAGATTTTATCACGTCAATATTGATCACATCATGTCACAACATAGAATATACAGATAAAGAGTTTCATACTGGCTCAACAAGTTATTATGCACTTACTGTACACTACAGACCTATTTTGGATGTCACAGGTTTGAATCCAATTCATGACCTGTGTTGCATGTGCAAAAACGAACCCCAACCCCACCAAATCTCTTTTGCTGTGTATATCAAATATCTATCTAATGTCTTCTCATAAGAACCTCACAGTCAATTTCTAGCAGAATTCCCCTTGAAGAAGGTTTTCTTCTCTCTCCAGGTGACTGCACTGGACTTGATAAAACGTGAGGAGTTTTCCAGGTTAAAAGACATGCTGAGGTTGGAGTTCCAGCCACTGTGTCGCCTTCTGCTGCTGCTGGGTTGGACTCAATGTCGCAGCCTCAGCTCAGCTCAGACCCTGCTAAACATCCTTCACCATGAGCAGGTCAGGCATCCTATGGAAATGTTTTTTCTTCTATTTTTTGCAGATGTATTGGTATATTTTTGTTCTGTTCGTTTTATTATTTTCTGTTTCATTAGAACTTGTTCTGTTCCTCTTTCTATTTCCTTTCCTCTTTCTTTCACCTTTACTCATGATTTGATGGGGGATATGAAACTCTTCTTAGTTTATTGTGACCAAAATGCAAACAGTCTCAAATTATTATTTACTTTTGCAAATGATTTGATTGTTGATTTTCTTAGTCTAAATAATACAGTATGTTTATGTACTGTGGAATGATCTCCTGTCCTACTGTAGATTTAGAATTCATACTTTTTATGAGGTGGCACCAAGCCTTTGATAATCAAATTGAAAAACACTATTTTTCAAGTATAGGCTACATACAGTACAAGTAATAGGATATGGCATGAGGTGCTGTAACATGATACAGTTAACACTTGATGCAGGACTACCGAAGGTACATGAACTGTACAAGACTCACATTAGCCCAGCATAACTTTCAGACTGGAGACTAAACTACAGTACATAGAAGAAGTCAATTCAGAGCTTAATGATATGATCCTCCTTGCCCTCTTCTCAGGCACCGGCTAATGACTCAGTGCTGCGGGAATTCGTCAATGTTATGTCCTCTCAGCTTGGAATACTTGAGTGGTGTAAAAACAATAATCCGTAAGCTGTTCTCTTTATCCTTTTTGAAGTTTGACGTCATTGGACTGGATGTGTGTGTGTACGGCTATGTGCAGCATAAATTCTGATTTATGTCTCCCATGTCTTGTTTCATTACATGTCAGAGTGATTTCCATGGAGGCATTGCTGGCACAGCTTCACACTCTAGACAATCACTCTGCTCTGTACATTCTGCATTCCCTGACCCCTCTGGCTCAGTTTGAGGAGTCCAGGGTCCTTGATCTACTACAACAACTGCCAAAACCATCAGGAACAGGTGAGGTTCTGCCACATCTGCTTTTTGGTCTGTGTCCAATGTGTTATCTACCACACTCTGTTCTGTTGCACGGACCAATTGTGATTGTGCACACGTAATTATTTACCAACGTCACCAAGACAAGTTCCTGTATGTTTATTCTTAATGGTGAAAAATGATTCTGATTATCATCCATTTATACCTGGCTGCAACCAAAGTGACAGTGGTGGGATGATAAAGTTGAACTTTATTTGATGTCTGGTATACAGTGGGAACCATTAATTCTGCCATGTTTTGTCATGTCTATTTACTTATTTATATTCTTATTCTTTAATGTACTGTTTTTTTATTTTTGTTTTTATTGTTGGATAAATGTATAACATTTTCTGCAATGTGATATAAATTGCATGTCAATGAATATGAAGAGCAATAAAAAAGTAAAAAAAAAAAAAGAACCTGCATGTAAAGTAACCTGGTTCTGTCTTTCCTTTCAGAGGACATAGAGTCCATAAGTACTCCCAGCCCAGCTGTACAGAGGAACGTTGTTCTGTTTCAAGGCTTCTGTGCCATGAAGTATGCCCTCTACGCCCTCTGCATGAATGCACACCAATACTCCACCTGCACTGAATGTGAGGCTATGCAACAGCAGCACCAACCCTCTGAACCAGAAGGGGACCAAAGCCAGACCTCGTCAGCTGCTTCAGAACGTATGGATGTTCTCTTCCTAGTTTCAAGATAGTTTCATGGTGCTTGGTGTCAGTTTAAAACAAAAGGTGGTCTACCTCCCCGGGCCACGGCCACTTCAGTTTACATTTTTTATGTGTGAGAAGGTGACCCTGTGGGTGCTATTGACCTTGGCTCAGAGCTACCCCGGTGAACCCCTGGGCCACGGCCATTTACAGTTGTTTATGCTTATGATAATTATGCTAGACTGCACATTTCGCATAGTAAATTAATAAATACAACACTCTAATATAAAACGTAGTATTTTACATCATGATGAAGTCTATCTCGCTTTATTTAAAAAAAATATGGAATTAACCCTTTTCCCAAAAGGGGTGGTGTGCATTCTACTGCACATTTATGGACAAGCTGTTTCCATGGAATAGGTCTGCAATATACTGAGCCCATTTTCTAGTTTACCTTTTGGTTACTTTAGTTAAAAAAAAAAAATCTCTGTAGCATATTATCTAAACTTTTTGTAAAACAGTAATGTTTTACATTAATTCAGGTCTGTTTCAAGATGTTTTTCCTAATTTCAAGCTGATTTAATTGTACTACCCTCGACCGTCGCTCTATACTAGTTTTCTATATTTGATGTTTTTCCCAGGTTACCATCCACTGTTTCAGCACTTCCTGACAGAGTGCCAGCTCTACCTGGAGGCGGTTCCCGCCATGTTCCGCCTGGAACTCCTAGAGAACATCTTCTCCCTCCTCTTCCTGTCCGACTCCGACTTCATCCCTCAGCAGAACCAGAGGGAAGCAAACGTGAACACGGGCTGCACTGCGCATACAGAGGGTACATCGGAAACAAGGAAGACGGTAGAATCAGGTAGTAAGCCCATACAGGATGGAATCAGGGACGACAGGAGGGAGCAGCAGCCACAACAGCGGCGGCAGCCTGGAACAATCTCAGCAGCAGCAGCTGAACATGGCTACCTGGACCTGGGCCACCTCACTCAGGGCTGCAGGGGGTTTCTGGTGGATGTGGCTGCCATGAAAGGGTTTCTGAAGCTGCTGAAGGAAGGGCTGGAGGGAGTGTGTGTGGTGGGGCAGCAGGAGGGACAGGAGGAGGGACGAGCGCTGGCGGGCGAGGCAGAGGTGGCGGAGAGTCTGGGATGTTCTGTAACAGCAGAGACGTTTGGGGCTCGTCTGCAGAGGCTGACCAAACGCACTGCCGAGGCTCAATGGAGGCTGCAGATCATCATCAGCAATAAGGATAGTGGTGGAAATGGTGAGAGACAATAATCTACAGTATAGTATAGATGTGTATTCACTGCACTCTTTTATTGATAGGTCAATAGGGCTGGGCAAGGGATAGTGCACAGTGTTGCGGCCATTATTGAAAAATAAACTGAAGCAGGACTGACTCAAAGCCTTGTAGCGGCCCTAACCTCTAGTTTTCCAATAATGACCATCTCACTCTACATTATCCCACTTAGTACATGGCTACTTGTGAACGAAATCTATAATTTGACATGCTGCTTAGTGCTTCCATAGCAATGTAAACGGAGGCAAAACATTGGTGTTTTATTGAGAAAAGCGGTCTGCTATCTGGAAATAACAGGCTTTAGATTGGCTTGAGTGATCAATCAGAATTCAGTATTCATGAATATTGGAATCTTCTGGGGAATTCTTTTCCACTCCAATAAATATTGGTGTGGAAAAGAATTCACCAGAAGCTGAGGTGATGGGGCCTTCTCAGTTACCGTCCCGTCTCTGTCAACTCATTTCAACCCACATCAAAGCTCCCACATGACCCCTTCAAAACCCACCTTGACTTGCTTTCCCCATCTAGTTGTTATTTGTGCTGTAAGAAATATGAATACATTTTTGCACGTTTTAGTTACTATTTCTTAATTTATTTCTAAATTTAATTTGATTAGCTTGTGTAAAGTGTCTTTGGGTGACACTTTACACAATCACCAAGCTTTTCTTACATGCTATTTCATATATATATGAAGGTGTGTATGAGGTGTGTCACATTTTAATTGCCTTGAGTGTGGTGTGCACTGCAGTGACTTTCTTTTTATGATTCATGTTCTATTTAGCTGTGGCTAGTTCTTAAGCAATAAACAAGCATGTTCCCTCTCACCCAGTAGCGTTGTTCAACAGTTTCTCAGCCTTGCTGATAATAACTAAACATTTTCAAAAATCCCCAGGTCCAGAGAGGCCTCTTCAGACCTCGTCCGTTAGCCAACCTTCTCCCCCTCTGGGGCAGAGCGGCAGTCACGCCAGCCTGAGGAGAAGGAAGAGAGCTGGGAGGCATGCTCCACAGAAACAAGGCTCCACAGAGAGACACAACGGAGAAGTTAGCACCAGTACCTCAGGTGACGCAGAAATGTCTCTACAGTACATCAAACTACAAGTTGGGCAAACATTCAATGACACAAAAGATTTTGTAGTTGTTTTTATTTCAAAATGAGCCTCAATGACCAGTACATCTCAGTGAGTTCAGCAGAGCAGAACATGAATGCAGATCTTCTAGGCTCTCAGTAACGTAAATGCAGTCCTTGTTAAAGCGACTGAAAGAATTTAAATTAGTTAGTGACCTAGATCTACTTTCAAGGTCTAATAAGCACGCACGCACACACGCACGCACGCATGCACACACACATGCGCGCGCATGCACACACGCATGCACGTTGAATGTACATGCATTTTGTTTCTGTAAAATGAAATTCAGTACAAAATATTTTCAGAATGTGCCAGAAAGATGCAAGTGATTGAATTAAAGACAAGACATTTTCTACCACTGTAAGAGACTTGCTCTTCCTCTTTGTCTAGCTGGCATTGTTCCCCTCATTTCCTTTTATTGTCCTGAATACAAGGGCATTGGCTTATATATTTTTTATGAAGTCAGTAAGTTTCATTTTTAGACAAGATCGTAAAAATAAATCCAAGATTTATAATGAATCACCTCATCTTCAAACAGATTTTTAAATATATTTTATGTCTTAAAGGAGAAGGACTAGTCCACTCTTTAATTTTTCTGAGATTGATTATGGGAAAGCCAAAGGGGAGGCAGCTAAGATGGGACACAATAGGAAACAATTTGTGGGAATTGATCCTTTGGCAGTTGAGGTTGAATATGGGTCCAGAGAGGTGGGTCTTAATGCATCCATTTAACGTTTCTATATGGCTGTCTGTAGATCGACAGTTATTGTTTAATATTTTACAAAGTTGAATGCAGCTAGTTATTTGAATGTTTTTAAGGCATTTTACACAGTGCAGTCAGTGGGTAGAAACAGGGAAAAGCTGGAGAGGTTGAGGAGGAGACATGTTTCAAATCCATGATGTTGTGACAAGGTCTGTAGTTGGCTGACCACTAAGACTCTTCCCAGTATTTTCAAATTGCACAAGTCACCTAACAGTATTCTTAATTTACCGGGATCCCGCAGGGGGTCTATACATGGCCCCTCCTTTTTCCCACTCTACACCAAATCTCATCTGAAAATAGCCAATCACTCATAATGTTGTGAGCTTATAGATGTATTTATTTTGGTGATTTGACTGATATGACACTATGATTCCTGTGGTTAAGTCACTTGTGGATAAATGTTTGTCTGCTGACCCCCAGATGGTAGTGGAGTTGCTGGAGCTGGTCTGGAAAGGGAGACTTGTCCATGTGGCGGTCCTCACAGTTGGCTTGTCCCGGCCATGCTGTCCCCTCCAGAGTCACTGCTCATGTCCTGCATCCGACGGGGAAACTTCATGGAGGCACATCAGGTTAGGAGTGTTGGTGTGTTGATTTTGTCTGTGAGCTTGCCGCTCTGATGAAGTGTGTGTGTGTGTGTGTGTGTGTGTGTGTGTGTGTGTGTGTGTGTGTGTGTGTGTGTGTGTGTGTGTGTGTGTGTGTGTGTGTGTGTGTGTGTGTGTGTGTGTGTGTGTGTGTGTGTGTGTGTGTGTGTGTGTGTGTGTGTGTGTGTGTTGCGTAGCATGTGGAAAGACACATTTCTATTGGTACTGTAGAATTTATGCTAAAACGGTGCACAAATCGCCACCAGGAGCGCAAATCGCCACCAGGAGGTATGCCCTGAAAATTATACTTACACTGTCTGACACAGTAACGCCAAACTGCGTGTCTTTCTCTCTCTCTCTGTCTCAGTTGTCTAAACTCTCAGTCAGTTGCTGTAATGATTTGAATGATAGGCAAGTTTGTGTTCATGTAGCACTGCCATCCTATTATACATGTTTGCGATTGGTTAGTTCAGGCCGGACCATAGCCTTGCATGACGTTTATCCCATAGCCTGCTGTGATTACCTAGTTACGGTCCAGAGCCTGGCAGAACACTTGTCCCATAGCCTGGAGGGACAGTTGCTCAGTGATTATACGTTTGTCAATTTACATAGTTGTGGTTGACGGGTTTGAAAAATATTCGTCAGTTCAGGTCCTGGGCCTGCTACCAGCGTGCACAAGAAATATGACACTGATCTGTATTGTTGTTAGTTTGTGAGATTAGCTGCAGACAGACACACAGATATACAGGTACTGTACACTCAAACAGACATGGCGGATCGCAATGTCGCCATAATAACTCTGCTAGAGTCCAGAACCAGCTCAAGAAGATTACTGTATATGTTGTACTCCTGTTGACAAGCTCAGCTCCTTAGTGTCTCCTTGCTTCCTATCTACCAGGTGTCTCTGGTGTTCGGTTTGGAGGCGTCAGCGTGCGGTGGGGAACTGGTGTTCATGGAGCGCTACAAGGAGGTCCTAACGGAGCTGGGACGGGTTGAGCAGAAGATGGAGTCTAAGTCTGTGTCTAATTCCTCATCCTCTTCAGAGGGCCTGGGGTCGACAGTGGGTCCAGCCTCAGGACGCAGCAGGCTGGGCAGCAGTGGACGTTCTACACTGCAGGCCATTGGAAGTGCAGCTGCAGCTGGTATGACCAGTTTTAATGTTGTTATTGTTATTGTTGTTGTTGTTGTAACATCTTGCCAGAAATCTCATGACACTAGTTATAGGGTTGTGGGTTCGATAGCCAAGTCCTACTTTTCAGATTCAATAAGCTCTCTTGACTTAAACAAATGTCTTATCTTTTCACCCCAAATCTGAAGTCTGAATTTTAACTTTGAAATCGATTGAATTTCTGTTGTTCTAGAAGGCTGAACATATTGTGTATTGTCACCAAGAGCACTAAAAGCGGTACTGATTTTTGCATAGATTAATAGTTTTCCTCACTCTGTCCGCTGAAAATGTACCCCCAAAATGTTGATATGGGAATCGAATGGATTCTGATTCAATATTCATGTTCACTGTTGGATTCAGGTTCGATAAAATCCATTTCAAACCCCAGACCCTGTTTACTTTTAATGTGTTCTGTTAATGGGATCTAAGAGAAATTATTTAAATGGGTCTAAATTGAATATTTTCTTATTTATCTTATGCTTGCTACAGTAGATGTCTTGTAGAACTCATATGATCTTGTATCCTTCTATAGGCATGGCCTTCTACTCCATCTCAGACATAGCAGACAGGCTCCTCAGTACACCAGGCCACCCCATACCTTCACTGGAAGAAGGCTACTGGCTAAGCCGCTGTGGTTCAGAACCCTCTGACCTCCTGTACAACCTGCTGAAGGAGCTAAGCCCGACAGCCATGGCTGCATTCGACCTGGCCTGCTGCCACTGCCAGCTTTGGAAGACCTCTAGGCAGCTGCTTGACACGGCAGAGCGCAGGCTCAATAGCAGCCTGGAAGCACGGGGTGTGTATCCAGGGGTCGTATGGGTTCACAAGGGGCTCACAGTGATTTTTGGGTCTTCTCTGGGATTTTTGAAATTGGCCTTAGAGATCTTTAGGATTTCTATTTAGGACCTATTAAAGGATTTTATCTTAGTGATTATAAAGTTAAATATTCTTATTTTCAATGTATTTTTCAACATTTTAAGAGAAAGGGATTTGCCAAATCCTTGCACTCTCTCTCCACTGCTACAGGTGTGATTTGTGAAGTAGGACACTTATAATATATATTATATATATTATATATTACTATATTACTATATTATTATTTCTTAATGCATTTACCATTTTAAAACACAATCAACATTCACATAAGACACTCCATCTTTTTCCCCGTTTCCCCAGCCTCCCTCACATAGACTAAGATAGACAGACATATCCACAAAACATTCAGACGCCAACAACATCAATGACAACGAAAATAGTAACACAATAAAACACAGCACATCGCTGCTGTTGGGTGATGACCCCAAGTTTCTCCTTGTGCCAACCTTTCATGAATCTACAGGGTTAGGGTTCACCTCACCTTCAGACCGACAACTATCTATGTATTTATTTAAGGTTTTTCATTGTGGTTTTGGATGGGCCTCAAGGGACTCTGTGTTATGAAATATATGTATAGCACTGAGAACCACATAAACCTCCAATTTAAGTATTAAAAATGATAATAGCCCAAATTGGATATTCTGGGTATGCATCGCACGACTAACCTGACTCCGCCAGATGGGGGCGGTATTCTTCCATCTGGCAGAGTCAGGTTATGGCACGACAGCAACATGTTAATGTGGGAGAGAAATAACGAATAAAAAAAGGAAAAGAGCAGTTAAGGCCCTTTCCTAACGCTTGCCAGTTCCTCAAATCATACAAAAATAAATAGTTTAAACATTACTGGAAGATTTGAATGATGACACTTATAACATGGAGTTACATTGTTGAACTGTGTAACATTGTTGAACTGTGTAATTAAAGAAGTATAGAAAAACAACAACACGAAAATATAGTTTATTTTTTAATATAAATCTCAATTATTTTTTGATTGATTGAATACTTTATTAGTCAGAGATGTAAACAGCACAGGGTACAGTCAGACATTTACGCTAAAAGGATAACACCAAAAAGTCCTGGGGACTTGTTTCCATTGTGGTCCGATAATCATCCTAAGTCATCAATAATGATCTTTTTGTTGTTATTATTTCAAACCCTGTCTTGGTGTTCAGGACTGAGGGTTGAGCCCAAGGTGCCTCATGCTGACTCTGAGGGGATCTGTGGATTGCCGATGGTTCTGCAGCAAATCAGCAAGATTCTGAACCACACAGCCAGTAACAAGGGATCTGTCAAGACAGGTGAATAGTGAATACAAAGGCACAATGATGCATTGTCTTAAATGTTAGTTGCTTTGTTAACCAGGTACAGTAAAGTTACATAAATTAGTGTCAAAGACATCTGAATCTAGTGATAGATTAAATGTTTGTGTATCTTTGTAATGTATGTAACTTAATACACATGTACCTACTGTGCCATACTGTAAGAGCTTTACAAGCAGCACTTAAACAAATACAAATGTAAAGAAGAGACTGAGAAAACAACAATATTAACACAAAAGAAAAAAAAGAAGAAAAAAGACTGTTTGCCAAGAGAAACTAGGGTTAGTTATAAATTAATAACTGACCCTCTCTGTTTCCATAGAAGTGGTTGGAGAGGACCATGTGATATCCAGTCCATTTGGATGCTCTATACAGGAAGTGTTGCTGTGTTGTCACCCAACCCTGAGTGAAGAGGGCATCGCCTCACGTCTCGGCCTCTCTCAACGCTTGGAACACACCCTGCAAACCCTCAGCACTGCCACAGATAACATAGGTCAACACAGTGTTTCACAAACTTCTCTTTTATTTGTTATGACTGAGTAAATACCCTGTTTTTTTGTTACTGATTCTGTTGTTTCTGAAAGCCTGTATGTGTTGTGTCTTGTAACAGAGGGCCATGCGGGCAGCTCTCTGCTGGTGGCCTTGGTAGAGCAGGCCAGCCTGAAGCAGGCTGAGCTGGACGCCCACCCCGTACGCTCCAGCATGAAGCAGCTGCTCCGGTCGCTGGACCAATTCTGTCCATTCGAGCCGGATGGAAGCCTCGCCAAGCCTGACTACATGCGCAGCTTTTTGGACTACGTGAACACGCTAGCGTCTGTGCTCGTACGCAGCCTTGGTTCAGAAGGTATAATCATTCATAACATAGATATGATCCAAGGCAAGCCATGTTTTTATCTGTCAGATTACCATGAAACGTGCTGAGTGCATTCATGCTCCAGTGATGACCCTACAGATTTTGGTCTTTACTCTAGAACCATCTTTTGGGCAAAATTAGCAGTTTCACACACCATATCTTAAAATCAAATCATAATAAATAATCAAATCATCCATTTATCAAATCATAATTTTGCGCAGCCTGTCTTTATACCTGAGTTTGTTTTGGGTGTATCTCTCAGACCAGGCTACTGAAGTGAAGCTGGGGAACCCACTACTCGTGCTGCTTCAGACCCCATCTCAACTTCTTTCTCACCTGCTGTTTGACAGACAGGTATCTCCTGATAGGTATGCATGCACACTGGCTTACTCATTACGTGTTTTGCACAGAGCTCACACAAAGCTAAGCTGTAGACATGATACCAGATGTGACCCCACCCCCCCCCCCCCCTCCCATTTCTCCAGGCTTCTGTCTCTGCTGCAGCAGGAAGGGCTGCATCTGAGCGTTCAGCAGGTGATCATCCAGCGCTGCTGTGAGTCTCTGCCTGTGTGGTCCTCATGTCCAGACCCTGTCAGGGACACTACACAGGGCCGTGAGGGAGAAGGCGTTTTCTGTGTGGCCAGCATGTCTGCCCTGCTACAACAGCATGCCCAGGAACACATGGCAACCCTGGGCATCGCAGACCATTCACCGGAACCCAGCTCTGAGTCGGAGGCCTCTGCAGAGGAGATCTCTGCAACATCCACCAGCCTCTCTACCTCCCCGCCTTCTTTTTCGTCCTCTTCTTCTGTTTCATCTGCTTCTTCCTCCAACTCTTCACCATTGTTATCCTCTTTCCTCCTCACCTCGTCAGCCTTGTCTTTCTTAAAGTCTCGCTGTCCGTTGTTGGCTGTGCTGGCGTGCCTGAGCGCCTGTAAAGGAGAAAGCGCCCGGGCGCAGTCCTCAGGCTGGTCAGGCTACTTCCGTAGTGGACGTAAAGAGGCAATGCTAGATGCAGAGCAGATCGCTCGAGAAGCAGACGGCCTGCTGAAGGAGTTCCCTATTCTCCGGGCGTACCTACAGAACATGTCTGAGCCCATACTTGGGACCCTGGGGGACGCAAGGGAGGAGGGCTCTGCTGGTCTAGGATCAGCACTCTGTGGGAGACCCCTGGTCAGTCTCCTGCTCTCTGGGCCTCAGGGAGACATGGCCCAGGCGGTGGCTGCCCAGGCCTTCCAGGAGGCCCTAGCTTGTAAGGACCTGGGCAGAGCCCTGAGTCTGCTGGAGCTGTTTGGACAAGGCTGCAGCCAGGAGGGGGCACTAAGAGACCGTCTGCTGGCCTGCGCTGCTCTGGAAGGTGAGGACCTCTCTGGTAAACATGTTTTGACCACCAGGCTGGTCATGGAAGTTCATGGAATTGTTTTTCCACAATTTAGCTTCAGTTCAGCTAGACCAAGAAATAATGACGGGTCGTTGACAACGCAAATTTTTGCTTTAATATGATGTTGCACCTGCTGCATTAGAACTGTATTTGAACACAACCGTTAATTCCAGTTTAATAGGCTGTGATTTCATAATAATTCTAATAGCAATATTAAAATGAAATAAAACAGTAAAGGCATAAATAACCATATACTATGGTTTTAATATCTTTATAGCTAAACAACTAAAAAGAACACAAGACTGTGACTAGTAATAAATGGTACATAAAAAAAGATGTTAAATAAAAGCCACAGTTTTGAGTTTTAAAACTGCTAACAAACTCCCTGTTTAAGCCGTATTGGTAAACATTAAGCATCATAAAGCTCATTTATTTCCTTATAATTGATTATTGGAACATTAAACATAAAGACACGATTACTATGTTATTAATTTTCTAAATATAAAAGCGATGTAAACATGTGTTCTGTCTAATTATCCATGTTCAGAGGGAGATGAAGGTATAGCACAGCTGTTTCGAGTGCAGGAGCCCAGCCTGCGTGCACGTGTTGCCCTCCAGGCCCTGGAGCGCTGGCCTCTGCTGTCCTGTCTGGAGCTGCTGGAGTTCTGTCTCAATGACCCCAACACAGAGACCTCACTGAGAACCCACCTGGAGCTAAGGAAGAAAGAACTGGAAATCTATCGCTGGGTAATTCATGCTAACATGAGACAATAGAATGTATTTAATCTGGCAGATTGGTAAGAACACATTTTTATTTACAATAAGTAAAAAACAAATTAAACCGAACCCCGAGCCTAGCATGACACCTGTAAAGGGTTAGAATCGAGGAAACAAAGCACACATCATGCCATACCAACAGGGTGGACATAAACAGACTGGACAACAATCTGAACACATACCATACGGATAATAAGAGCCATCGACAGTTAGTAAGCAACATGCAGTTCCTGCGTCTGCAGTCTGCAGGCCCGCCAGGAACCAGATGCATCCTAAAAATGTTTGAAAACACAAACCAAGTCAGAAGAAATAGCTGGCACATAGTCAAGGACCTGTACTTGAATTGAGTGCTGGTACTATTTTGTGAGGGGGCAATTCCAAATGTCCATCAATTTTTTATTGATAGAGGTGTAGTTGACCATTTGTAGTCTTACAAAGAGGATAATAAGGTGTAGTTGACCAATAGTCTTTCAAATTGGCGCATGGCATATGTTGTATGGTTCCGCAGCATATACCAGACCTTAACCCATTAAGACCTGGAACTGTGTGATTTTTTAGATTTGAGCTAAAACTTGTAGATCTGCTATTTTTGAAAAATCGTGAAAATGTGTGCAAATCTTTGAAATATATATATTTTTAAAGCGAACATTTTTAACTCAAATCTTTGTTTCTGGGGGGTCCCTGGAACAAAATATTGTGATGGGGGTCCACGGCCAAATACATATAGTTTTGGGGGTCCTTGACATGAAAAAGATTGAGCACCACTGATATAGAAACATAGGTTTTTCAGAAAACTGTTGAGATTTAGGAGACATGTAGAATCGCCTTCAGGTATCAATGGGTTAAGCGGCATAAGCCACTTGTTAGTGGGCGGTATATACTGGTCCTATAATACTGTATGTACCTATAATATAGGCCTATTGTTGTCTGCACCTTTGAATCAAAGGCTTTGATTTACTGTAGGTTCATAAAGATTGAGTCATATCTATGCCAGTAGAAAATGCCAAGATTACAGCAAACAGTCACTCAATCACAGTATTACTATGACTGGTGGGTTGTCGATTCCCATGAATCGGCATGACAACTGCTTTCTTGTGACTCACACAAGCCAAGGTCCAGCCAAGGTCAGTCATAGTGAAAGTGTAAGGGGGATAATTTCTCCTAACCACATAACCCATGTTTCCTAACCAATGACCGGTGGGTTGTCAATCCCATGACAAGGCAAACACAGTATTACAATGACCAGTGGGTTGTCGATTCCCATGAAACGGCATGACAACTGCTTTCGATATGAAACACTTTTTATTGTGAGTGTGACTCACACAAGCCAAGGTCCAGCCAAGGTCAGTCATAGTCAAGTGTAAGGGGGATCATTTCCCCTAACCGCATAACCCATGATTCCTAACGATTAAGCACATAAATATTATAACATAAAGCAACATAACACAAACACATGAATCCCCCCAACATTCTCCATAACAAAGGGAAAATAAATGGAGCCCCCTGAAGGAATCCCTCCTCTGCCAACTGAACAGCTTGGCATGCTACAGTAGCCTATTAAGGGGGTTTGAAATACTTTATATAATGTGCTGATCGAGTGTGTAGGTGTCAATGTTTGTAACAGAGATTGTGCTGTAGGTAGAGAGGAGTGTTAAAAGGGAGTAAACCAGTTAATGTTTGTGTAAAGATTACACATTTCCAGATGAGTACAGATTACAGTGACGTGTTTGGTAGTGCACATTGTTGGCAAACCTATTTTCAGAGTGATTAGCTGATTGATAGTGTGATGACAGATGCCATGAGAAGAGATGTGATGAGATAAGGGAAGCGATGGAGCACACACACACACACACACACACACACACACATACACATACACATACACATACACATACACATACACATACGCACACACACACTCCAGTTAAAACCGTAACCATATATACAGTTAATAAAAAATAAAACGTCAATTGTCAACTTCTCTAATTCTTATCCCTCACATAGTTTCTGGGCGTTTGGCTGTGATTAAGCAAAGGGAAAAAGCCTGCATACATTTGAACTTGCACTCCATATTCTTTACTTTGCAATCTTTCAAACCAACTGTTGAAATTTTGTGATGTCTTTATTTGTTTTTAAACCCTGCACCTGAGATGATGTATATAGTAAATATCATAGCTAGCTGACTTATGTAATACATACAGTATACAAGAAAGATTATGTAATGGGAAATGTCAGTTGTGACATTCCGGTTTCTCTGCTGTGTTCTTTCCCTCCCCCAGATGTTGAGTCTACAGACCCCCTTGCCCTGGGTAACATGGCAGGAGCTGAGGACTGAGTCTAAGAGAAACTCTGAATCTGTGTTTTCTATCATCCTGGAGGCACGAGTAGGTGGTGGAACGACATTCCATGAGTTTATTTCTCTTACACATTGCTTAGCCCTACAGGGGTCATTCTGAGAAAATTGTTATCATATCAAGAACAACAGAAGTACAGTATTATGAACAATATGATCATTTAGACTTAAAATCTTTCATACAGTAGTCACATTTTAAGCACATAGCTGACAGATTTATATCCATAGTGACCTCCTTATACTTTACGACTTTTCTGTTTATATTTTGGTGTAAATGCTTATAGATAAAGCACATTGATATTGCTTTAATGAAATGTGCTGCACAAATAAAGCTTTACTTTACCAGTCTATGCATTATCTGTTTCATGATTGATTCTGGTGTTTATTGCAGGAGTTTGCACTCTGTGGCCAGTGGGTGGCGCTGTACCCTGTCTCTGAACATCTGACACTGCAGCTGCAAACAGAACACCTGCTTCATCTGCTGGAGAAAGGACATGCAGAGGAGGCGTACCAGGTCTGCACCATAGCAAAATGCCATGATTACGGCAAACAGCAGTTACTCAATCACAGTATTGCAATGACCGGTGGGTTGTCGATTCCCATGAAACGGCATTTCTGCTTTCAATATGAAACACTTTTTATTGTGACATCCACATCATTTTGCTCCAGCCAAGGTCAGTCATAGTGAAAGTGTAAGGGAGATAATTTCCCCTAACCGCATAACCCATGGTTCCTAACCATTAAAGACACACAACATTAAAGTTATAACATAAAGCAACATTTTTTTTTTTTTTTTTTTTTTTTTCGTTTGGTGTTTGACTGATGATTAGTTTTAGTTTTAGTATTTAATAGACCGGCCCTCTTGTTTTATTCAATTATTTTACTGTCAGAAACATCATAATTCATATTGTTATGCTATGATGTTTTCAAATAAAAAAACTTGAACTTGAACATAACACAAACACATGAATAATGGTCTGCACCATAGCGTATTGGTCAACTCCACTTTAATGCTGTTTCTTAAACACTTACTTAAACCGTACATACTTTACTGACTTGTTCCCCTCCTTTTTTGTCTCTACATCAAAATTTGTAGATATACAAGTTCACAATCTGACACGTTGTGAGCTTGTACAGTAGATCTGCTAATTCTGCCCAATGTTTGCCTATTTTCAACGAATGTTCACATGTTATGTTATGAAATGCCCAAATAGGGACTTGAGGTTTTATGTGGTTACAGTAATCTAAAATAGAAAAGGTTATACACTTCTGGAAACTTGTACTATGTACAAAGGCATGTGTCCGGATTGCTCAGTCGTTAGAGCGCTCCCCTTTGAATTGCAAGGTTTTGGGTTTGATCCTGGGCACCACCAACACAGCGTGTGAGTAGCACTGGGAGCTGACGTTGGGTGTGGCACTCTGCCTCAGCAATCCATCTCCCTGGTCCAGGGCCTTGTATTGGGGGATAGAGCCTGTCATTGCTCAGCTGATACTGACAATAAGCCACTATTAACCTATTATTTACTTACTATGGTACAATAGGAAGGGCCTCCTGAAAAGACATCTAGCATTCTACTATTTTATAACTGTGTTTATAACTTTTAAAACTGTATTTGTTCTGTTCTTTCCTTGTCTAGTTGCTTGAGGGCCTCTCAGACACCGCAGTGGGCTTGGAGGTTTGCGAACGCGCTCTGGACCGCCGACCCGGATTGGCTGCCTGTCACTTCCTGGCTGATTACCTCACTCTGCATTTCCAGAGCCAGGTGTCACCAGCCCGACGCCGTCATATTCACGCCCTCCATCTGGGCTCTAAGGTAAGTAATGCTAGAGTCCATGTTTTTTGTCCCGTGCTACAAACGCAAACGGCCATATCTATGTTTTTGTGAGCTGTAAAGATGAAAGGCTTGTACTATCTTTTGTTGTCGTAAACACAAGCATTCTACCAGGGTCCCCACGGTCATGAAATTCCTGGAAATATTTTGAAAAAAAAAAAAAAAAATCCAGTACTGGAAAAGGTTTGAAATTCATCAAACATCATCAAAGGTCCTGGAATTTATCAAGGGTCCTGGAAAAATATTTGGCTATGCATTGTTTTTGGCTATTGATTTTGTTAAAACAAAACATTTTCATAAACATGAATAATATTACACGAAATATGTAACATAAGTAGTTTTTCGCCGAACGGGCTGTGTGACGGCAGCCTAATGTATGTCTCAAACTTTATTTTTGCTACACTGCCTATCTTTGGGCATTCTACATAGGAGTAAGAGACACATTATTGCGCCGAATGATTGTTATATAGGCCTGGAAATTGGGCTAAATATTCTGGAAAAGTTTTGGAAAAGCTTTGGAAATTCATTGCTAAAAATGTGTGGGGACCCTGTTCTACCCATAAATACTACAGTATACGATATGCTGTCTGTCTAGCAGTGATGCTTTTGTGTGTGGTAGGGGAACTAAACTGTTAATTAATTCCTCTGTATCACTATGCACAGTTACTTATCTTTGACTTTATATACACAGTAACATCATAAGTGTAAACTTGTCCATTTGCAGCTAGAGTATACAAATGTAACCAAATGGACCCCTACTGGGCCATTTGGTTACATTTTGTACACTCAGAGTTAAATGAACTCTCAGGATTTTACTGTTTAGGGCTGTGGATGTGTTGATGTTATGTCACATGTCCCTGTTGAACTCGTGGGTGTGCAAGTGAAAAGGTAACTGGTTGGTTAGTTAGGGAGACATGGCAAAGGGATATCAGTACACGTTGTACCTTCACCCACCCTATGTCATTTGGAGCTCTTTCCTTTACCAAGCCTTTATCGCTGCTCATTATCACATGTTTTTGTGACACATAATCTCATGAGGGATTGTGAAACTGATACAGCATGACCCAAAAATACAAGTTTCATACCAAATTAAATCATCCACTTATTTATATATTGTAGAATAAAGAATTACTTGTTTCTCTATTTATAGATGCATTATGTATCAGAAATCAAATATCATAGTAGAATATTATTTATAAAGTCTTTTTTTTAAATAAATAAATAATAAAATAGTATTGTTGTTGAGTTTTGACAATGGGAAGATTCACCAATTACAGCCACTGAGTGTACCACAAGCACAATGAATTTCATTCAGTTGTATTACTCATCTTGGCTCATGCCCCAAGTAATGAGGCAGTGTTCTCATTGTTTTAATCCACAATTGTGACTCCACTGCATGACTGACCTAGTATAACATTTGGTGAAACAGAGGTATGATGACTTTGGTAATTTCCAAATCTTGAATAGTTTTGAAATGAGTCTGACATTCTTGTGGGACAGTGAAGAGAAACTTCCAATTGAGTTGATAAAAATGAATGGGTTTTTGTAATGGAAAATAACTTGTAGAAACCCTGACTATTTCATCCATCTCAGTGTTTTAATAGTGAGTGTATTTCAATAGTGAATGATCTGTTGCACTTATCCCACAGTCGTTAATTGCGGTTTGCCCATCTGTTATTTTCTTTTGTATTTCTTTTTTATTAATTTAGAAATTGCACTTATTGCAATTGACAATAGATCAATGTAAAAAATTATAAAATAAGGTCCAGAACCGGAGTGGACTTGTGATGTTGCCATCATGTGATCAGCAAATGCAGTAACTCTGTGGTTCTCAAACGTTTTCTACCCAAGTCGCATCATATGGGGGCCAAGCAATGCAATATGCAATATAGAAAAAGCTAAATGCGCAATAAGCCACAGAAACATAAACTGAACTTGAAAGAAAAAATACTATGCGATTAACAATATATTTGTATTACAAAACATAAAAGACATACACACATATAGAGCTCAGGTCCTAAGATACATTAATTTCATTTTCATGTATTTTGGTCCATGGGGGCATAAACAGCATTCAGCATGTACATAAAATTGCAGGTAGTTGGTGGCATACATCATTCCCCAATGTTAATAGTCAGAGTTTTAGAGACAGAAATTAAACATAAACATAAACATGACACTGAAACACAATTTGTTAATCGCATAGTATTTTCTCTGCTCAGCTGTTTCCAATGCTCATTTAATGAGCATTGGAAACAGTGGAGCAGAGTTCTGAGGGATTGTTTATTCAAATATATTATATTAAAATGCATGTCTTTATTATGTTGTTTATAATGGCAGATTTCAAACTCTTTAACATTTCAGTTATCAAGACAAAAGTTTGCCAACATGCGCTGTGTAACTGGGAAAATGGGACGCATATCGCATAAGTGCACTAATAAGTATTGCTCTATAATGTAGTTTCATGCACATACAAAGTGTACGGTAAATATGCAAGCATGAAATGTAGTGTATTGGATTTCTCATGGCATGCATTATTATTTGTGCATAGTGTGGAAACAATTGCACTGCTGGTGTGCTAGAAGAAGGTAGACGGTTAAACGTGCACCCACTAGGCGATTTTAATATAGGATTGTCCATAGATTATGTGTAGAGCGTTTGAAGCAAATTGCTCAAAAATCCCAGGAGAAGAATGTATTTAAGTGTTTTTCAATCTACTCAAAATGGCGGAAAGTTTAAGGGCGGAGCTTAATGGTCAAAGTGACAGATGTGTTCCTCATAAGTAGAGGCACATGTGTAAGCAAGTTTCATGGCTATAGGCCAAAGGAGGCATGACTTAAGATTGTTATTGTGCCCCCCTTTGGCCAATTGGAGTAAGATTGGCTTCAGCGCTATTTGGAATGGCCCTCTATCATACTGCAAAGTTTCGTAAAAATGTGACTGTGTTTTTGTAGTTAGGAGCAGAATAATCATTTTCATAAAACTGCAATATTCTTTGGCTCATGGAGGCTTCATTCATTCACATACTGTACAAACTTCTGCAGATTGCTAAGAAATCCCAGGAGGTGATAGAATTGAACTGTTTTTCATATAATTCAAATCGGAAGATCTAAGGGTCAGAGGTCATAGGTCAAAGCAGCAAAGTAGTTTGTTAAGAGGAGACGTAAATGTGTAATGAAGTTTCATGGCTGTAGGTGAAACTATGAGCTATGCCTGTTCAAAGTTTGCATTTTTCAAGTGCTATAGCGCCATCCTTTGGCCAGTGGTTGTGAGTTTCGTTTCTTGGCCGTTTGGCATAGCCCTCTACCACATTGCCGGGTTTCGAAAAAAACGACTGCATGGTTAAGCCAGAACTGCAAAAACTGGCGGAATAATAAAACCAATAAAAACAATAGGGGTCCTACGCATTACGTGCTTGGCCCCCTAATAATACATTATATCATTTTGTCTGATGGCACATCAGTGTGCCTTGGCACCCCGTTTTCCCCAGAATGCCCCTGTTAAATGTGTGGCTGTGTGTGTACATATAGGTGCTGCTCACTCTGCCCATGGCCGCCAGGCAGGACTACTTCCCTCTGCTCTCTGAGCCGCTGCTGATGCTGGAACAGCTGTTGATGAACCTAAAGGTGGACTGGTTGGACGTGGCAGTGGGAACCCTGCGGAGCCTCCTGGTTGGCCAGGAGGCCGGTTTCGGCACGGAGGACATCGACAAGCTGCTGGAGAACTACGCCTGCAAGGCCCTCGACTTCCCCTACGCACCAAGAGAGATGTCTCGGTCTGGTCAGTTGAAAATGTAGACGCACGCGTGCACACAGATCCAGCTCCTATCTCTTACATGATCAGTTTGGTACCACTGCACTGAGTTCTAGATTCAAAATACTACAAGAACATTACATCATAATAATGTTCCACCTGTGTTCAAATTTAGCGAACTAAAATTAGCGAAATTTAGTTGAATACATGTGTACACAGAATGCTGTCTTTTGTGGAGACATTAGCAGCAGGCCAGGCACAGGTGGTTGGTGTATGGAGGTACCGATCCTTAGTATAACTTCATTATGACTTAATTCACTGCCACTGGCTCTCAATGTAGGGGTCCTTAACTCATCCACTGCCAGAGTAAATAAATAAATAAAGCCCAGACTGCCAGCGATTTTTCGATTTTCTTACCTTTTCAAGTAGTCACAGAATATTTATCTCTAGTATGATCGATCCCCTGATGGTTGCTAATCACGGAGGGTTTCACTGTGATTCCGCGAAAAAAATACGCTGTTGAAAATAGCATGTCTCGCCAAAGATATATAGTAAAACACAGGAGCCGAGATACAGACTATTTCCCAAATGCTTTAACACTCACGTGTCTAACCCGTCAATCTAGCCGATTTTGAGAATGTAAAGTGGATTATCTTCTCTCATGAAGCTCTGAGAAAGTTCCCCTTTCTTGACTTTTCCTAAATATGCGCTTCAAATAATCTCTGTTTTTAAAAAAAATCTGAAATGTATTATAAATATGAAATTACATATATATATATACCGTTATATTCCGTTATATTTCGGCTATATTGACCGGTCTTACCCTTTCTCCCCCAGGCAAGAGCTGTTCACACCTCAGAGACCCCCTGCCAGCCGATCGTCATTGTTTTATTTAATGGCTGATTTGCATTTCACTGTCCGTCCGACTTCTCTCCTCTAGGCCTACTAATAATGAAATAGAAATAACTACGGCTTTGTCCCCATAAATCTAACCACTAAATGTTGTACTTTTGTTCTGAGCAATGGTTTGCTTCTCTCTCTCGTTCTCGCAATCTCTCTTGCGCTCTGCCTCGGTGTTGCCATGTCTGCTTATTATAAGCGACTTTAAGATAAAAACATTGCTCTCCGTCCATTGCATAAACTTGTGCGGACAACTCGCTTGCTTTCGACATCAGGCAATGGAACCCCCCGTTGTGCCCCGCAGCGCGGGGAGAAGGTGTTGGGATCGTCTGAGCCAGAGGGGGATACACTGGCCAATAAAATAGCAGGAAACGATCAGTCATTATGACATTATCTCAGGCTGTGTGTGGGATGGCCTGATGGCAGACACGGAAGTGTTAACCAGGAAGTGAATGGAGCTGTAAATCTTTGGCTCACGTTATCTCCTGGTTCTGTGTGCGAAAAAAAAGGGGGGAAAAAGACGTTTGGCAGTGAGGGCTTTCGATTTACAACCGTCAAAAGGCAGTCATTGGCAGTGAATGAGTTAAGGAGTCCCATCAAGGGGGTCCCCAGCTAAATGATTGATAGGAAAGGTTATACAGGAACCAAATGGACCCTTGCAGGTCTGTAACTCAGAGTGTATAAATGTATAAATAAACTTTGTACACTCTCAGAGTTAAATGAACACTGAGGATTTTACGCAGTATCCTGTAGATTAGGGTCCCGGAGGTAATTTTTTTTCAAATGGGGTTCCGTGGCCTAATGCATATCAACTGGGGGTCCTTGAAATTTAAAAAGAATCACTGGTCTAATTGCATAATTATCTTGACACCCCAGACTCTGTCATCAGCCTGCAAGATGCCTTGTTGCAGTGCCCTGCTCAGGGCAGCGTTCCCCCCTCACCCAGCCGAGTGGAGTCTCCAACATCCTCCACAGGTGAGATGGCATGTGCACCACATCACATTTGCAGTGTTAATATACCAGGTGTTCCCCCAGAATGTATACTAGGATGTGTTGCCCTCTGGATTAGATTTGAAATCACTTGATGTAAACATTCTCCATTGAAATCAATGTGAATGCAGTTCTTTTTTAGTAGTTGTATTCCATCTATACTCATCAGCTTTTTTTTATATATATAATGTATTTATTGCAGTTATCTGTAAATGTCCACTTCCAGGCAGCACACCTACACACACCACATCCACCAGCAGCAATGAGAGAGGCTCTGTGAGCAGAAGGGGGCGCCTGTCTAGTCAGTTTCAGCCTCCAGAAAAGCCTCCTGCCCGCAAGGATTGGATTCCAGACACCCAGCAACACGTCTGCATGGTCTGCCTGCGTGAACGGTTCACCATGGTGAGAAAGCAAAAACCATGAGAGGCTGATGAAACCAAAACCAGTGGGTGATCAGTGCATAGCAATGTGTAATGTCCATGGAACTGATGAAATCAAGATACATACAGTATGTGAAAAGTAGTGCAAGGGTGGTCTTTGTCTGAGTTATTTGTACGTATTATAACTGTGGATAATAGATAATATTAGTACAATATAAAGTATTGTGGAATGCATTGTGTGTACCTCCTTGAATCTAGGATCCTAGATCTTGTACCAGTGCTTTATCACGTGAATCCTATTGTCCCTATTCTGCGCAGGTCATAATGGGCAAACATTCAGTGAAAACAGGCGAACATTCAGCGAAAATAGCAGATCCACAAGCTCTCAACATGATGCGTTTTGAGCTTGTTGGTTTGGTGTAGAGGGGAAAAGGGAGGGGGTCAAGTACACACCCTTGCTAAACTGAAATATATAGTGTTTAAGTGGTTAATAACTTGAGAACATGACGCAGTGTTCTATTGTTAATGTTGCTATACTGAAATGAATGACAACCTGGAAATCGGGAAAACAAAACTTCAGCTATAGGCTGCAGCCCCTCACCAATCAACAAAACCATGGGGGAAGAAATATGAAAATATATATTTACCAAAGTATTTAATACTTTAAAACTTGCCACTGTGAAGTCGTGACTTTCCTTTCTCCCCTTGTTTTCCTGTAGTTTAACAGAAGGCACCATTGTCGTAGATGTGGTCGTCTGGTGTGTCACGCCTGCTCTGAGAAGAAGATGCACGTTGAGGGATGCCCTGAGGACGAAGCCAGAGTGTGTGACCAGTGTTACATGTACTTCCACCCTGAGTAAGACCCTGTAGCTACGTCCAACTCACTAGCCTACTCATTTATTCATGAAGTGCTTCCATAAAAAATAGAATAGGTTTGTCCAACTGAGGGCTTTACAGAACAACTTGGGACATAAATAGATAAACGTTTGAGAACAACTACAATGCAATTTTTCAAATTGTGTGTGTGTGTGTGTGTGTGTGTGTGTGTGTGTGTGTGTGTGTGTGTGTGTGTGTGTGTGTGTGTGTGTGTGTGTGTGTGTGTGTGTGTGTGTGTGTGTGTGTGTGTGTGTGTGTGTGTGTGTGTGTGTGTGTGTGTGTATGTATGTGTGGAGTGGTGCTATAAATGTGTGCACTGCATGTTTTATCCATGTTAATGATTTGATGAACATTCATTGAATGGCTGTTTGTTTTTGATTGCAGTGTGGATGATGAGCTGGAGGAAGCAGAAGGTAGATATAATTTAAAGATGGTTTCTTTTTTCAATTCAGCAAGTGCACAGAACATCCTGCTGTATGGTGGTTACTACTGTTAGAGAGATTTTCCAGTTTTATGTAATTGATCACTAACAGGTGGATGTGGCCATTTTTTTTAATTAAATTGGAACATTGGCATTCAATCATTTGTTGGAGATCAATCAGATAATGTCATTAAATGTCCTCCCTTTAATCACTTAAACCTTATATAGTACTTTGTGGACCAGCGTCCCTCAGATGTCTGTACTTGGCCCCCTTCTTTTTTCCCTCTAATGTCTTCACTCACATTGTGACCTTGTGGACAAGCTATTATCGCGGAATGTTCGCCTATTATGACATGCCCAGAATAGCAACACAAGGGTTCATGTGGTTAAAGTGTAACAGCATGCCACA
The DNA here is from genome assembly GCF_963454915.1 of Gymnoscopelus microlampas. NCBI lineage: Eukaryota > Metazoa > Chordata > Actinopteri > Myctophiformes > Myctophidae > Gymnoscopelus > Gymnoscopelus microlampas. Next base: position 17,412,978 of record NC_139957.1, on the reverse strand, counting down.
GTACCCTCCATCCATGTTATGCTAAACTGCTACATCTTTTGAGTAGGGAAGAGTGGGTTTTAACTTAATAAGTCCTCTGTCCCGTACTTTCCAAGTCCTTTTTCATTCACTATAATGACCTGTTCTCATAGTTTTTTCCTCTCATTTCTGTAACCTTCTGCTATAACTCTGTTGTGAAACGTGCTCATCCTTTGCTCTCTGCCAATCTCTCTGTACAGTGGCTGGGAGCCCCATGGCTACAGACGGTGCTTCAGATGGAATGTTGTATCTGCCCGAGGTGGTCCACAGACGGATACGACTCAGCACAAACCCTGAAGACAACCATCTGCTGCGGAGCGAGTTCTACTACGAACAGGTCTGGATGTAGATAAACCCCCCCCCCCCCCACAAATAAAAAAGATTCCTGTATTATATATTGTAGATAGCGTATTATATATTGTAGATAGCTTTAAATATTGTGCACATATTGTATTAGTACATACTGTACTCTTACTGTACTCTAGTCTGTACTGCTAATGTGTACTGTGTGGGTGAGCCTAGCCGTGGCTCATGACACATGGCTCATAGCTCCAGAAGTATCTAGTACAGAGCTACAGTATGAGTTACGGCTTGGCTCACTCAGTATAAAATACTCTTTACAGTTGAATAACAGTATATCCCTAAACATTATGTCCGCTTTCTGGTCATTGTGCCCATGTAGGATATTAGGACGTATGACCTGGCATGTACCATTTAACTTAACCCATTCACATATTGCATGTGTTCTTTTATCCATACCCCCTCGAAGGCTCCCAGTGCCCACCTCTGCGTGACCATCTTGACCCTGCACAGTGACCAGACGGCTTGTGGTCACCAGCTTATCAACCACTGCCGTTCCCTGTCCCGTAAGCTGACCAACCCAGAGGTGGACGCCTGTCTCCTCACTGAAATCATGAGGCAACTGATCTTCAGCGCCAAGCTAATGTTTGTCAAGGTCGGCCGCAGCCAGGATCTCGCCCTCTGTGACAGGTGAAACTAATTAAATGACAGTATTTGGAATGAATTTGTGACATTTGTTTCGACATACTTTGTGAATTGGATGGGTGAGGGTATTGCTCATATCTGTACAATTCTGATATTATTATTAATTACTATTATTAAGTAAGAAATCTGTTCAGTAAAAGTCCACATAGAAGTAAATACTATGATTTCTGTATTGACTTTCAAATAACTTACACAGTATATGCCTTTATTCTATAATATTTTCAAATTCAACTCAATGTCTCTAGTAATAAAGGTGGTTTGAAATGCACTAAAAAATTATACATCTCAAGGGGCTTATCCTAACGGAAATTTCTAAATAAATAAAATTAATAAAATAATTAGCAAATACTTGACAATGGTTGTCATTCAATCTAAATGCTCTCACTGATGCTTGGTCTCTCTCTTTCTCATAACACACATTCTGTTACTTACTACTCACTCTTGTCAATGTCCTCTGTCCATAATAGCTATATCAGCAAAGTAGACGTCCTTAAGATTCTGGTGACAGCCAATTACAAGTACATCCCGTCTCTGGATGATATTTTGGAGACGACTGCCGTCACTCGTCTGCGTAACCAGCTACTGGAGGCAGAACACTACCAGCTGGCTGTGGAGGTGAGGAGGCACTCAGCAGTGTCTGTGTTTGACCCGGATCGTTGGCCTAGTGGTCCGGACATTTAGGCTCTAATGTAGACTGACAGCGCGTCGCACTATATTTTTGTTTATCTGAGTAGGTCATTCATGTAGTTTTATTTAAGTTTGGACAAATTGAATTGCTAGTGACTAAAGCCATATTGTAATCTAGTGGTTCTTCTCTTACGCCAGGTATCCACAAAGAGTGGACTGGACCCTGGTGGTGTATGGCACGCATGGGGCATGGCCTCTCTCAAGGCGGGGAACCTTTCAGCGGCACGGGAGAAGTTTGCCCGCTGCCTGAAGGCCCCGGTGGACCGCAACCAGCTCAACCTGGGGCCCTGTCTTCTGCAGGAGATAGTCCAGCACTTGGAGTCCACAGTTCGACTGACACCAGCCGTGGTAGGAGAACAAAGCTTTAATTTAAAAAAAATCATTTTTTACAGTTCAGCCATTGGCCAAGCCGTCTAGAACAATTTGTATGTATGGACTGTCTGTCCCCTTAAAAGTAGACCAATCACAGCAGCTCATGCCGCTATGTGCATGACGTCACAAAGTCGAAGCACGTCCTCCAGCCAGAAAGCATGTTGTGTCTTTCTTACTTTACTTACTGTATGCTCCTTTCCCCCTATGGGGCATAAGGCATCGATAATGTTTCTCCACCTATCACGGTCTTTGGCAACAAGTTGTGCCTCACCCCATGAGAGACCCATCTCCTGCAGGTTATCTCAGGTCGGCCTCGTTTCCTTTTCCGCGGTGGTGTCTAGGCTATCTGAGGGCAACTTTGGGGATCCACTCTCGGGGCATTTGTAGTATGCGTCTAAGCCATCTTAGATGACGGTGTTTCATTTCTTGGCAGTTAGTCTTCATATAGAGTTCCTTGTTTGATATTTTATTGGGCCAGAATATATATGGCAGATCTTTCTCTCTAGCGTGACATAACATGCCATCTCTTAGTTACACCAACATTGTTCTTGTGATGCATGTTATTGGTAAAGTATGCTATTTCTATTTGGCCAAATGAGGCATAGTCCATCACTACATAGTCTGCGTGCATGTGTGTAAATATGCCATACATACTTTTCTTATTTAAGACTACTCTTTCAAATTAGTTTAATTGTGAAGGCTTCAATAATGCTGGCACGTGCACAAATAGTGTTTGATACTAAAAAAAGAAAATAAATATATTTACTGTATACTGTATATACAGTATGAAGTACAGTATTGTGTGTGTGTGTGTGTGTGTGTGTGTGTGTGTGTAATTTTGCACAATAAACTAGTGTTGAATTTGTCAATATTTGGAAGGTAATTTATATGGAGAGTGTGTCCAAAATTATGATAATTGAGAAATGAGAAAGCTATAGTCTTCGTTGTGCTCTGTTCACTGTGTATTCATGCATGTGTGGGGGTATGTACAGTACATGAACTTAGCTTTGGGCATTTGGGGTGCATCTCTGATCGTTTCCATGCTCATGTGTGCCTGCACCAGCGTGTTGCTTCGTATGTGATTGTGTGTGGCTTTGTGTGTACACATGCCTTTTATGTGACTCAGTGTCCGCCTGCCGGTGTGTGTACCTCTTGTACCTGCACATTTATCTATATCATTTATGTGTGTGTGTGTGTGCTTATGTGTGTTGCAGCCTTTTGGCGAGGAGATCCTGGCTTCTCTGTGGGAGCTGAAGGAGGCCCTGTCTGAGTCCGGCCCAGTGGACTGGCCGGAGGGACAGGCCCTGAACAGCAGCCTCCACCAGGAGTGTCTGTACTACCTGAATGCCTATGGAACACACCTGGCCCTGGTCAGCTTCTACATGCGTCAGGACTGCATGAGGGAGGCACTGGTACACCTGCTCAGCAAGGTGAGGAGTAGGGCTGGGCAATTAACTGTAAATATACTGTATATCGAAACCGATATTTAGAACCAATAACTGACTTAATCTTGCTCATGTAGATTAATCGAATAATCAATATTTTGAATATTTGTATTTTATTTCTTATATATCAACAAATCGACCCTCTATTCGATTCTTTATAATCGACTAAATCGATTAGTCTGATTAACCACTTAACCCTGTATTATTCTTTGTTGTACAATGGTGCATACAAAAATAGCCGATATACAAGCTCACAACGTGTCGCTATGCGTTGTGAGTGTATAGATCTACTCTTTTCACACATTTTTTTGTAATCGTTCATTAATCGTAATTTATGCAAAAGTTTGAAATAATGGTGATATTGAGTTGCAGTCATATTGCACAGCTAGTGAGGTGGTGTTTGTCAGAAATGCATTATAAAAGCACTTAGAAATTGCTGAACTGTTGAGGGGACTTTAAAAATAAAGGGAACACTCGTACTCATGACCAATAGTCAACGTCAATGAATGTTTAAATCCCAGGACTGCCTGGATGAGGTGTTCTTGGAGGGAGTGCTGCAGCCTAGTTTGGAGTGCAGTCGCCTGGGCATGTTGCAGGGCATGTTGGAGACCCTGGACCCCGGCCTGGAGGCCTGTAGCCGCTACCTGATTGCCGCCTGCCAATTCCTGCAGCGCCGGGGATACTACCACACCCTCTACCAGCTCCAGCAGTTCATGATGGTCTGAATCATTGATATATATATATATATATGTAGTCTATACTGTATGTCTGTCTGTCTGTCTGTCTGCACACACACACACACACACACACACACACACACACACACACACACACACACACACACACAATATACTGTATATGGATCATGGTGTGGATGGAATTCAATTTATTTCAATTAGAACAAATACATTTTCATTCAGTGCTTAGGAGATTATGGAGCTTTTTATTTGTAAAACAAAATCCCACATAAATCATAATAATAATTATTCATTCTACAGGATCATGTGCGGGCGGCCATGACATGTATCCGTTTCTTCACCCATGGGGCTCAATCATACTTGCAGTTGGGAGAACAGCAGGTGCAGTATATCATTTGCCCCATTTTCTTTTTCTCTATTTTCTCTTTTTTATTTTATAAACTACTTTCAACCTCAAAAAATGAAACTTTTCAAAAGCGGCTGTGACGTGTATGTATGTAGTGTATGTGTATGTACACTAGGTCTGCTATTTTTGCTATTTGTTGTATGAGCAAGAATAAAGGGCTTTAGTGGGCAAACAGTCAAACCACCAACTATAAGGATTTCCCTATGGGACCTAGTTTAGTATGTTTACTTGGATTGTGACCAAGCACGCGAGGTGCTGAAACGTATATGTGACACACTCCCACGTTTCTTCACCTCACGTGCAGCAGTGGAAGGAAGTGAAAAATTACACATTTATTTATGTTACATTGCAAGTTCCCAAAAGAAACCTATAAAAAACAAATTAATTAGGACATTTGTAAAGATCTCACTTTGACCCTGACCCTGACATTAACCGTTGACTGTATCATCTTGACCTTGATCAGAGGTGGTTGGTCAGAGCCAAGGAACACCTGAGGACTTACCTGCAGGAGCAGCAAGGTCGGAGGAAGTCTGCAGTCATCTCCTTCAGGAAGACAATGTCCTCCAACGATGTGTCCAGGTAAAGGTGCTGACACACCGGGGGTGCATTTACTGTCTGATTAATGCAACCAAAAGTATTGAGTAATGAGTACATCCACACAGAACACAAATTTTAATGCGGTGATGAAGCGTCAATTTCTTTTTTCAGAACAAGTTAGATTTTTCACCATGAATAAAGGCATCAACCTGTATGAATGAGGCATTGACTATATGAATAGTTTTGATGGTAAATACTCGGCACAGTGATTTCCGTATCATTTATTCATCACGTCTGCAGTGTGTGTGTGTGTGTGTGTGTGTGTGTGTGTGTGTATACATATGGATGTATTTTAGATTTGTATACGGTAGGTCAGATTGGATCAATTTGCTACATTCATCTGTCTGGTGTTTAATTTGTGTACGTATACCGTAGCTTCTATGATCTCTTGCTATTGCCTCCAGGCACATGAACACAATTGAGCTTCAGCTGGAGGTAACACGGTTCCTTCATCGCTGTGAATCTTCAGCATCCTCCAAGACTGTACATACGACTACCCCTTCCACTAACAGCACAGCTTCCACCGCACCCCCCACACTGTTTGGTAACAGCAACAACAAGATTGAGGTGGCCTGCAAGGTGGGCTGATTTGTTGTATTGCATTATGGGCAATATAAAAGCACATACTGGCCAATCTACAAGCTCACACTGTGTTGCATCGTGGCGTGTGAGTTTGTGGATCTGCTATTTTTATTTTCAGTATTCTGTGTGTGAGAAAAACTTTGGTGGTTTGTATGTTATGGAGACCATAACAAAATGTGTACTTTTTCAGGTGATGCTTGGAGGGAAGAACATTGAAGAGGGGTTCGGTATAGCATACAGAGTCATACAGGTATGACAGAGATGTGCTCTGTTCTGTCACAGTGCGTTTTCATCAAAGCATGTCATCCCATTTCAGTTCAGTTCACTTTCAGCTTACTGTAGTGACGCATAGTTGACAAACATACAGTTGCACAACACGGGAACATTTACATATGATTTTCCCTTAGCCTTAGCTTTAATAAAATATGACTGTTTTGTGTGTTTCACTCTCAATCCGTCCTTCGCTCCCCTCCTTCCCCTCCACCCAGGACTTCCAGCTGGAGACCCAGACGGTGTATGTGCGTGTGGGTCAAAGGTTGGTCCGTCAGAGGCAGTATGGGGCTGTCCGTCAGCTGCTAAAGTGTGTGGGGGAGTCGGGGACAGCCACCAAGAACGACTGCGATGCTATCGTCCTCAGCTGTGTCTCTATTGCAGACAAGGGTCCTGCCAATGTGAGTGTCGGTCCTTTTGACATAGCAGAATCACAAAGTAGATGTAAGTAACGGTCCTTATGACGTAGTACAATCTGTAGATGTGAGTGACGGCTGACGGTCCTTTTTGACATAGTAGAAATAAAATGTGTGCTTAGAATTAACACTCCTTGGCCTGCTATGTAGATACCTGATGAAGAATGTTCCGTCTGACTTTCATTTATTTTATTTAGGCCAAGGAGTTGGAGAGTCTCATTTTGGAGACAAAGAGCACAGAGAACAAGGTAGAGTAAACCTCAATGCTCAATTTCTTTTTCAACTTTAATCTTCACTAATGCACAATTCACTAATCATTTTGTTAAAATAATTGTTAAACAGCTTTATATTCTGATAGTGCTCATTGCTATAGAGTGTTAGTTCAGTAACAGGAGTCCTCATGTCTCTCCTGCTCTTTACTAAACAGAAAATGCATTTTCAGGTCCGGATACCTATTTTATCCAATCAGGAGAGAGAACTTGCACAGAATACAGATTAAACAAGTGAAATTGGAAGTGCTGGTACTAAGAAATGAGCAGACAAATGGGTACTCTTTCCTAATTGACTGAGATTTTTCCGCCCACCTGAAATGTATTTTCTGTTTATTAAAGAGCTGAAGAGACGGGGAGACCTGTGTTACTGAATACCGGTACTCTATAACAATGATTACTATCAGAACCGTTTCCTGCACAAGTGCTGACATTTTTACCCTTGAGCTAATGTAGCCTGGCTGCTTGCTCAGGGGATAAATTGAATATTGACCATCAGGTCAAAATTCGTATCAGATCCTGTTGAGACATGACCTTTGACACGAACTACCGGTAAATGTCTCAATAGAAGAGCAGGGAGATAAAATACAACCACCCCAATTGTATAAGTTATATTGTATATTGTATTAACATACTCTACCATACAGATTGGACAAATGACAAATTTTAACCAAAAAATATCAATTACTAACCTTACCTTTTAATATTGAAAAGTTATTTTAGCATGATTAAAAATGCCGTGTTATATATAATATTACTATTATCGCAATACTGTATTATCATTATCTAAAGATTAAGGCCTATATACAGTAGTATCTCTATTATCAGGGCACAACTTTAATTTTGAAAAGCACCATATTAATGAATCACAATCATGTCGGTGTGTTTCATTGTTATCAACTTTATAAGCATCATTAGCATTAGCACCACAGTGTTATCACTATGCCTCCATTCACAGATCAAGGCTTACCTGCAGTGCAGCAAGCTGCGGCCAGCGTACCTCCTGGCGGTGAAACTGGAGTCCAGCCGAGCCGGCCCGCTGGTGCAGGAGGTCCTGCAGGCTGCCGAGGCTGCAGAGGACTCGGTGATGCAGAACATCTGTCGCCAGTGGCTGTCTGAGCACCACAACAAAAGCTCACAGCAGCGCCAGGGGCGACCCAATGCTAGGTAATGACATCACACCGCAGGGTAGTGACAGAGTTGGTCTTAACTAGGGCATATGTCACTAACAGTTGCAGTGAGCATGTTAAGAGCGGTGGGTGTCGTTTGTGATTCGAGAGTGCAGGGTTCCTAAACAGAAAGCATTAATGGTATGGAAAAGTATGTTTGTCCATGTCTGGAAGAGTATGGGGGTGGGGGGCAAAATGTCATATATACAGTATATATTATGCTATCCTATTTAAAATAATTATTCTCAGTTATGCAGTGCAGTGGCTCTATCAGCCAATGCTCCCTCCTGACCAAAATCTGCAAATGCTGTCTTGTTGAGGTAAGAGCCGGTATGAAAAGTACAGTAGGAACCCTTATAATTGCCTTGAATACCTATTGTTTGTGCAGACTCCTACTTCTTTTAAAGAAACACCATTGTGCTTTATCCCTCCCACTCTGGTCTTATTGACCGTAATTATTTCCTTGTGTGTTTCATCCATTTCTGTGGCGAGGGAACAGCAAAACTGCACTAGAATGACAACCACTCTATAACAATTATAACAAGAATTCAACAAACAAAAAAATAAAGACGCAATATGCACACATAGTTCAACTTTAAACACTAAACGTCTAGGCATAATCTCTTACAGAGTATTTATGTTCTACCTCAGCCAAAAGGGAAAATATAATATTGCTTACAGAAAAGCCTCTGAAAATGTCTTAGTGGGTTGTACTGTGTTTTGCCATTTCTTTGTCCTTGTTATATTTTGCTCGTGGATGAAGTGGGGTTTTGTTTCATTCAAATGGAAATGCAATGAGCTGTATGAAACCCCTCAAGTTTAACCAGGCCAGGAAATATTGGTACACTTTCAATACCTCTGAACACAGACAATTTGGAATGTTGAATTTACAGTTTTGAACTGTGTTCTTGTCGATGCTGTTTACCTGTTGGTTTCACCTGTCATTCTTGCTTCAATGTTTTCACAATCATTAATCTATTTCCTTTTAATGAGGATAATAATTGATAATAATAATAATAATGGTATTAATAAACAAAAAACATGGCATTTGAGGTACCGAAAGGGCATTAAGGTTAGCACAAAGGAGCTTTCCAGAAAACAAATACTTGGAAGTTGGATGCACAAAGGGACCTCAATGAATTATTAATGTTTAAGAAGTTGAGCTTGGAAAGGTGATTTGAATTGAAAACATGAAAAAAGTCCTCTCTGGTCACCATGATTGTCTCCAGGTGGCATATGTGTCTTCTAATGTTTTGTCTCTGAAAGTCTGTTCAGAGCATATATGAAATTGTCTTTTCACTGCATTGATTCAATGTTTTCTGCATTAGGTGTTTTGAAAAGGTGTAAAGTAATTGGCTCCGTCACTGCTGTGAAACTATGTTCTCATATTTTTCTGTCAAAAACATGTTGCTCATATCATATCAACAGAAACCTGTGAATTATTTTAATATATTGTGTATATATAGACATACAGAAACAATCATGGTATGTTACAAAAAGGGATTTAATCTTTGCCATATTTGTGTGTGTGTGTGTGTGTGTGTGTGTGTGTTTGTTTTGTTTTGTTTTACGACCTGGACAAAATAACTTCATGCCATGAAAAAAAGTGTTAAATTAAGTTATTTGTTCATGATGGCCACCTATGTTACAGAATCAGCTTTGTCAAGCTGTGGATTATATTTATGTTTATATTTAGCAAGGCATCATGGTGCCGATCTGGTGATGTGATCAGAGGCATTCACGTGTCGCATCAACTGTAGTTTAAACTATAACACCCTGGCCTCTTTTTCCCTCTCAACAAAACACATATGATCATCGGAGATGAGAAGAAGCCATTTTAGGCTGTTGAGATGGGCCATTGTCATTTTATATGGATGTGTTTGCACTCAAAGCCGCCTATATGATCAGGACTGTTGTCTTTTCACTGCCGCACTTTATACTTAGTGAGTCTCAAATAACAAATTATTCAGGAAAACTAGTGTAAAATTGGTAAGAAAAATTGAGTTTTCCTCAGAAAAAAATGATTTTTGAGGCTAGTGGTGTCTGGTTGAATTACTAATGAATTCATTTAATAATGAATCTGCCTTTTCAGATTGTTAAAATTACTGTGATACAGTTGCCATGTTGATAAAACCTCACTAATAAAATGTGGATTGTGTATATAAATGTACATGTCATTTACTTTTGTTTTATTCTCTCGCAGGCTAGAAACACCCTATTCATAGAATGCCCAACCTTTCCCTTTTTTCTAAGCCAGTACCCACATATCCAGTGTATGTGTGCGTTAACAAAGAAATATAAATAAATAACCCTGAGCTGAGTATGAGACAACTTGACTTCAACTGAACTTTGTTTTCTTACTTGGGGTCACTGATTTCAGAAGGTTTAACATGGAGACCAATGGAAACTCCACAATCTGCTGAAGTTGTCTTGTATTCACCTTTAAATGTAGAATCAAATGTGTTTCATTGTAATCATAGATAAACTTTACTGGGGGACCCAGTGACACTCCTGGCTATAAATAGCAAACAACAAATGCATGTCACGGTTGCCCCCATGGATTGACTACTTCCTCTTTCATGTTTGACATGCAAGCACAGTGTTGCTATAATGGAACCGTTCTTTATTTCATGCCTTCCTGGCGAACAGCCATGCCCAGAGGATTAGGTTTTGAGGTTGTCCGTCCATTCGTCCCGCCCAACCTTGTGGACATACAAGGTTTCTGCCCGACATCGATGATATGCTCTTGTTCTTTAAAGGGATAGTTCACCCCTAAAATGACTTTTTTTTTAATGTCTCCTACCGGAACCACTGCCGGTCATCAAATTATTGGCCTAGGAATGCGACAAAATCGATAGAAACTATTGTCTAGTGAACTATCCCTTTAACCTAATTTTCAACCTCCAATTCCAGCCATGTCCAGCTCCAGCTGCACTTAATCCCTGAAATGCCAATGTATCATTTTATTCTAATCAGTCATTTTGAAAGTAAATTACAGGATACGCTTTTGTTGACAATTCACCCACACCCAAACACACATCACTTTCACTTTAAGTAGGCACAGGAAGAAAATCACTTGTCATAATGACAGTGTAGCCAGCAGCCTACTACCCAGAGGACATACCCCCAGACCCCTAAAGGCATGTATCACAATTTCGCATTGGGTAGGTGGTGCACATCACTCTTTCACTTTGAGTAAGAGAGCATCACTCTTTCACTTTGAGTAGGCGTGCATCATTCTCTCACTTTTAGTACTAGGCACGCATTATTACTCTTTCACTTTGAGTATGCACGCATCACATTTTTATTTTCAGTATGTGTGCATCACTTTAACTACTTGAACCCCATACGTTGAGTGGAGTCCCTCTGGGCTCTATACTAATGAATTTTCTGTTTTCTCCATTAAATATCTTTGCTGAAAATAGCTAATAGCTATTTTCTGCAAAGGTTTTCCCAGAATTCAGATGCTGGGGTTTTACGTGGGTAAGTAGGCAGGCATGAGATAATAATGTAGCTATTACATGAGAAAATAAAATAAGTCACTTTCTATTAATATGTCTATTTATTTACATGAAATGTAAACATTCAACTCCAGACATGGATGTAAATGTAGTAAAAGGCATGTTTCACTTTTGTATAAAATGCTATAATCTCTTGGCAACCTTGCTCATAGTGAATGCCGAGAGAGAAACGGAAATGGCAAAAAAAAACTTTAAAACACAGGAGCCAAGCTTGGAATGATAGTTACTCCAGGGATTTGCAGGGGGATCTTTTGCAAAAATTAACATTTCTCTGTAAATATTGCAAGGGGTTGCAACTTTGACGGTCACAAGTTTATTGTAGGAAACAAGTTAATATTTTAAAAAATTGGCAAGGATTATAACAAACTGTAATTTTATATGAATACATGGTATAAATATAGTACATCTACAAAAGCTTATTTAATTCAAATCTCTTCTCAGAAAGCATTACACAACCCTTGAACTCTTTCAGAAATGCACAAAATCAAGCAATATGATGGCAAATCCTGGAGTAATTTAAGAAGAAATCTAAAAACAGAAAGCAAAAAAAACGAATACAAATTCTAGAATAGATTTGCAATTTACCCTGGCTGGACCCTTCACAGTTTTCCTACAGCATCACAAAATATTAAGTTGCTTTTTTGCCAACATAGTATTCACATTGTGTCACAAAAAATATATAATACAAAGTTTGTGGCTTACAAACAAATACAGTTGAGTTGTTTTGGTTGTGTGGAACCAGTAACATTGGAATACCAAAATACTTAATGAACTGTATTAAAATGTAATTACTGCAATATTACACAAAAACAGCAACGTTGCATTATGATACCTTTACATTATTACCCCAGCTGCTTGTAATCTCAGTAGTTAAACGTTGAAAGTACATTTAAAAACTAACAATGAAACAAATGGAATAAATGAGGTTTGAATGTATACGAATTTTGAGAACAGAGATAGATGACAGTACAAGGCTTGAATCAGTCCCATTCAATACAGAGAAGTTCACAACTGACTTCCCAAAGTCTCTGTGCTGTCTTTTCATTCCTGCCCTGCGGGGCAACGAAGGCAGGGGCACAATCACTGAGAGAAAGAGAGAGAGAGAGAGAGAGAGAGAGAGTGTGAGAGGGAGAATGTATATTACATAACGGCTAGTGAAAGTACTGTGGCCGAGTTTGGATGATACAACCTCATTTCTGTTTTGGCTTAATTGCATGATTTTTGACCCCACCTTCACCTTCCCGCAATCCCACTTAGGGTCCAGAGTCTCCCGACTCATCGTTTGAGAACTTCTGATGTAGATTATTATAACACACTATAATAATTAGACTTCAAAATATGTCAAGATGTATTCTTTGTAGTTCTGGGTGTATTTGCACATTTTAGGCATTTAGCTGACATTTGACATTTGCCCCCAATCCAACCCTTAATGTTGAGTGCCAAGCAGGGAGGCATTGGGTCCCCTTTTTATAGTCTTTGGTATGAATCAGCCAGGGGATTGAACCCGCCTCCCAATCTCAGGGCAGACACTCTAACCAGAAAGCCACTGAGCTGGTCCCTGTGACATACTAGCGTCATGTCAAGGGGTGTACTCGTACACCAAGCCGCCTCATGCTACAGACACAGGAGATACTGTTGGCTCCTGCCCTATGGACCACATGCCACGGGAACCGTTGGTCCCAAGGCTACTTACTTTTATAATATCTTGCAGCGTAGTTAGTGAATGTAAAATAGGAATACAATTTAAAATACATTCCAAATATATATACATATTTGCCAGGTTTGGTTTAAATTCCTTATTTCCTCCCTCTACCTACATCATCAGATCCCTGCTATGTCTCTGACAAATGACCATAATCCCCTGCTCTTACGTCATAGCCAACCCTGTTGAGGTGGGGTGTCCCCTGAGTATGACTTAACTGAAAAATGACCAATGGGTGACTACTGTACTTACTATTGGTTGTTGGTAATGTTGATCCAGGAAAGCAGGCTTATGGTAAAGTTACACTTTAGCTAAATACCTAACATGTGAAACTCATCTGCTGTTAGCCTACCTGAAATGTTTCCCAGAGATGGAGTGCAGCTCCTCTGCCACGGCGCAGTAGATGGATGTCTGTGCTCCCTCCCGTGGTGTTTTAAGGAACAAGGAGAAGGCGGCGAAGAATATTGTCATGAGGGTTGAGTGTCTGGTGAGCTCTGAGTTTACTGTTCCCGGGTGAACTGAGTTCACAGTCACATTACAACCTGTCAAGAGAAACACATAGGAAGGAGGTACCGTGGAAGGTACAAATTGCAAGTGTTTTCATAGTGTAGTGCCAGAAATCTCCACTTCTAATGTTGCTAATAATGGGGTGGTGACCATGTTATAGTTCAATGACATGTTTGCAAAGACAGTAAAAACCTCTTCAATACAAACAATTACACGGTGAGGGTAATATTTGATGATATAAAGAACTATTCTACACATCTGAACATTTATAATACTCTCCTTTTTACTCCTCTTGTTGCCACAGGGCAGAGCAGGTCATCAGTCCTGCGCGTTTGTGTGTGTGCATTTGAGGAAGACAATCTGTGTGTGTGTGTGTGTGTGTGTGTGTGTGTGTGTGTGTGTGTGTGTGTGTGTGTGTGTGTGTGTGTGTGTGTGTGTGTGTGTGTGTGTGTGTGTGTGTGTGTGTGTGTGTGTGTGTGTGTGTGTGTGTGTGTGTGTGTGTGTAGTATGCGTGTGTCTACCTTTGAGTCTGCGAGCCAACTCCCTGGCAAAGAGCACATTGGCCAGCTTGCTCTGACAGTATGCTAACCCACTGTTGTAGCTGCCTTGGCTCTGTAGGTCATGAAAACGGATCCAGCCAAAGTTGTGTGCCAGAGAGGAAACAACGACAATACGGGCTGGCGCGCTGCGCTTCAGCAGACCAATCAGCAGCGAGGTCAACAGGAAGTGGCCTATAGCGGTGGTAAGGAAAACGTACAGTCAGTGGTGCAGAGCTTTTCACTTTATTATTCAGCTAATAATTGATGGTTCCTGTCTTGTTTGTAAAAAGGGACAGCTAAGGGTTTGGGATAAATAATAATATTCAATTTGTAAACTTCACAGACGATCAGTCAGTCAGTCAGGTAATCGGTACATGGAGGCTACAGGAGCCCTATCCTGTTTAATGTTACTTTACTCACAATACATTTCTGTAAATACTCACCTAAGTGGTTTACTCCGATCTGCATCTCGAAGCCATCTGTGGTTTTCTTGTAGGGACACATCATCACCCCAGCATTGTTAATGAGAATATGAAGATGGTCGACCTCTAAACAGAAAAACAGTGCAAGAAAATATTTCAGTTATGATGGATTGAGGATGAATTACGAAATAAAGTATCTCACAGTTAATATATATGTACCTCTGAGAAATGTCTGTGCAAAGGCACGTATAGAGCACGAATCTGCCAAGTCCAGCTCTCGAACCTCCACTTGTGCTTCGGGGTATACGGCACAGATACTGGCTGCAGCCTCCTCACCCTTTTCTACATCCCGACAAGCCATTATCACCCTGGCCCCTGTAATCAAAAACAATCATTCACTATTTTTACACGGCAGCCATTTTTCTCTTACTACTACTTAATATACTTGGGAGTTCATAACCCCCCCTGAATATGGAATAAAAGCAACATGGTTGCTGACTGTGTAAATGTGGTTTATTGGTTTGATTTCTCTCTTTACTAAAGATGACACATTTTCAAAGTGTCAAAGTCAACGATGATGCCAGATGCCCCTTTACTTCGTATCGTATGTAGAAAGAAAATATGCTGTACAATATAAAGAACTGTGCAGCATGCATTGCTCACCAATATTTGGAGCCATTTTCTGAGGGTAAAACCACTAGTTTTACATTTACACATTATCATCCACTGGCATGGAAGGTCAGTAGCTATTGCATCCTTTTTGGAAACAGGATGCATTTAGTTCTATTTGGAGGTTCTAACTTCTACCTCACCTCTTATAGCTAGGTCCAGGGCTGTTTCCTTCCCAATCCCTGTGTTAGCTCCAGTGATTAGGGCGGTCTTCCCATCCAGGCGAGATATTGTCTTGCACACTGGTCCAGCTGCATATCTCCTGTTTAGAATTCTGTTATTAATGTATTATCACAAAATAGGAATATCATTTGAATGACTAATACTTTGTACATTCAACATTTTTTATTTAGTAATTTGGGGTACTAACTAACAGTAGAATGAGATTAAATTATTGGATCCACAACAAGGAAGCAACAAGGGTCAAAACAAAACCACATTCCCTTGACTATAGATAAGAATATCAGGATGTCAAACCTAATAATTACTATTACTACTGGTTAAAACTGAATGCATGAATTTCAACTCTGATCAATAACTGTTAATGTTATACGCTACACCACAAAGACACCCATGTACCTGTCAAACTACTTAAAAAACGTCAAAGACGTCCTAAAACACAACACCAGAGAAAGCTCCACTAATCACGTTCAACCCAGATTTGGCTCAAGCAAAGGGTTAAATTCGTTCTACTGCTATGCCACCAAAACGTGGAATGCCCTACCAACGGTCATAAAAAAGTCTCCTTCAAAACTGCTCTAAAAGAGCCCTTACTGGTGGCTGCAATTCAGAACTGGCCCCTGTAAAAAAAAAGTCCAAGCCTATAACCAGAAATCCCCCTCCCCCCTCCCGCAAACTGTTTACTGTACATATTTTTATTTTTGATTACAACTCATTTATATCTGATGTTTTTGCATAGTATTGTATATTTGTTTGAAATTGTCATTAAATGTTTTGATGAATTGAGCATCACCCCAATGGAAACAAGCCATAGTGCTTTCTTGGGTTTTAATCCTTTTACCAGACCAGAACTGTATTTTCTGTGCTTTTTTTTGCAAACTGTTAAGGTATTCGATCAATCAATCAATCAATCAAAGCCAAGACACGTCAAGTCGTACGACCCACGCCACTTAATAGAGCCGCCCCATAACCAATGACCCAGCAACATTAATGCATACAAATAGAACTCCGCCCACGCTCAACGCTCAGATTGGCTTGTGTATATGAGATGGGTTTGACCGTTGGAGAGATGCATGCTCACCTATGCAGAACTATACATCTGTCAGACTGTCGATGCATTATTTTTGTTTAATTGATTACATTCTAAATAACTGATTTTAAAAGCACATCCGAATAGAAGAATACAAAACACAGGATAAGATGTCAGCTGTCAGAGGAGTTGGCCTGACCTGAATGAATGAATACACAATTCGATGAATTGAATACACAGGACCCCAATGGAAATAAGCCATAGTGCTTTCTTGGGTTTAATCCTTTCAAGCATCCCTTTTTTTTGCAAACTGCTAAATAAAGTATTCAATCAATCAAAACCTGGGAAATTACATTTATTTTATCATAGAAATGATCTTCAATATGCTCGCTGCAAATGATACACTGCCTGACTCGCATCTATAACAGTATATTATTATGGAATAACTGTGTTTATTAAGGAGATGCTACTGATGCTGCTTACCTTATGTGAGGTGCAAATAAAACCACCGAGAATATTACTACTCCAAGGCCTGCGACGATCAGTAAAAGCACCATCGTGCCTTTCTCTTTGCTCCACTCGCCTCCCACTACTCTGTGGAGAACAGCTGATGTGGGGGCTCCTAGCTACTGTAGCAGAGATGCTCTTCACACACGGAATCATGGGATTGTAGTTTGTACTGTAGTAGCCCTGAAACATGACTGACAGCCATGGATGAACTTGAACCTGGTGTTTGCACTTTTCCATTTATGGTCCGTACATCAACATAAACGTTCAAATCTCAAATGTAAAGTGCTTACCCCATGGCCACAGATGTTGCAATTATGTACGGGCTCTTCGAAGTACCCTTATATTCCGAGTTGTTCAATAAAAAGCATTTTAATCCGATTGGTGGCCATTTTCCTCATAGAGTATAATCTATCAGAGTGCAATACACCTCCCAACCGATAGGGCCGTGTAGTTAAAAGGATTAGGCAACAGAACTGAGAAAATGGCCATCAATTGGATTAACATTATTCTTATTGAACAATACGGAAGCTATGGGTACTTCTGTGGGCCCGAACTGAATTTTAACATCCGTGGCCATGGGGTAAGCACTTTATATTGGAAATCTGAACGTTTATGTAGATGTACGGGCCGTAAATGGAGACAGTGTAAACACTAGGTTGAGGTTCATCCATGACGGTCGTGACAGACGTTGTGTGATCCATGGCTAGTACTGTACTGTAGCTAAATGACCTATGCTAGTGACAGAGATGCTCTACCATGGTAGTTTCTGTTTTACCATTCCTCTGGAAAATGATAATAATAATAATAATAATGATGATAATAATAATAATAATAATAATAATAATAATAATAATGTTTTCCAAAGAGTTGATTGTTTATTAAATTCAATTATACATTTAAATATATAATACTAGCTGGTCATACTAGTCATATTAGCTGGTCTTGGCTATAAAAGTAAAACAGACTCAATCTCTAAGACCATATATAATTATTGTATAGGCTTTAGAGGATGAATTATTGATTTGTTGGATAGAAACTATATTACAAAGCTGATAAATAATTTCCCCCAAGAGAACCATCTGCCAAACCTACATTTACCAGAATGCACCAGTGAAAGCTGTCCAGTTCTGTGCTTGTATATAAAAGAAGGCCATAGTTAAACAAATATTTGACACAAACAGTGTTTATCTTTACTTTCATCGTTTGCATTATATATATGTGTATATATATATGTATATTTACAAAAATCGATTTGGTACCTTGAAAAATAAAGTGATTACCCACCTCCCAATTTATAGGCACAAACCATAGGCACAAACGATGTTGTCAACAGCTGCGGATAAGGACCAGTAGTATGCGGAAGAGAGTCCCGAGATATTAATTATGATATTTAATTTATCAACAAAGTGTATCTAATACCGAACTGATATTATTAGAGTTAGTAGCTAGTAGACTGTATTGGAGAGAGCGTATTCATCAAGGGGTCGGATCTACAGTGAATGCAAAATGTCATCGGAAGAATTTGAGAAGTTGCACGAAATATACAAGTCACTGCATGAAGAACTGAAGCTGATGCCGGAGAAAGCTGCGAAATGTTACGGAGGTAAACTTGTAGTAGCTAACTATGTGTAAAAGCTTCTCTAAATAATGTATGTGTCGTGTTGTATAGCCATGGATCACTCGACGTTCGTCCGCCACGGGCGTCATGGCTGAACGTCAACCTGTTTTTTGCACTTTCTCCATTTACAACCTGTACATCTACATAAACGTTCAGATGTCAAATATAAAGTGCTTGCCCCATGGCCACAGATGTTACAATTCTACTCGGGCCCGCATAAATACCCGTACTGTCCACTAAAAAGCATATTAATCCGATCGGTGGCCATTTCCCCCGAATTTTCTCCATATGCTTTCAACTACGCGACCCTATCGGCTGGGAGGTGTATTGCACTCTGATACATTATAACTATGAGAAAAATGGCCGCCGATTGGATTAAAATGTTTTTTTATTGAACAATACAGAAGATACGGTTACTCATACCCGCCCGAATTGAATTGTAACATCCGTGGCCATGGGGTAAGCACTTTATATTTGAAATCTGAAAGTTTATGTAGGCGTGCGGGCCGTAAATGGAGAAAGTGCAAAAACCAGGTTGAAATTTTGTCATGACTGTCATGTCATGTTTCAGGGCTAGTGTTGTACTTGTAATACAACTAAAACTAACATTATAAATACCGTTTGTGTAATATAACACTAAGCTAACATTACATTATAAATTATGTCTGTGTACTATAACATTAAAGATGGTGTTTCTGTGTAATAACCCTAAGGCTAAGCTAACATTATAAATAACGTTTCTGTGTATGCTAAGCTAATGTGATGTCCCCCATGTCCTGGCATTTGCAGAGGAGAAGAAGAGATTGGTGAGAACCTTCGATGAAAGGCAGGGAGAGGCCGAAGAAATGGCAAGTCCCTCTCTTGGTTTCATACATCGACTGTAACATAATAACAATGAGTTATTCATTGGGTGTTAAGCCTCAACAAAGGGAATGAACTCGTTCTTATGCTATTCAACAAAAATGTGGAATGCCCTACCAAAAGGAGTAAAGGAGTGTAAAAACCTACTCACTTTCAAAACTGCCCTAAAGATACACCTTCAGGAGGCTGCAATTTGAAAATGACCCTTAACCTAGTCTTAACCTACCCCCCCCCCCTACCCCCCCCATTTTTTTCCTTCTCTTGTACATATTTTCACTCTTCATTACCAGTAACCTGTAAGCTGATTGTATGACGTTCTGTATAGTAGTGTGTATATCTGTCTGTCTCTTATATGTCATCATGATTTGTGTGCATGGGGATCTC
This sequence comes from Gymnoscopelus microlampas, assembly GCF_963454915.1. NCBI lineage: Eukaryota > Metazoa > Chordata > Actinopteri > Myctophiformes > Myctophidae > Gymnoscopelus > Gymnoscopelus microlampas. Next base: position 17,393,101 of record NC_139957.1, on the reverse strand, counting down.
ATCTTAAACAAGCTCAGTGCTTAATGAGTCTTCCAGTTTAGTAGACCTTATATTGTGAATTTGTACTTCCATGTACTGTTGTTCTCATGTCTTACTAAATAAAGTACATCAATCAATCAATCAATCAAACAAACAAACAAACATTTGCTACGTATTAGCAAAGAAGGAGCTTGTTTGTTTCCATGGCTGCAGTGCTGTTATCAGGACTTTTCGTGATTATAACTGATGAGCTCATATTGATAATATGCCCTTGTATGAGCTCCAAGTATGTCAACAATAACCTGTTTGCTATTGCATAAACATCCCTCATAAGTTGTGTGGTGAATGATCTTACATAATATTATTGTTTGTCCACAGTTACAAGGAATGGAGCAAGAGTTGCATTCTGCGCCCTCCTCTTTTCGAAATGGAATGGTCACAAAGATTCGCCTGTACCGCAGGGACCTGGGCAAACTACAGAGAGAGTTTAAAAGCACGGATCCAGGGCTGCGGCCAGGGGAAGGAGTTGGCCACCTGGGCATCTATTCATCCCAAAATGAACACAGTGTGAGTGTGGGGAGTGTTTAACCCCTGGGTTACTATCAGCATGTTCTTTAATAAATATTCCTGGTAAACACTGAAAGAAATGGTGGGTCCAAATTGATTAACTATTAATTCAAATATTTTGGAAGACTTGAATAGAAATGTGGGTTTCAGACCTGTGCAAACTACTTATTAGGATATTCCTGCTGTAAAATCTTCGACAAGTTGCATATATTTTTTGATAATTCTGATCACTTTAGCAGATGACCGCACCTCATTTAATTATGGTTCTGTCCTTAAAGTAATACTAGGTAACTTTTTTAATAAAACTAAAGTTAAATTGTATATCTTTTTTTGAGTGGCAAATGTTTCACAACACCCACTTCATGAATTTCACCCCCGAAAGCCTTTTCTATTATAATTGTCTCCGCCAGGCCGAAGGCATGGTGGAGAGTATGTTTTCGTTCCGTTTTTCGCTGTGTGTCCAAGCTAACATTGGTCAAGCTTCACGTGACACGTGACAATGTGTTGAAAGGGTGTGCTTTGATTGGCTAGCGAGACGCATGACGAAATACATACCTATAAATAGGTGAGTCACTTCGAAACATGTAATGTTTCGAAGTGACATCAGTGCCATCAGCCAAGCTAACATTTAGTCAGGAGATATTAGCAGAAGAAGTTCCAATCTTGGAATAAATTCCTTACCAAAAATCCTGCTGCTGGCGGAGACTTGTGCTCCGAGGAGCACATTTTCTAGTTTATATTGAAAAGGTGGCCTGGTGAGCCGTTCCCGCTAAAATGACGTCATCCGGCCGGAAAACGGAAACGGAAAAGCACCGGTTTTCTGTTTGGCCAGGAACTACCGCGCTAATAATAAAAAGGAATCTCACGCTGTTTTTAAGAGATTGAAGATCGAAAAACAACAGAAAAAGAAAACACAGCTCACGGTAACTAAAGCTCCACTGGCTAAGAGAAACGATCCACAGATAGTATAAAACAATTAAAAGAACGCTTTTTGAAATGCTTCCGTCTTCCGGTGAAAACAAATGGAATTCTGGGTAACGGAGGAATAAACAAACGGCATGCAGTGACGGTAATGACCAGCAGAGGCTATTTGTTATTTGTGGACCTGCATTGTATTACTTTAAACTAGAGTTGGCTGGTAAAAAGTGAACTTTGTGATTTATCAGTCACTGGTGCCTTGTGGATTTCTCCCCTGGTTTTCAGTAGGTTCATTGACCGAATCAATCTTTATCTTTATATTTCTTGCCCTTTTCTAAGAATTATGATTTGTCCCACCTTACCTCATTTAGACACACTTGCAGTCACAGAGAAGCTTGCTGCTCCAGGGCACTGATTCTCTAAACAACGCCACGCAGAGCATTGAGCGAAGCCAGCGTATTGCTGCTGAGACGGACCAAATAGGTGGTGACATCATTGAGGAACTGGGAGAGCAGAGGGAACAGCTGGACCGCACAAGAAACCGAGTGAGTTGTCTGGTGATTTATGGAAGATTTTCTTTATGCTCTATGAACAGAAGAGAGCCAAAGAGGGCATGACATGATGCTGGTCATGAGCTGGATTCAAACTAATGACGTATCAATTAGGGCTATCTACGTAGGTTTCACAATAAGGCTTATACCTTTGTCATACAACAAAAAGGACATGTTTGTCATATGATGTGGTCATGCAACAAGGTATAAATCACCCTTAATTGATAGTCGCAAGGGGGTGGCAAAACAATAGGCTTTTTTCCACGACCGGAGGCACAATGGGTCTGCATAGCGCTGCTCCTTTCCATGACAGGGTTCTGTGAACATATCGTTTGTATTTCCACAAGTATTGGACCTGGAATCGGGAGTAGGAAGTACCTTAGAATGAGTTCTGGGACGACAGTTAATGACATTGGCTACACATCTGAAAAATAATGGCATTTAAGATAAGATTTATACAGCTATATCTGAAAGGCGGAAGGCCATGCCAACTGTGTTTTGTTATTGATTTATGGGTTTTTGGAATGACAAAAAGTAGTCACATGTAAGAGACCTTTGCATGCATTCCCATGAGAGAAAGGCTGTACTTTCTATTAGCTTGGAATCCCAATCAATGATGTCACTGGTAGGCAGGTTTCTGAACTATCCATAGCCCACCAATGAGATGCAGAGTGAGTATATAGAAATGGTGCCATCTGATAATGAGTATTAGTGGAGACCAATTATGCAAGGGATAATTGACGGGTCGCCGGTCATTATTGAGAAATAAATCCCGACGGGGTGATTTATTTCTCAATAATGACCGGCGACCTATCAATTATTATTGACAGGTATTTCCTTGCTTACGGTAATGAAAGTATTCCATAAGTGTTGCGCATGGCGGACACGGTCGCCTCAGAAAACAAGGAAGTGTTGATCAAATAGCATCATTCTTCGGTTATTACATCGTCTATTTCTCGCTTCAAATGTTTTCAAAAACATTCTTGAGAGCAATATTTAGCTGTAAATGACATGGCTGTCATGTTGGATACAGCATAAAATCAAGCAGCGCAGCAGGTGCTCTGAGCCTTTGATTAGACAGCGGTCTGTTATAGAGCTCCTCGGTCATTATACAGAAATAACACACCACTGAATCAGTGATTGACCAATCAGAATCAAGCATTCAACCAAGCTGTGTGATTAGTAAAGATAAGGTTGAAAATGGGTGATGTGCTTGGGTGGTGCAGTGGTAAAGTACTTGCCCATCACTGTGGAGGTTGTGGGTTCGAATCCACCGTGGTGCATCCGGTTTTGTCGAGTGTCCACTCTATATATTTATAGCCCTTTTTCCATTACGGCTTATAGACCAGTCCAGTCCAGCATATACCAGACCAGAACCGCACCGCTTCAAATTATCTACTGTTTCCATTACACAAAAGTACCCCTGCTCAAATCCACAGGTATGAGTAGCAGACTCCGGTCATTCACACTTATTTGTAATGTAAATCTTTGCCTAACAATGGAATGTAGGTGAGTGGCCAACTGTCCTGTATACAAATGCAAATCACCTGTGCATGTGGCCCAGCTTGGCCTAGCTCAGACCTACCCAGGACTGGGTACTTTTTAGGCACCAGTTTAGTACCACTTACACACCACTCTACCCACTTCATTGTAGTGGAAACCGCTGCTGTGGTGGTCGGTGTGGTGTGGTGTGGTGTGGTACCATGCCAATGGAAATCCGCCTATGCGAACACAATTGGCCCGTGTTCGGGGGAGGGAAGCTGGGCGTAGAGGGTGATATCACTACATGTAGTCGTACGGGCTGGCGTGGCACCTGTTAGCAGGGAGTGTTGGGCCGGAGGAGTAGGATGAAGGCTCTAGTCCTCCCGGTTGGTGCTCCTCACTGGCAGGTGAGGCAGTAGAATACAACAGCTTTGACAACACAGAAATATGTGTAGTGAGGAATCAATTGGCATATAGTGCTTGGCAACGTGTCGTCACCACGGGGGACGGGGGGCGTGGCATAGTAGCTGCAGACATATAAGGGGGCGTTCGGTAGGCCAATCAGAGGCAGGTGGAGGAGGGTCTTTTCGTAAGAGGCAGCCGCGCAGCAAAAGTAAGTTAGACGCGCTGTGATTGGCCAGTAGTCAATGTGCTGTGATTGGCCATTAGTCAACGAGATGTGATTGGCCTGTAGTCACTTTGAATGGTAGCTTGCCTCCTCTAAAATGGCGACCGCGATACGGGTCGCTCCAACGAACTGCAGAGGCCAATGAGGTATCTAGGTTTCTATATCTATGGTTTATGACCCCCCAAGATGTCCGCCGCTACCTAGTGACACTTGTTGACGCCCCCTTCAGGATTTAACAACTAAATTGGGGAGAAAGGGGTATAAAAAGAAAATGGGTAAAGTGCTCCTTTAAGGAAGACATTCCCAAAATATTCTTGCATCCATTTTTGCAAGTATTTTTATTAATATTTTTTGTGCATGTATTACCCCCGCCCACTTGCTCTTCAAGGTCATGTCTATGATGTTGGTACGGAAATATTCCCTGCTGTATGCAGGTGGTTACACGTCCTTGTTCACTCTACCTTGAGGCTATAGTTCTCTCTCTCATTTGCCCAGTGCGAACACAATAGTGTGTGTGTGTGTGTGTGTGTGTGTGTGTGTGTGTGTGTGTGTGTGTGTGTGTGTGTGTGTGTGTGTGTGTGTGTGTGTGTGTGTGTGTGTGTGTGTGTGTGTGTGTGTGTGTGTGTGTGTGTGTGTGTGTGAGTGTGTCGCACAAACGTCAATGTTGCAGTGAAAAGAACAATACACTTGTAAATCTCTTCCCACTGGACATGGAAGTGCTTTTATGTCCTATGGTATTTGGTTTGGCTGATGGAATGGCATTATCAGTTTTTCTTTCTGTGTTTTTGGTATTTTGTAGCTGGTCCACACTGGAGAGAATCTTAGTAAAAGCCGTAAGGTCCTGCGTGCTATGTCCCGACGGTAAGTTCTAGTTACACTATATATTTAAACTCCAGTATTCAGTTTTCTCTGAAGTTCATGCATAAGGTGCTGTGCCTCTACCACATCCTCTTCCTAATGTCTACCTTTATTATTCTCTTGCAGGTTAATGACCAACAAGCTGCTACTAGCTGTCATCATTATAATGGAGCTTGCCATACTGGGTGCTGTGATCTACCTTAAGTTCTTCAGAAAATGAACTACGTGCACCATCTGAGGCAACAGACAACCAGGCAAAGCCTCTTCTTTCCTTTCCTGGTCTCACTTCATAAACTAACCAGTTACACAAATGCTGTCCTCCAGCATCAAACAAACTGTTTCTGCATGTGAGAACAACAAGATGACTTAGTCTTAATGGGGTCACCAGGGTTAATATCCAAGTGATGATTCTGCTCCATGAGTAGTGGTACACCTGACTGACATTTGACTCAACTGTTGAGAATCACTCTGTTTTATTCGACTTGAATTGCCTCTCTTCTGCCCCTGAGGTGATGCCCTCTAGAAATACTGAAGCTTTCCAAGACAGGCACTAGATTCTGCTGATTCCAGAGCAGGTTCCATGAAGGAGTATAAATGTAGTTCAGAAAATAGTAAATTATCCTTACATTCCCCAGCGAGGAATTATACAGGAGGCAATGCTGTCTAAATGTATCCGATATACTTTGATACTTGGGCAGCTTTGGAAAATGGTTTATGACTTCTCAACTATAGGCTGTGATTGAAATGCATTTTACCTTTGTATTATAAGCAGCTAATGTGATGAAGTACTGTATGTTTGTAGTACCGAACTTTTTAATGAAATGGTATCAATTTAATCCATTTTTACAGTGGATATAAAGGTCTACACATCCCTGTTAAAATGGCATGTTTTTGTGATGTACAGTATAAACAGCAATGAACTGGCGTATATAAAATGGTTGCATAATTGTAATTGAGGATGTGGTTGTGTTGCGCTTCTCAAAATCAGCCAGTCACATTGAATAGTTAAATAGTAGTTAAAATTGTAGTTAGTATACACCTGTCATCAATTACAGTGACTCTGATTCACTATGAAGGAAAATATGGCAGTTACATTACCTAGAAACAGGAAGTCCCTCCAACATTGAAAAGACAATAGAAAGCTGGTTAGGGATGATGCCAAGAGGCTTACAACATTAAAGGAGCTGCAGGAAGTTATGGTGTATTTATGGCGTAGGTTGAATGTTTAGTGTGTGTGGGAGAAGGGCCCTTCCCCCACACACGCACTAAACAGTCAGCCATATACTAGAAAGCTGTAGAGGAATTTTATCTTTTAGCACAGTAATGATCCAAATGAAAGTATGTACAATATAATGTATTTGGTGTCCCTGCTCTTCTATTGAGACATTTAGATCCTGTGTCTGGTTTGACACAACTAGGTGAAGTTCAAAACTAAATTTCTCCCCTGAGCAAGCAGGCAGGCTCTATTAGCTCAGTGGTAAAAGTTTCAGCACTTGCGCAGGAGACCCGCCGGGTTTGAAGCTGGGGCAAAACAGGATAGTGACAGAGGGTATCTTGGTTTACATTTTTTGCCAGACCCAAGGGGTCGGCCTACATGAGGTTTAGTCCCTCTTTCGTCCATACATGGGCATAAAAGACACAGAATTTCGTCCCCCTTTCGTCCATACATGGGCTTAAAGGGACCTCGGTTATTCTGGGTCTGGCAGAACCAGGTCCCCTGGTCTTGTTTTCTCACAAGAACCTGCCATTTTAACGGGTGTGTAGGCTTTGTATATTCCCTGTATAATGTGTTACCACTGTATTTTAATATTGTGTCCATGAGCAAAATAGTTCCATTGAATACTATTGTGACTTCTCAACCACTTAAACCATACACATTTAGTCAACACTAGGGCCATTAGTATTTCCCTCTACACCAAATCTCTTCGCCAATAGCTAATTGAGTCGCATTGACCTTGTAGATAAGCTATTTTGACGATTGTTCACCCCAGAAGCCGCTAGGGTTCAAATGGTTGGAGATGCCCGCCAATTATCAGCAATGAGACCTGAATCGCACACCTGCCAATCAAAGAAAGTATGAATATGAAAACAGAAAGGCATGGAAACTCCTCGCACATATGCAATATTTTTTATTGCGACATCACTGTATATTATGAACATGTTGAAAATGGAATTTCTTTCTTTTGACAATTAAGATTCCAATTACCTACACTGTATTAAAGTTAACCCTTAAAAGCATATTGTTTCATTTTATATTCCAGACATCCGTTACAGAACTGCTATTGCCTAGAGCTGGCCATATGACAGCAGATGTAAGGCCTTGTTAGTGCTGGCTATCAACATCTGCTACAAGTTGCAATTGAATTAATGCTCACACACCTGACATAGTAGGTGATAAGGCTATTTTTTTAAACCACATCTTACTACTCTGGCCACTGTTTTTTCTTCACCGTCCTCATGTGGTGTGTGGTGGGTTTTGTTTGTGTCACTTGTTTGAATGGTGGAGAGTGGGCTCGATTACAAAATATGTTCATGGTCACTGACATACCTCGTGATTGCAACGGGCAACATTCTAAATAGCCAATTTGGGACACTTTCTTTTTTACTGCGTGGGACTGTAGTAGGGGCTGAGCTGTTTAAAAGAGGGTGTGAGTGTGTGTCTGGGGCTAATCTCACAAACCACAAGGCTGATCAGTGCCAACTCTCTTGTGCACGCTGCCAGCAGGCCAAGGAAGTAACTCTACAAATTGTATCTTCTGTTTTATACAACTTTCCGTAATAGGTAGCGAGTACCTCATGATTTGTGATATCTTTGTTTTGGGTTAACATTTGGTGATTATTTGGACATTTCATCTTGTGCTCTACTATGTTGTATTGGGCTTTACGCAAATGCCGACAGATGATATTCATTGATCAATCATATTTAGTTTGGTATAGATTTTGAATTGGCTAATAAACCTATTGAAAAATGTATATACAATTTTACTTCAAAGCCAGCCGCCATTTTGTACTTAAATATATGTGAAATGATTGGCATTTTCGAGGACAAAAGTTATACTGTTGAGATGATAAATAACAAGGGTAATGGGCCATCGCAAGAAGGGAAAATTGCACACAGAAATGACGTGATCACAAAGGTCGAAGATAAAATATGTACTTTTTATTTTAAACACTAGTCATTTGTGGTCACATCAAAGGCAAATGTATTAGATTGTTTCAAACCTAAGTTAATACTGCTCTAAACAGTAAGAATCATAATTATACTAAATACACATAGGTTCATTGTCAAAATACAAAAAACCGATGAAAAATACAGAACCATAGCTGGTCCAAAAGTGCAAACACATAACTACAGTACAATTCAACTGGCACAGCCACTTAAAGCCCAATTTATACTTTGTTGCCGTTGCTTGATGAAAATAACATTTCTTTTCAGTTGAAAAGTTGAAGAAAATGTCGTCCCTAGCAAGACGATGGACATGTTTTCAACAAACATTTGTCATACCTATGAGGCAGCCTCATAACTTTGTGAGCCAAAACATATGCACAGAAGATCCAGCCTCACAATCTCCTTGTAAGCCAAAGCACACCAGATAATGTGCTGCCACAGTGGTTTTAGTAACACTTAATTTACATCATATATCAATTATGCTGAACTTAAATACCTTAACATTGCTATTTAATTTAAATTAATTAAATAAAATCCACAGCAAAAATTATGATGGCAGTTTTCTGTCAGGTCAAAAAGTGTTTGCCTCAGTAGTAGTGATGAAAACTAACTGTCTTTAAAGCCCTTTAGTTGGGCATTTATGAATTCATACGTTTTTGACCATTGAACATAATGCTATACAGTACAGGAAAAAAAGACTAGAAAAATAAACAGACCCACAACTCCACAATTCCAGTAAATTGCAGTCATCGTTTTCAAGATTGTGGAATGCTCAGTGGTGATATCCATTAAAGTCCATAGAAGCTCATCTTGCGTCCCGTTTCTCAGATGCAGAGCTGCTCTGTGTCCTGTTTAGCAGTTGGGATCTCGTGGACTTGCATGTGAGCTCCTTCTCTCGTTTGTCCCAAGGAGGATGCGATGACATCAACTGCTAGCGTTGCGGTAGCCTCCACTGCCTCAGGGCTGGCCGCCAGGGTTGGGTTCACTTCCACCAAGTCCATAACCGACAGCAGGCCTGCACATCAACACAACCACATCCACACATACTTATGTCAGACTCTCTCTTATCCTGAGTGACCTACATTGAAAGCAAGGACTGTATTTCAAATAACTAACAATCTCTGTTTTATCTTGTGTCCTACACAGATAACATGCACTGTATTGTAGATTAAATAGTGCAGTGATATTCCGAAGCATTACGATTGATTAAGTACTGTTTAAACAATACACAAAGAGGAATCTTAGAAAATGTGCAGGTGTTTGTCCCCTCCTCCTTACCTGTGTTATGAATTTCTTCTGTGATGTAGATTCCCTCCCTGTAGGTCAGACCTCCATTCACTGGTGTCCCTGTGGCAGGAGCCAAAGATGGGTCGAATGCATCAATGTCAAAGCTCAAATGGATCGGCCGCTGTTTTCTGTTCAGGAAGAAAGAGAAAGCAGTGAGTAGTTTTTTTAATCCAATGCTTTTGTGGTGGTCAATGGTCAATTGAGCTCAGTAGTACTCAGTGTTTTTTTTCAGATAGTTATTTTTTATTGCGCATATTATATACGGTATTATATATATTATATATGTGTATATTTTCTATTTTGACCTATAATGACATGCCCTAAATATGGACGCCAGGTAAAATCCAGACAAATTGGCTGCATAATTGCTGATAACGAAATAATGGCCCATATATCAACCAAACCGATATATCGGTCAGGTTTTTATCAGTAACAAAACACGATTGTTTTCCAAAAGCCGAAAAACTAGGTACCTGTGTATAGTATATGAAGAGACGGTAAATAGGAGGGCAGTGGGTTAAGCCGTTTAATTTACCTTGACAGGAGATGATCGAGAGTAACTTCCATGACCCTTTGAATGCCAATCCTGTCAATATCCCTCATGGTGAAGTACTGAATACCCAGGTTCTTCAGGATGAAACTACAAAGGGCAAAATGTACTCATATCAGCAACCTCTTGGTATCAGCTTCTTTACATCTAACATCTAAAGTAGGTCTCTTGATAAGAGCTCATCAATGTGATGTACACTTACTGCTCGCCGGGGTCAACATCCCGCAGGCCAATGTAGACCAGGTCCCTGGATGAGAGGGAAGGCTTCATCCACGAGAAACCAGGGATGTCTGGCATCTGTGAATGACGGATTGGATAAACAATTATTATTAGTATCTTGTTGGAGGGAATGAACTATTGTGAAACCTTTCGGCTAATCGGCTTGCAATAATAATTCAATAAAAATAATTAATTATGTGGGACAAAACAAAACTTGCTTGTATAGCAACTTTAGTACTTAATCGGCATAATCTTTGTTTTTACCTGTTTTAGTGATTTTCATATTCCTTGTTTACCCTTGTTATTCAAACCTAAATTACTTTTGCTTTGTCATGACTTTTAATGATTTTTGATTACCACTTTGTAACTCCAGTCATCATTTCTATGTACATTTCTATGATATATGATGATTTCTAAAATATATATATTTTTAGGCTTTTCTGCGAGAGACAGGAATCAGGTAGGCAGGGATGGGGTGTGGCACGCAGCTAAGGCCATCGGGCTCGGGAATCAAACTCGAGACTCCCTGTCAGGCATTAGAGCCTATATGTGGTAGCCACTAGGACTAGGCCATTGGCACCCCGTAGAGGGGCTTTTAATCATCATTGATTACCACGCTGTAACTCCATTCATCATTTGTATAGAAATACATTAAATCATTATTATTACAGCTACTGTTGTGTCCTTGTGGAGGGCAGAGGGAACTGTAGATAGTGTGCCTCCAGTTTATTATTAGTGTTGCTTGAGTTAACTGCAGACTGACTGTGTCTTCTCTCTCACCTTATCTTGCAGCTCTTTGAGCAAAAATGCCACAGACTGTCCATGGAGGTTCCCTGAGGGTGAGGTCGTTGGAGTATTCACATCTGCATGGGCATCAACCCAGATGAGACACAGGTCAGGACACTGTTGAGCATGGCCATCCACTGATCCAATAGCCAGGCTGTGAACAGAAATTGAGATTGGAATATTTACTGAAAACAAAACTAAAACTATTAAAGAGTTGATAAAAAAATATAGAGATAAACAAAACATTCCAGAAGGGAGCTCGTAGGTGTGATAGCTGATAATACAGTATGTATATGATACATGTAGCACTATTACGTGTTAAATTCTGGAGACAAATGAAACGGCAGCTTGAGCTTCTCAGTTACCTGTGGTCACCTCCAAGCATGACACAAGTGTGTCCAGCCCCGACAGCATTGCTAACAGCACCTGAAAGGAGCTTATTGGCTCTTCCGACAGTGCGAGGAAAGGGCACGTGCATGAAGGAGTCATCCTTCTCTGGATGATGGAACTTGAGGTCGCCAAAGTCGTGCACAGGGTATTCTGACAAAACAGGAAAACTGCCATGAAGTCAGGTGCTTTACATTTGATAGTTTATAGATTTTACATGAAGCTCCAGAGAGACATACAATGATTATAAAGTGTGGGGGTTAATTACACAAATAAGGGTATCACATCATATTATTTGCAAGTTGACCGGCACTTTTGTTGTTATGGGGCTCAATTGTGTAACATCTTCAGTTATGAGAGGGTCTCTCTAACTACAAGGCCATCCTGCCACAAACAGAATTGCACATGAAAGTAGCAGTCTTTCATACTGCTCCATGGATCTCAAGATGAACCTTCTATACAGCAAATAACCCAGATTATTCCCTCCGGCCAGTTTCTCCATTTCCGTGATTGATGAGGCTGAGTCATTAAACGGCAGTGGAACATTGGTGACGGAGCACTTTCCATTAGTCCCATTTCCCAGATGTGCTCAGGTTTCAGCCTTACCAGGGCAGACTGGCTCATTCTAAATGCATGGAGGGAATAAACACCGAAAAATGTCCACCTAGTTTTAGGACATGGTGGCGGTGCATTGGGGTAAACAAGTGATGCGATATTGGGGGCACGTCTGGCAATACGAGCCCTGACGGTGTAGAGTTACTCTGCTGGTGTAAGGGGAACCAACTTTGGTACCTCTTTACCATTCGTAGGTGGGACAGGAATAGCCCTTGTCTTGATGCAACTTTGAGCATGTATTGCTGTACAATTAAAGCCAGTAAAATCCCATTAGTGCAGCAGTATTTTAAATGCCAGTTCTACTACTGTTCGGTCAGAATTATAACAATGTTATTGCCGATTCAAGGAGGCCATGGTTTTCTGTAATTAAAAGTAGGACTCTGTGATGTGGACAAAATCAGTTACAACTCTACCAAATCTCTTCTCTAAAGATAGCCGGTATACAACCTCACAACGCGCTTTGTTGCGATGTGCTTTGATCTTGTAGATCTATTTTTGGTGAATGTTCCCCCAAAATGGGGATGCTGGGTTCAAGTGGTTAATTGACCTCCATATCTAGATAGGGGAACAGATGGATATGCTGTAAGGGGGATGGTATTTACTTCTGTTGAAGATTCAGTTTCATACATTGGCAAGTGCTCGTGTGGTGGCATGGCAGCAATGAAACCTGACATTGAATATATTTTCTCACTGGTGCCAAACGGGGCAAAAGGCCACCAGGCATATGACAAACACCCTACACACGTATCTTCCAACGACATTACATTTTTACTGGTACTTTCATTTTGTATTTGAAAGTATAAGATAGGCCTAATGAACATGAGCTTTAAAAATCCTTTCCAAAATGAGATCTTAATTAATTGCGGTACTGTAGTTACACCTACCCCTACAAAATGACTATTGACATTAAAATAGTGCTAGACAATATATTGAAATCTTCAGTGTGTAAGGTAAAGCAGACATGTCAAGATGTCTAAAATATTCTTAATTTCAATATATTGTTCCACATTGTTAGGGTAAAATAAATTACCAAAGTATAAAGATAAGAAGGGAGTCCACTGTACAAAACTTTGAAGCAGGTGTTGTAGAGGTGTGGTCTGTAATCTCTCTAATTAAGTTAAAGTAAAACAAAGTCCAATCAGGGAGATTGATCATGATGTGATTGTGAACCATTTCCCTTCTTCCCCCTTCCTATACAATATATTTGAATTTAGAATTTTTGAGTTGTGTAACTTAAAACTAGTCTGCATGTTTAAGCCTTTTGTGTATTTGTGTGCCTAGAAAATGGGACTTTCCACTTTTGTGTGGCATGCACTAAAATAATTTAACTGTCACTGCTACTTCCCCATCAACATAAACTATAGTGTTGGTGCAGGTCTTTCATAATAATATGAAGTCTTTGGTTCATTTGCCTATTGTTGACTCAGGTTGAGACTCCTTAAGAGTATATGAGTCACTCAATCCAATGACTCATCTGGAGCCCATTATTCACTAGTCCTTTTTCAGTAATACTGTCACATAACGGTGCAAGGTTTAATTAAACCTAAACTAAAACTAGAAGGTGTGAAATACAAACATTTAAAAATGTTTACTTGAATTTATACTAACTAAAAATTAAATATACAGAAAATGTATTTTGTTTTAGTCTTTGTTAATTTGGCCAAATAAGCATGAGGAGGCATTGGTGCTTATGTTGATTAAATATTGCCGCTTAACCTCATGTTATAATAAAAAGGTACTATTGTATATCCCCTGACTAAACAATGCCTGATCTGAGAGGTCAGCGAGCAGAGAGCTAAACCATTTAGGGCCTTGTAAAAAAAAATGTGTTAATCTTTTCTTGTTCCTGTCAGTGCAATTATGTAATAATGTCCTTACAAATATAGCTTGTCACCCTAATCAGCTACTTTAGGCATGACACATTTTTCCCTGTCCTCAGGTTCAATCTGTTGTTTAGCCCAGTGGTTCTCATGGGGTCCAGGGACCCCCAGGGGTCCTTGAGGGGGTTCCAGGGGGTCCCCAGCAAAATTAGTTAATATAATTTAGCATCAAAAAATCAATTTAACCACTGTAACCCTATACACATCAGCTCTTTGAAAATGGACAATCTACACGCTTGTAGATCATAACATTGAAACATTATTTATACATTTTGGGGTCCTTTACATAAAAAAAATTGAGTTTAGACAAAACGAGAAAAAATGTAGATACATAGCTCTTCGTGAATCTGTCTACTAAAATTATGTCAACCGCCCGCTTCATAGCAACAAAGTTCAACATAAGGAAAATACATTAATTGGATCTACAGGATTTGCTGTAGGGCGAAAGTGGGAGATGGTGTTGCGCAACATGTTAATCTCATGTTATGACTGGGACAAAATGCCACAAGGATCATCTTGCAAAAAATGACTTGCACATTCCATTTCTAGCCTAAGGGCTATTTTATAGGTTACATGGTTAAATGTGTGCATTGCCTTCCCTAATCTATCAATCATTATTCGTTTATTGTAAGGAACCTATGCCTGACAGGGCTACTAGTTTAAGCTCTCAGATCAGGCACTGGTTTAAAGTGATGTAGTGATGTTTTGTTTTTGCTATTTTCTTGTATTGTTTCAATTTTTATGCCAATTTTGATGCCTCCTTTTAATTTGTTCTTGGTCTTATTCTTTTTAATCTGGTTTAGTATTGTTCTTTTTCTTTTGTTGGTCCCTTTTTTATGTTATGTAAAGCACTGGGCATTTGATGTCATGAAAGGTGCTATACAAATAACTATTATTATTATTATTATTATTATTATTATTATTATTATTAAGCCGGGAACAGCATAAGCTCGTTTCTTTTTAGTGTTCCCTTCATTGACAAGGTGTGGAGTTCTTTCATACCCCGAGGGTGAGTCATTCATCCCAAATAAAGACTTGAAAGGTTCCTTTTGGCGTATCATCTTTCAAGTCTAGGCTACAGTACAAAGCCGTTGAACTGTACGTCGCAGACAGTACAGTACAAAGCGTAGGCGTTCCCCCAGCCAGTCACATTGTAGACGCAGTGGATCATGGCTCCGACCGCAGTGACGACAATGGGTGGGAATCCTTTCCTGCTCCCTGCCTCCCTCCATGCGAATACCAAAACGCTCGCCCCAAAACACAGTCACCCCGAGGCAAATCCGGCGACCTCGGAACGGTCGCCACCAAGTAAAAACGTCGTAACCTCAGTCAAACGGGGCCAAAATCTAGCCTTATTCCTAAACTTAACCTCATGCCAACCCTAAACTTATTTCTAACCTTATCCTCTGTAAAACAAATACACGAATACAAAACCGCTGAGTGGTCCGCGAAAAAGAATGGGGGCGAGCGTGTTTTGGGGCGAGTCTTCCGGTTACCCTCCATGCGGCTCACCAATGAGTTTTTGAACTTGAACACATGTGGCTAATAGAGCGCTTAATTATCTGTCTGAGCAAAACCGTTTAATTCGCCGTGTTAACACACCCTAATGATGTATAGCCGTCCTACTAGCCTAATGTTATATAGCTTAAACCGGAGATGAAGAGGGATCAGTCAAGTTCATCCACTGTTACTGTTACATAATCATGTCACCGGGTACACGCATCACCCCTCGCATCTTAACTCACCTAAGTTTGAAAGCCGTTCGATCAGACCCGCATCTCGGATGGCTTTGGGACCATGTTCCACACCTCTCCTTTTCTGTAAAAATGAATACAAAAACTGTGAATATAGCTACATAATGTAGGTTATATAGTCTACTACGTAGCTTAATGGCATTCATATCAGATACCATAGCTTTAATGGAATTTAGCTAAGACCACATACATTCTTTAGATCCGTTAATAACAGCGTTATTAATGTATATTCCATGTCATAGGATAGCTTACCTGGCCTTTAGAGAACGGAGCGCCAAGAATTGCCACAGATTGTGCCCTGCGTTGTTGGCAGTTGTGGTCGAGTTGTGTCCTGAGAAGACGAAGTAGTGATCCTCTCAAAGCCATTGCTCTTTCAGATCGGTTTCTGCCGTCGTTGCTGAAAACAAAAAGTTATCCACCACCACCCGTCGGCCGGTAAAAAAAAGTCTGATGAAAGCTCTGTCAGACCTTGCACTAATGGATGCTGAACGATGCCAGGGCTGGTCTTAGCCCTATTATGTCATCAAATCCACTTAATATTCATGAGATGATGAACTTGAGCGTTTACGAGAATCAATGATCTGATCCAACCCTACTCAGAGGAACCCAGAAACAACGTATTCACAACACAGATGTATGTAGCTCTGATTCAGTGATGCGCTTCAACTCGTGAAATAAGTCTGACAATACAAGCTGTACATTACCCTATATATGTACAGAGGCTTGCGTCAAATTGAATAGCACGCCTTCATGTTAGCCAATGAGTATCCATGGATCACACGACGCTCGTCCGTCACGAGCGTCATGGCTGAACTTCACCTGTTTTTTTTGCACCTTCTCCATTTACAACCCTTACATCTACATAAACATTCAAATTTAAAATATAAAGTGCTTAACCCATGGCCACAAATGTTACAATTCTACTCGGGCCCGTAAAAGTACCCGTATTTTCCGTATTGTTCAATAAAAAGCATTTTAATCCGATTGGTAGCCATTTTCTCCGAATTTTTGCCATATGCTTTCAACTACGTGACTCTATCGGTTGGAAGGTGTATTGTACTCTGATAACTCTATGAAAAAATGTCCGCCGATCGGATAAAAATGCTTTTTATTGAACAATATGGAAAATACGGGTACTTATACCCACCCGAATTGAATTGAAACATCCGTGGCCATGGTACCCCATGGCACTTTACATTTGAAATTTGAACGTTTATGTAGATGAACGTGCTGTAAATGAAGAAAGTGCAAAAACCAGGTTGAGGTTTCGTCATGACATGAAAGTCATGTTTCAGGGCTAGCCAATGAGAAACGTCAAAAAAGAGGGTTTGTTGCAGGGGTGTGTCTTGGGAATCGAGGAAGAGCAACTTACTGTATTGTAATGTTTGTTATGGGGGGTGTTCACGGAAATTTCCACAGCTGAATTGGAATTGATATGCTTGTTTACATGTAGCGTGACCTAGATGCCCAAAACCGGTATCTCATATCAAATTTCAGCTTTCATACGCAAAAATACCCTTGTCAATGTTTCAATATAGACTCCATAGATTCCCAAAGCCTATTATTGAATTAAAGGTCGGCTAAGGGATATTTTTGGATTAAAACAAAAGTGTTTTTGTTAAAAGGTTAAATCACTATATTATTCTGATAGTAATCATTGCTATATAATAGAGCGTTTGTTCAGTAACAGGAGTCTCCCTGTCTCTCCAGCTTTTTGATAAAAAAAAGATACGTGACAAAACTTCAGCCAATCGGATAGAGTACCATTTACTAGCTTCATTTGTATAGTGTTCCAGTTTCACTTAGGGGTGGAGAAGAGTGGGCACTAGGAAGACTGGGCACCAGGAATATTGCGCTCCTGAATTAGGACTGGGCACCTGAATTAGGATTCGTGGTGCTTTTTTTTTTAACTTTACATAGCATGCTGCTTTGTTGTTGGTAAGTGATGTTTACCCCACTGTTCTTTAAACCCCCAAACACAACACAACACAACAATGAGGTCAAAAGTACAATATAAGAGTTTATTTTCCAAAATAGTACTGAGGTCAAAAGCACTTTATAACAGAGTTTCAAAGTACAACATAAGAGTGTATTTGCCAAAATAGTAATACTGTTACAAAATAAGACACTATTGGGAGAAAATGGTGAAATACCACCAAAAATATTGAGGATACCAAAAAATTGTCAAATGATCAATGTTAGGATAGAGAAAACATAGCTAAACAGTACACTATAAAATGAT
The DNA here is from genome assembly GCF_963454915.1 of Gymnoscopelus microlampas. Lineage (NCBI taxonomy): Eukaryota > Metazoa > Chordata > Actinopteri > Myctophiformes > Myctophidae > Gymnoscopelus > Gymnoscopelus microlampas. The sequence goes on along the minus strand of NC_139957.1, from coordinate 17,375,229 downwards.
AACAAATAAGAAAAGATATCAAAAACAGTATAACATGATAGGAACATTTAGATAAATAGTAGCCTACTGTTCAAAAATAGAGACCCATTATAATAGAAAGGCCTTTTTAACCTTAACAGCAGAATTTCGGTGCTTCTCCTTTATACTCACTGATACTGTTCTTGTTGTTATAAATAGTTGTTATTGTTCACTGTCTGATTTTAAGTTGTTAAGCACTTTGTAACATTGTTTAAAAAGGTGCTATATAAATAAAGTTTATTATTATTATTATTATTATAGTGCCCAGTCTTCTAGGTGCCCACATTTCCCTATAACCCAGTCTTCCTGGTGTCCAGATTTCCTTAGTGCCCACTCTTCTCCACCCCAAAGTGCCACTCTTCCAGGTGCCCACATTTCTCTAGTGCTCACTAGTGCCCACCTTTCCTGTGCCCACTCTTCCCAAAAATATGGTGCCCACCTTTCCTGTATCCCTATTAGAATATACTATATATTATACTAACAGAAACAAGCCGTTTTCCATTGGCTTGTTTGGTGCTTTCTTGGGTTCAATCCTTTTAGCATTGTATTTGTATTAAACTGTACTTTCTGTGCTTTTTTGGGGGCAAACTGTTAATACAGTATTCAATCAATCAATCAATCAATCAATCAATCAATCAGTCTTGGGGGACGACATGGTGTCTGGTCTTGGTCTGTCTGAGTTGTGTGGCTTGATACACGCTGGCGGTCCAAAAAGTATCCAGCAACAAAGCATGAACTATGTCGCCCCCAAGTGTTTAAAAAGGGTGACTACACCGACGTGTGGTGGTATCCCATAATGCATTTCGTAAAGAATAGATTCCAGTGTTGGTGGCTTCACGTTCTGTGCTAACCATAGAGTTATATTATATGGTGCTAACCTACCCGTCCTGCCGGTGATATATTCCATTTTCAACTTTTACTCCGCGTCGGAATTCATGACTCCACATTGGGACGGCTCATAAAACTATCTGTCCTCGGGGTTCACTTTACACCTGCTTCAGGGGTGAGTAGAACACAGCAGCCTCTAGCTAACATTAGCTAGCTATTAGGCCAAAGAAGGGTAGCCAGGTAGCGTTAGCAGCATAGCGCGGTTAGCTTGACAACCATGCTAATAACCAGCTCAGTGGCCAATAATGGTAACGTGGTGATTGGTTCCACCGTTGCCGAGTGTGTTTATTTGTGTTTTTTACGGTGGCTATTAAATGTTTTTTCAGTGGCCATTGAATACAACGTGACACTAATGATTGTTGCTGCTACTCAGCCAAAGGGCAATGGACCAGTGTTGCCATATTTTGTGAGGGAAATAAGCAACCGGTCTAGGCAAACAAGCCCCAAAAGAAGCAACTCGGGTCACATGAGCACTTGAAACCTATATGCGTGGGCTAGTTTCAAAAACTCTTGCATCAAAATGTGGTGTAGATTTGGAACATTTTTGAAATATTCTAACACAAATGCTCTCTATGGCACAAAACATTTTGAGGAAAATATTTGAGAACTACTGGTTTAAATAATAATAATATGGAAGCAAGCCTAAATAAGCAAGTACACTTAAGAAACAAGCCCAAAAAAACCCTTAACGTCGCTTATAAGAAGCCGGACATGTCAACACTGCAACGGACATGCTCGTTTACGGCTGCCCTTTGATTCTATCCACCTACCAGGTCTGAGATCCCTGTGTACTCGACAGGATGTCGTATCCTCCTCATCTCAACCGCCAACAGATCGGCATCCCTCAGCTTCCCCCGGGGATTCGACCTCCCCAATATGCAGGCTTCCCTCAGGGGGTCCCACCAGGTATGAAACGCTCATGTTAATGTGAACTTGTGGGGTGGGAGTGGCTAGCTTTGGGAGAGCTCTGGTCTTGTCTGTCTGCACGGATGGATGTATTTTTGTTGTATTGTTTGTGTATTGTATGTTTTGTTTATTTGTGCTAAGGACCCCCTCGAAAATGAGATGATGCACCTCAAGGGGCTTATCATTCTTATAAAGGTACTATATATGTTTATACAAAGGTTTCTTACCACTTAAACCCTCTAGCCATAGTAAAGTGGATCGGATCCGGCTCTGTACTTGGACTACTTTTGTCCTCTTCAAACTCTGAGCTTATAGGCATGTTATTTTTGGCTAATGTTCCCCCCTGAATATGGATGCTGGGATTCAAGTGGTTAAAAGCTGCCATTCTGTTTTACAGTCACATGATGGGAAGACGTGTTCTAAAATTGTTGTGGATCGATGAAAAAGTCAAATGAGACAATGCTTCACCCTCCTTTTCTCTAAGTTCCAATCATGGTTTCCATGTTAGAGTTTGTTATATACCATTACCTGTAATCCACTTACAGGTTTATTTACACTGGGCCATAATTCACATTCTTCATTGCTTGGTATTGGTGCTCATGTGTCACATATGTCACAAGTTAACAACAGAATAGATTGTGAAAGTAGCAATCCAGCTAGGGTTCTGAATATCTATCGCATGACTATGGTCATAGGACAATCTAGTTAAAGGAAAGGTAGGACGTTACTAATGTCATTGACATTTTACATTTATAATACCCCAGTGTAATTTGCATGCAACTGCTATGATATGATGATAATTCAAATTTAAATCTGGAAGATAAAAGTGCCACTAAGTTATCTCAGCACTTGGACTACTCTTACTTAATAATAAAGTTATGTACTACAAACTAGTGGTGGGAAAAACAGTTCATTTCAGTGAACGAACGATTTAGTTCACGTTCACGGCAATGATTCGTTCAAATGATTCGTTCACGTTCTCGTTCAGTAGCGCTTCCGGTTCCGGCAGAGCGTATGGGCTACTATATCCATGCAACTTTATACATCTGATCCCACTGACGTGACTGCACAGTCTGCACAGAACCACTGACATGACTGCACAGTCTGCACAGAAACACAGCACTGTCATTCACGATCTAATTGCACCATCTTCTTTGTAATATAATGTGTAGAAGTAATACATTACTACAATATATAATATAAAGTTATTTTTATTTGTAGATGATTATTTATAATAATAATTATGATTTTATACAAAGCAGCCCAAGTCAGTACACTCGCATGACTATCGATTTCCAACCATGTCTTTAACTTCATGAATAGTGGCTGTAGCATACTATTTGCACCTTCTACTCAAACTAAAACGTGTTAATTGACCTGTTGATCTGTCCTTCGTCTAGGACCATGCATATTTATTTCTTTTGATACTTAAATGTGGTCCTAACACTATCTGTCTTTTGTCCAGGAACAACAGTAGGCTACCTTATTTAAATTCAAATAGCAATACGCATGTATGTCTATACTGAAAAACTCTACAGCACAGCTTTCTGTCTGTCTGATGGTCTGTCTGTCGCGGGAGGAATAACAGCCCGTGTGTGGTGTGCGGGGGAGGGGGGGCATGAACAAAATCGTGAACGTAACAGTTTCAAGAAGTGAGCGTGTTCGTTCACGTCTAATAACTAGTTCTTATGAACGAATCGATCATGACCGACCCATCACTACTACAAACCTCAGTGCCATTATCTTTCTGGGAACCCTACTCCGACTTGTTGGACAGGAATAGACACCAACTTAACACTGTCTGGAAAATTATCTGATGCATGAGAACTTGTAGTGATTGCCTATTTGATTTTCTGTTGTCTCCACATCCAGGCACCCCCATGATTCCAGTCCATATGGGCATAATGACCCAATCACCTGCAGTAAGTTTGCATTGTGAAGATTTTTTTGTCTATTACTTTATCATTGAAATCTTAATCTATCTTAAAGTGCATATTGAGTTGGAAATAGTCTATGGAGAAAAGAATAATTTACCATCAAAACTGAAATGTCAACTATTTCTTAACCACAGATTGATTTTTTTCAGGAAAGTTTAGTAACTAAAAATAAATAAAGGGAAAATGATATTTTGTATGATATATGCAGAAGCTTTGAATAGACAATGACTGGACTGGAGTATGGTCGGTTATTCTTTACCAAAGATTGTATTCGCTATTGAGTGCAATACCATTCATTTGACTGCTATTGCTATCCCTACCATTAGCTGTTGGTAATGTTGTCAAATCAGGAATTTTGTATGCATTTGATTTTTTATTTGTTTTGCAGATGCTAGTTCCCACCACAGTTTCTATGGCACAGAAGCAGCTTCTTCCTAAGAAGGAACTGAACACAGCCCCTCGCAAGGAAGAGGATAGTAGCAGTGGTCCTACTACCACAGTGTTTGTAGGAAACATCTCTGAAAAAGCCTCAGATATGTTGGTCAGACAGCTTCTAGCGGTGAGTAGTGTAGGCTTTGTGCATGAAATCAGGATGATCGGTATTCCACAGCATCATGCTACTGCCATGTCGTTAATTTAAGATAGATGATTGTTGTAGAGCCCGATTCAGTAGTGGTGCAATATTAGGCACGACCCATGCTGTGCATTGCAGTGTAATGCATGCAACGTTTCAATACGGGCCAACAAGGAAATTATGTTCCTGTAGATAACGTAAGCTGTCAGTTTTCCTCTATTTGTCAATGCTTTATTATATTTAATATTCAAATATGTTTAAAATAATGTATAGTTATACAATAATAAACACCCACGTGCACACAAACAAATGCTATAATATCAGGCTAAACAATATAGTGAAACCAACTATATTAATTAAGGCTTATGGATTTAATCTAGGGTACTTTTCGTGTTTTTGGATAAGAAAAGGGTAATATTAGGCTCTACAACTTCTTACTGCGTGTCGGAGGATAAGACGCACCTCGTTGGCCGTGCAGTTCGTCCTCTTACGTTGAATAAACTCCACTGGTTTATCAGTGTGGTTTGGTGAGTGGAAATACCTCTTAATTTTCACTGGTTTTAAGCTTTTGCGTGTCGGAACCTCTGAGCACAGCCACAGTCCACATTGGCGCTGATCATTTTCATAACGTGGCTAGTGATATAGAAAGTGTGTGTAGAAGCTACTTTTAGATGGATGTTCCTGTACTATCATAGCTAGATAGATCCATCCACCGTTCCGCAGCCCGTACGTTTCCTAATGAGAACGGGCTCTCCATCCACCGTCCCAAGCGCTGATAGCCACAGGTCCACGTTGTAGGCTACAACTTGTAGCAACAGAGTAATCAATGTTATACAGAAACTTTAGCTGTTGTGATCATTTTGAAAGATTCTTAAACGTAACTTTCAAGTGATGTTTATGGGGGGACAGGGAGAAGTTTTGCCTTACCAACGTGGACTGGCACAGACAACACAGACGTTCATATTAACTTGCTGTGTGCAGTGCATGCACTTAAACTTTATTGTTGATCATGCATGACGGGATGAAAGCATTTGTTTTCACATCGGCAGGTCAGTAAATTAATCTTTGTTAGATTCGTTACTCCGTACATATTCAAATTAGATTTGACTCCCGAATTTCGTTCTGACAGCACGAGCAGGCACATGTTTTTTTGGTACACATGGTGTGAGTTATGTTCTAGCTTCCTTGTCATAGATATGTGTTTTAACTCAATATTGGTAAGGTTACAATCTAAATCTCATTAAGCTTTGTTTTATCAAAATCATACTTAATTACAGATGAAATTATTTGTCATCGTTTCCACTATTTCAGAAATGTGGAATTGTTCTTAGCTGGAAGAGGGTCCAAGGTGCTTCTGGGAAACTGCAAGGTAATCATTCCTGTGGATTCATTGGATGCATTGTTTTATCTAACTAAGACTCTAGTTGTACTTAGCTGTATGGACCTGAGCCAACCTTCCTGCTGTCACGCCCCTCCTGTGTAAAATCCCCTTGCTAAATTTCCCTTTTCACTGATCAGTTATTATTTCTGCAGTAGTGATGCACCGAAAATTCGGCCACCGAAAATTATTAAGCCAAAAATAGAATTCAGTTTCGGTCAGAAAGAGTTTAAACGCCAATATTTAATATATTATACCAAAACAAGTTGTTGTTGTGATGCAATAGTATTTTTACCCAGTGCAGGCTTGCGGTCATTGGTACCAAAAATTGGCAAAATAATCACATTTGGTGTTTTGGTATTCAGCATTTCCTCATTTTCGGTGAAGAATTTTCAATTCGGTGCATATACTGTACTACAGTGTAACATATCTTTTTGTCTTTGAAGCCTTTGGATTCTGTGAATACAAGGAGCCTGAGTCGACGCTTCGGGCCCTCAGGTTACTCCATGAGCTGCTGCTGGGTGACAAGAAGTTGCTGGTCAAAGTAGACGCCAAGACCAAGTCCCAGCTAGACGACTGGAAGGCCAAGAAGAAGAGTACCAACGGGGTGTGTTTGTGTTATCATATCTAGATCAATGATGGTGGACTGGTTTGCCACTGCAATCCAAATGTGCATTGATCGTGAACTCGGGTAGCCTTGCAAAGCCAGCCCACAAATTCTATGCTCATGGTGGTTTGGCAAGGCTCAACGGGCATTTGCTTCGTTTGTGGTCATCGTCAATAGTGTGTGCTAAAATGATTTTGCAGGCAATTTGATCAAACCCTCATTATGTACAAGCAAAGGCCTTAGATTAATATATTTGCATATTTTTGCATATTCAATGAAGTAATTAACTCCAGTTCTACTCAAACTAATTGTATAGTTGCATGAATCCCTATTTCTTCAACCACCGCCGTTTTTAAAGGGGTCGTCTCACTGATTGATCTGGCATCCTGATACCGGGCTCAATTGATTGTCATTGGATATTTTCTGGACAGATTTCTCTGTTAAATTTTGTTACATGGCATGCAGATTTATTGTTTTGTCTACATGTTTTGCTGCTGCACCCCATCATCGTCCTTTCTCTGCCCTCTTTGTGACTTTAGGGAGCAGGTAATGGCGCAAAAGATGGGGATGACGACGAAGAAGAAGAGGTCCTTGACGAGGAGACAAAACGCAGGGACCAGGTGGTGAAGGGGGCTATAGAGGGCCTCATAAGAGAGTATGCCAATGAGCTCAATGCTCCCTCGCAAGACTCGGACAGTCACCCTCGCAACAAGAAGAGGAAAGAGAAGAAAGAGGAGGTACCCAGTGCTAGTTTGTTGTATTCAGCTGCTGTAGCAGCTCTGTCTTGAGACCTAGTAAGCCTAAATGTCTCCTTCTCTTTCTAGATGTATTCTTTATGCTGGAATTTTACTTGACTGTAAAGGCAATGTTCCAATGTTTTTGTCTCCGCTAGGCCGAAAGGCATGGCGAGAGAGTATGTTTTACCCCCTGTCCGTCCGTCCGTGTGTGTGTGTGCGTGTGTGTGTGTGTGTGTGTGTGTGTCCGTGTGTCCTGTCCGTGTGTTAGCAGCTAATCTCTGCCACCGTTGGCCCAGTCACTGTGAAAAAAGACTGTGCACACACACTCCCTGGATGCCAATTCAGAACCTCTCCCTCAAATCTTTCACATGGGCCTGTTATAGCGCCACCTGGAGGCCGATTTGTGCAAAACCCATTTTTTTTTATATTACTCCTACAGATTTTATCCAAACGTCATGCAAATCAGTACACAGTATCTCTATAGTCATGTGATCAACACAGATCTGTCCGATTTCCAATATTCCATCCTCATTGGCTAAGGTTGGCTTCCAAAATTTGCAGGATTGGTCCGTTTGAACAAAATGCCTCAAATCATGAATGCAGCTTGCGATTTCCGTGAAATTTCACAAACACATTTCCACTAGGCCAAGGAAGAAATGCCAACCTTTTTCATATTGGCCTGTTATAGCGCCACCAGCAGGTCTAATTTAGCAAAACTCATTTTTTGAACAAAATGCCTCAAAGCATGAATGCAGTGTCCGAACGACTTAAGAATAAATGGCACCCTTTTCACATTGGCCTATTATAGCGCCACCAGGAGGCCGCTTTTTGCCATGAAAGCATAAAAAGCCTGGTGAAGTAAAAGTGACAATCTGTTATCTGTCAATGTAAACATATTTTTTTCTTAGTTATACCAACACTGTGTCTTGTGTCTTGTGAAGCACTTTTGGTCTTATTGGTTATAAGACCAAAAGTTATTTAATCCATTTCCATTAATTGCCTATTTCATGTTGTGTGACAAATTAGGGATGCCATTTTGAAAGTGGTTTACGTCTGTGTTTTTTATAAATAAAGTATTAAGAGCTACACCGGACTGGATCCATGGGAACACAGGTTCTTTTTACTTTTATTTCTGAAAAGTAACGATTATGGACATGTAAGGTATCCGCCCTACAGTGACAATGTATGGAATGCTATAGCTGCATGCATCAATGATTATGCATTTCTTCTGTTTTGTCTTCTTTGTCAGGAGGATATCAATGCCATGGAAATGGAGGATGACAAAAGAGACCTGATTTCAAGAGAGATCAGTAAATTCCGTGACACACACAAGGTAAAGTATTTAACTGCTGTTTTATATTTTACCTCTCTCAACTTAGGCTTTGGAGGAAAGACTAGTCTTAACATTGACAATAGCAGCTGGAGCTGCAATGCAAATATATGGATGTAATTTTCTCCATATAGCGGTTCTCATTCATTGTCAATTGTCGCCTAGAGGTTGCATATTTATGCACAGATTTGACATAAGCTCATAAAATAATAAAGATACAAAAGCAATTGGTGATATTCCCAAAGTATTGCTGCATTTATTGACGCCTTGAAGACTAGTCATACATATATCCATCATTCAAAGACTACTCTTAATTTATTATCTGCAAAGAAAAATGTTGTCGTAGGTACTGATTTGAGTCCAAAAGTTTCTTATCGCAGTAGAAATTACATTCATCACACACAGTGCATGGACATTAAATGTAAAATTCCCATCAAAGCTAATCTATTGATTAAACCCCACCAATATGGTAGAGTTCATTTGGTGACTAAAGCAAGATGAATCTCAGAGCTTTGGGAAAAGGTTGCAAGGAAAGAATGTAAGTATAAGCTTCCATTTATTATCTACACATCATGGGCGCTCCCTTCTGGAGGGTCTGCAGAGGAGGCAACAGGCTCCTACTTCATCTCTACTTGCTAAACCCTCTCATGACAGCGACGATACAGGGTGCCAAAAAATTAATCACTATAAGGACCAGAAAATTGAGCCAGTGTCTATATAAAACATTTTCTCAACCAAAGATACCTAGCCTTGTTCTATCAATATGACATTTCAGTCTCTGAAAAGGTCCAGGGAGCTCAGTGAACCTCTGCAGGTCCTCAGGTGATAAATGGTGTGTTTTGAGGATCACACACACACACACACACACACACACAATGTGTATAACTAACCACTGCAGCAGCTTTAACGCAGCAGCCTGTAATGTTACTAAAGCAGGGAGCGCCCCTCCACAGCACTCTGAGTTCTGAAGAGTAAAGCAGGTGAGTCCTGTCTTCTTCCTCTTTCTATTCTACTTTTTCCCCTTATGTTCTGTGTCTTAGTGATGCCCCCAATCTGTTAGTCTACTAGTAACATACTTGGGTATATATTGGTATTTTGCTACATTGCATTTAGGCACAGAAATAAATGAACATAACTATCATCATAGCAACGCTGTGCTTCTGTTTCAAACATGGAAGAGGAAGTAATCAATCCATGAGAACTCTGTGGATTCAAATGTGTTTATTGGCTGTGAACATGGAAGTATGGAGCTTATGACCTGTCTACACTTTTATATCTTAAGATTTTAACCTGGCATCCCTATTTTGGGTATAGCCATATGTAGAATTATTTTTAAACGCATCCCATGGTGATGTATTAAATAGGGTTTAAATGTTAGATTCAGATAGGCAAAACAACAGGTTTCCTAAGCAACACGTGCCACCAAGTTGGTGTCAGAATTGGCTATTTGTTTCTCGGTGAAACATGAGAGGTAAGTTTTGAAGAACCAAGGTGTTTCTTAAAACACAGGCTTTACTAAGTTGTTTTTTGTTAGCTGTTTAACCCTAGGAGGACCAGCTAGGTAGGTTGTACTACATAGTATAATAACTAAGTTGAAGGTTGAGAGAGGGGTTTCAACCAGAATTGCATTTGTTTATCTGGTACAGATTGCACTAACAGCAAGACCACATTAATTTAAAAAGATGTATCTCCTTCACTCAATTATTATCATATGTGGTACACCCCACCTGATTTGGTGCTGTAAACAGCCTGGAAGAAGCACTAAGAATGAATTGCAAGTAGTATTAGATTTAGGTCTGGATTATTATAGACCACATTCAAACGATTTTGCTCTTGTTTCCCCATCCCTGGTGTGACATAAGAGCAAAATGGCCAACCTTGTAGCACATATAGCATTTCAGTTCAAATCCCCATCTCTCTCTTTCTCTCTGTCTTGGATGTTCATCGCTTAACAGTAGTGAGACCCATAGTCAAACATATTATTGTATGTATGGACATGTCAAGCCATCTACAGCAAGGACATAGTCATTATAATGACTAACTTGTTTTTTGTAAGAGGGCTGTTTGAACTGTGGGCCTCCCTATGTTCAGTTTCATGTATTGTTTGTTGGGTTGCGTCCAGATAGACACTAGAAGACAACCAACCGGTAAGACTGCTTCTATAATTTAAATTTTATTGACCAAATGGAATACAGTGCCAACATTTATTCGGCCGCATATGTAAAAAAAAAAAAGGCTGTTTTGTGTATTTACATGCTTGGATGAATTACTGGTCCTAGGTGTTACTCAGTCATTTTTCTTTCCTCTTTTATTTATGTCTTGACTTTTGATCTGCTTTTCCTCTCACACTTAGCCTGTAGGATTTGTAGAGGCAGAGACGTGCTGAAAACCCTAGTTCATCACCTGTAAGTTGCACACCACTAGCTTGAAGAGGATCCTTATTTTAGGTTTATTTCAATGAAGCGGTATCATCGCTTAGATTTCAGTTTACAGATCTAAAGATGCTGTAATGTTTTGCCATGGAGGGTAAGGTGTTTGACATAGATTGTTAAAAGGATTATCACGGGGCTGTGCAGAACCCCAGGTCTACAAATTAAGCCAGACAAATTAAGTTATCCTAATAAGTAGTGACATTTTTTAAAAACATTTCTGCTCAAAAAAAATGTATGAAAACATTTGTTTTTATCCGAGTCCACATCGGCATGATTCGCAACGCTACAAGTTGCATCTTGCAACCAATTACAACGGAATCCTAAAACAGATTTGCAACTATATAAAACTGGACTGTCCACACCTAGGAGCCGAGCCGTGATTGCCGTTTCAACGGTATTGTCAGTGTCTCTCCAGGATAGGAGACATAAATATGGGCTGTCTGTAAACTGGACAGTGACACAGTGACAGACGCATCAAGGCAAGAAGCAGAGATACTTTACCGTTCCTATAGCAGGTCAACCTCTTATATTATTATTATATACTTATGTAATAATAAGTATATTATATCCTTTTTTTTAAATATAAAATGTCTATACACTCCTTTACTTTCTCCCTATTCGCTCACTGTATTTTTCTCTCTCGCTTCCATCAGGTTAATGTGGAAAAAAGAAAGACAGACTCACAATGATAATTCAGACCGCTGCAACTTTTCTCCGCAGCGGTTTCGTGGCATCGTGAATCATTGGTGTGGACTGGCCTTAACGTAGTAGTATATAGTAATCGTTAAATCACATAAACCCTATATACGTATTTGACTGCTGTCCCCCAGGGGTTTATTATAAGTCCACTCCTTTTTTCCCTCTACACCAAATCTTTCAGCCGGAAATAGCTCTACTCAGATTAGGAACGCTAGTGTTCTGGTGGTTAAGGATGTGTCGGTCTACAATACAGTACTGCCACCCGCTGGCCCAACCACCTCTAATGCATCTCACGTGGCTCTATATAAAACACATGGGACCTGCTTATGTAATTCACTTAGAGGAGTCTTCCGCCATATAAAGCTAATGGTCAAAGCTAACCAGTTAACCCCAGTTAATAGTTGATACAGTCTTAACAGATTTTAAGTATGTATTAATTGAAGCGTTTATGTAGGTTAACTCATGGTGCTGTGTGGTATATCAAAGCCACATCGGGTCGAACATTTTGCCTGTTCAAAGCAGCACTCGTGTCCTTTAAAAAAACTCTTCCGGGCTTTACCTTCCGGGCTTTGATTGGATGGTACGTGAGCTTGACCAATTAATACTTTGCTCACCACAGGACATACGAAACATGACAGCAGAGGACAAGTATACCTGTGATCTATGTGGCAAAAACATGCAATACATTAGTTATGTGTTAACATAACTACAACTGAACACGCTGACATTGAACATCTCCAGTCAAGTGAAGGAAGAACTACATCGGCACTGCAATACTGCTGGTGAACAATAGCCCACAACATTGTCAGATATTTTTCTAGACTGATCTATAATTTAGCCTGTTTGTTCATAATGGCAACACAGCAGAAGGGATTGTTACATTAGATTCTGTGTATTGACAAATACTAATTGCAGGTCCAACTGCAACTAATGCTACTGCATTTGTATTCATTTTTCAAGACATATTTTTCATTTTAGCCTGTTGCTTATTAGAAATTGAGACCTGGGCTGAGCAGCATGTACCCTAAATCTGCTGAAGCACCAGAGCACTCCTCCCATGGAGGAATCAACCATGACTGTTGGAGGACCTCTTAATTGGGGCTGCCCTTTTGACTCACAGGACAAAGAGTCACAGTAGTATGTGAGCCAGGCGGATCCAGGGACTGTAAAACCACTCGTCATTATTTGTGTGAATCATGTCATAGCTGCTTCTTGTTTTTAATGCAATTGTTTTTGTGGCATCAAAGATGTTTTCAACGGAGTGATACATACCTCACCGTCCTTTACCCCCTCCCTATCTTCCTGTTGGACTCCTGCAGAAACTGGAGGAGGAGAAAGGAAAGAAAGAAAAGGAGCGTCTGGAGGTGGAGAGAGAGAGGCGGGAGAGAGACAAAGAGCGTGAGCGAGAGAGGGAGCGCCGTGATCGCGATCGCGAGAAGGAGAAAGAGAGGGAGAGGGACAAGGAGCGTGAGCGAGACCGAGAGCGGGACAGAGACCACCGTGAACGGGAGAGGGAGAGGACGAAGGAGAGGGAGAGGGAACGCGAGAGGACGCGGGAGAGAAGTCGCGATGTCAGCGAGGACCGCAGTAGATCCAGGTGAGGAAGAGGTGGTGTAATTATGGTTGGCGTAGGTGTAGTATTGCCTTCTATCTGGTGGATCCTTATTTTATGTAACTTATTTTAACAAGTCTGTTATAATAAACGTATACTAATGTTAATACTGTTATACTAGCAGTGTGTAGTGAAGCCCAGTTTTGAGAATTTGATTTAGTGTAAAACTGGTGTCTCTGCATCTCTTGTAGAGAGAGGATCAGGGACGATAAGAAGCGGGACCGTGATGAAGATGAGGAGGATGTGTACGAACGGAGGAGACTTGAGAGGAGGCTTCGGGACAAGGAGGCTGCTTACCAGGAGGTCTGTTCAACTTCCATTGTTGCTTGTCTTTCTTGCAGTGTCACACGGTTAAAAAGGCAGGCATCTGACAAGAAGGCTGCAGGTGTGAATCCTTGGACTTAACAAAAAAGGGAAATCTGCTTCTTCAACAACCGCAAGTCTGTTCTATTTCATTCCGTCTGACCGCCAGAGGGCGGTGTTGTCAACACACCAGAATTTCTAGAACCTTAATATACATGCCTAACTCTCTATTTGACTTCTGCTATTCCAAGTGGTGCAATTTAGAATGTAATGTATTGTGGGTTAAATTAGTTTGTCTTGGTTTCCTAAAGCGCCTCAAAAATTGGGAGATCCGGGAGAGGAAGAAGTCCCGGGATTACAGCAAAGAAACGGAGAGGGAGGAGGAGAGGCGACGTGAAACGGTAAACATTAATGCACACCAGTCATCAAATATGATGGTTGTTGCCATTTATTGTAACCTGCACTGAGTACCTCTGGTTTGGACAATGAGTAGGACAAAGACTGCCAGCAAGTTAACCACTTAAGCCCTATGGACTTTGTCGCACAACAAATAGCGAAAATAGCCAATCTACAAGCTCACAAATCATGGACTGCCGCATTGTGAGCTTCCCTAACTATTATGACATGCCCAAACTGGGGATACCAGGGTTGGAACAATCACAAGAAAGTAACTTTTGTATACCTGGCTGGTTATTACTTTCTCATTGAGTGCACAAATTATTTCTGGCTATTTCTGGCCAGTGCGATTTTTATTTATTTATTTTTAAAGTAAAAATAAAAGTGCTTAGGAAGCGAGATACAGCCTTTTTCAGTTATAAGTTAAACAAGGAGTGGATGGAGCTGCAAATCTTTGGATAATGATATCTTGGGTTCAATTCTTTTTCTATTTTTTTCAAAAACATGTGAAACACGTTAATGGCACGTTGCACCATAGCGGTGAAACACGTTAATGGCACTCAATGAGTTAACCCCCCCATCTGAATTGTCCTGATGTAGTGAAACGCTTCTGCTGAGTATTCCATGTAAGGTATACCTGGAGGTCTGCATGGGCATGAGAGCCTTATTCTGGCAACAACTTTCACAAAGCACCTCTGCTTGCTTTGGTTAATTTTGATTATTGCATGACCCCTCTCTCATGCTCTTTTCAGCAGAGCAGGCAGACAGACACACGCAGACAATGGTTTGCCTGGCTGTTCAGCCTCATAACATCATGCAAGAAAAGTTACATCTTTTGATTAGGTTTAGCCTACACACCAGCTACATAGGACACCACCAGCACAATAGTAAACCATTCTTCAAATGTAGTAATTTCAGGTAAAAGTACACAGATTAAGCCGACCAGAACGGAAAAGGTCAGAAAACTTTAAGAGTACACGTAGACACATCACACACATGTGATGTGTCAAGAAAGTTATTTTCAAATACATTTTAATAACCTGGCCCGTCATGCTTGGGTCAGGTTGTGCAACTAAATTATATGGTGTTTTTCCATCTCAGATGAAAGAAGCCAAAAGACTGAAGGAGTTCTTGGAAGATTACGATGACGACAGAGATGATCCAAAATATTACAGGTAAGGTGACGCTCAAATTCAACAGATTTTTACCAGTTTGTGACCAGTTGGTTTTCTTTTTTTTTCTTTAATGCTTTTCAGTATTTTTGACACAGCTCCAGTGAAGACCATTTTCCTGATTGTGTTTATCCTGACCGCAACTATTCACATTATCTTTGTCTTCTGTGACACTAGGGGCAGTGCCTTGCAAAAGCGCCTCCGTGACCGAGAGAAGGAGGTGGAGCTGGATGAGAGAGACCGAAAGAGGGAGAAGGAGGAGCTGGAGGAGATCAGACAGAGACTGCTGGCTGAGGGACACCCTGACCCTGATGCTGAACTACAGAGGGTGAGTCTACCTGTGGTATAAATAAATGCACTTTCCTATCTGGGCAGGAATAGTTTTACTGGAGGGAATAATTTAATCTCTTTTTTTGTGTGATCAATTTGTTATATTATTATGGAACAAAGGCAAGGGTTAAAGTCTTGGTCAAATTGGTCAAAGTAATAAATGACAGGTACTGGACATTTTAAGCCCCACTAGCAGTGGGCAGTTAGGCACTAAGTCTGTTCATCTAGCACTGTGGTCCCGATAGGAGATACCAAAAACTACAGGATTTCTCATTATCATAATTTTTTGTTTCCTTTTGTGTTACTGTGTGTGTGTGCGTGTGTTTGTGTAGATGGAGGAGGAGGCAGAGCGCAGGCGGCAACCTCCATTGCCCCTCGAACCTGAGGAGGAGGTGGCCCCAGAGAAACCTCATAGGGATAAAGACAGGGACCGAGACCGGGACAGGGATCGGGACAGGGATCGAGAACGTGAACGAGAACGTGATCGAGAACGGGAGAGGAGAGCCTCAGGCCGGGCTCCGGAGCCGCCACCCCGGGCCCCACCACCTCACTCTGACGATGATGTGGAGGAAGGTGAGGCTGAAGACTACCATGACTGTGAGGACTCCCAGGAAGCTAAGCCACACCTCAAACCCACGCTCCGCCCGATCACCTCTGCTCCTTCAGTGTCCTCAGACAGCGGGGCCGCAACTCCGAACAGCCCCATCGGTAACGAGTCTCCCTGCGGCATAATCATTCCAGGAGAAAACACTCCCGATGTCCACCCTCCTGAGGAGCATCGACCCAAGATGCTCAGCATGAGCATGAAAATGGGTGAGTGAAGCGGTAGAATTGGAGTGGGAACAGAATCGCGATTCACTGGGGGCTCATTCTGCTTTAGTGCTACAACCTTACATTGACTCTGTTTCTGCTCTATCTCCTCCTTTTTTCCACTCCAGGCTCCACTAATACTAATAGTCCCTGTCAGCCCAACGTGGTCAAGCGCAAGAAGCTGGCGCCGGTCGACAGTGTTTTCAACAAGTTTGATGAGGAGGAGGCTGATGAGCAGCCTCGTAAAAGAAAACTGGTGCCTCTGGATTATGGCGATGACGACAAGAGTCTGGGCCTGGACGGGGCTGAGTTGTTGGCAGGCAAACCTGGCGTTAACACAGAGGAGAAACGCAAGCACATTAAGAGCCTCATCGAGAAGATACCCACCGCCAGGCCTGAGCTGTTCTCATATCCTCTGGACTGGACGATGGTTGATTCGGTAAGGAGACAGTGGCTCTGACTTTATATTATTTGTGGCAAAAATATTTTTTGTCAGGGTTAGGGTCAGAATGTCAGAATGTATGTACAATTATATATTAAATTGTTACATCTAATGGTGCACAAATATGGCCAAGAAGTGACATCTAAAAAAATAATAATTGAGTATCCAACAGCTGCTCTATCCATTAAACATAATTTTATCACCCTTTTCCTGTCCTGGGGCTGTCATTAAACCTACAGAAGCTCCAAGTAGGAGTGTCAAGGTGGTGCAGGGGTAAGGTTCCTGCCCACCACCATGGAGACTGGGGTTTAAATCCTCCATGGTGCATCCAGCTTGGCTAAGCATTCCAACGAACACAATTGGCTATGTTTGCGGGTGGGGGTGGGGGGTGATCTCCTGTCGCCGTTTTAATGACTCTTATAGGCTGACTTGTTAAATGAGGAGTTGAACTGAGAAGACTGGTGTGTTGTTGCTTACCCCAACCAGTAGGGGTCAGCAGTGACTGGGACAATATGGGGAATTGGCATAATGGAGACGATATTAAAAAGGATAATGCCAAAAACAAGCTCCATGTAAATGTATAATATCAAAAATGTATATAGCGCTTTTCTAAGTACCCAAAGACGCTTTACATGGGGGGGAGGAGAAAACAACAAAAAGAAAATCAACTTTAATAAGAAAAACACTATACTCATTGAGATTAACTGTACTTCTCAGCAAATTCAAATGATTGTCTGGGTTGATTTTTCTTCCTGACTTAGACCCTGATGGACCGCCGTATCAAACCATGGATAAATAAGAAGATCATTGAATACATCGGCGAAGAGGAAGCCACTCTGGTTGATTTTGTTTGTTCAAAGGTCTGTGATCAGTTCTTTGTCCAATTTGTGCAGAAAAAAAAATCTATGAGAAGAAACGTAAATTGTTATGTAAGAATGAAATGTTGGTCTCTATGAAAATGTAATGGTGTTGGGAACTTAAGACACATATTTTCTCTGACTTTGTGTTGAATTTTGTGGTTTGCACGATATACCATTTTTGCCTCCCACTACTTAACATTGGCTCTGTATTCCTCAGGTTATGGCGCGTAGCACACCCCAGGGTATCCTTGATGATGTTGCTATGGTGAGTGGAATTTGGAAGAATCCTCACTCTTAGAAATGTCGGGATTCTTGTTTACATTTGTTAAGTGGCATGTTAAAAAGGCTGGGCCACCCTTTATTCATTTTATATATATATACGTGTATATATTTTTGTTATGTTTTTGGACAACGTTTTCAGGATTCACACATGTTCATGGAGATGCTGTATTCACACACAGGGCATCTGGACATTAGAATATGAACCGCCATGGGAGCTCAACTGCAGAAATGCCTTAAAATACTCATCCAAAACTGACGGTAGACCATATTACAGTAGACCATTTTAATTACAGCTACCAGCTAACTGTCCGTTTTTCCACAGGTTCTAGATGAAGAAGCAGAGGTCTTCATTGTTAAAATGTGGAGGCTGTTAATATATGAAACGGAGGCCAAGAAGATTGGGCTGGTGAAATAAAGACTTCATACCTGGAAGAAAAATAACCAGATATTTTGTCTCTGGCTTCCTCTTCACTAGAAAAATCATTTTGCTATCCATAATAATTATCAGCCCCTCAGACTGTAACCACGCAAAAAAAGACCCCCCCCCTCCTCCCCCATTCTTCTTTGGTTGACACCGTATTGAGGCAAAAGCCAGATTATGTATTTTACTTGTTTGTTTTCTTCTCCAGTGTATGGGACACGTTTTTGCTTTAATTTACTGTTGTCATCATGTCAAAGGCACTGCTCCGTTGTGTGAACTAATGAATAAAATACCTTTTTAGAAAAATGAAAAATGTATAAAATATCTGTTCTCCTTACTGTTGTGCTCTTTGAAATGCCATAATGTGGCTAGTAGAGTATAAGGTATTTTGACACGAAAACGTACCATCACATTGTATGGATATAGCAACACTACTATAACGTGTAGAACAGGAGGACGTGGCATGTTTGACATGACGTTAAGTTTAGAAGGGGGCGGGGCGGGAGGTTACCCGGAAGTGCTTTTATTCGGCACCAAACAAGCTAGCAACAGTGTTGCCATGTTCGCTTATTATAAGTGACTTGTGGCTTGTTTTTCTGTAAAGTTGCTTGTAAATTATTGGTGGCTGTGTTTTTTTGGGGGGCTTGTTTCTTAAGTGTAGTTGCCTATTTGGGCTTGTTTGCTAATGTTTAAACCAGTGGCTCTCGATTTTCAAGTCAAGGACCCCCAAATGAATATGTATTTGTCTGCAGACCCTCCCACCCCATCCAAAAATATTTTTTTGCCAGGGAGCCCCCCGCCCTCCATACAATATTTTTTTAATGTTTAAATGTTCAAAAAATAGCAGACCTACAAGCTCATAACTATGCGACGCGTTATGAGCTTGTAGGTCGGCTGCCTAGTCGTTCTTTTTTGGTGCTTGTTTTTATAGACCCGGTTGCTTGTTTCTCTCGCAAAACCTGGCAACACTTGTAGGCAATCGATTAGCCATTTAGCCTCTAGTCAACACGGGTATATCATCACATAACATGATGACACACGCCTCCTGCATGGCTTCATATTGTTAAAGGAGAATGATGTGGTAAATTGTGGTACGTTGTACATGAAAGACAGCGTGCCGGTACATGTTAGCTTGTGCTTTTTAAATATCTATAGCTCAGCTGAACTGGTGGTGAGGCCAGATGCTGCATCCATCGTCTTTGAACCGAGCTAACCTAGCTTAGATGCTAGCCAGGTAGCAACCTTTAGCTAGCACCAAAAGGAGGAAACAAACTCGCTGATTATATAAGAAACGTCAACAGTTCCACAGGTTGACATGTATGTGACATAGGCGCACACTGGACTCATAAGGTCTTTAAGTAAATGTTAAGTAAACGTTAACAAGTTTGAAGTTGGATTGATAAAGTATTTAGCTTTGCAGCAGCAGCACAGTCTAGGCAACACACGTCTGCAGTTATTATGATGGACGATTTAGGCTCGATCAGTGTGCTGTCTCTGTCCATGTTGGTGGGATGTTATGTCGCTGGGACCATACCTCTGGCTGTCAACTTTTCAGAGGTGAGTGCAATCTTTACACACGGCAGCTTTGCCTTCGTTAAGTTCCAAGGATGTGCAAAATGTCACCGAATGGACCCGTGCCGTTCACTTAAGTTATTGGTTTTCAATCTCAACCTTTCCAGGCCATGACCCCCCAAAAGAATCATATTTGAACTGGGGACCCCCCACCCTGACAAGCACTTGGAATGTAGGAGTTGAGGCATTCAACTTTCGATTCCATAGATAATTATTGTGAAAATAGCAGGTCTACAAGCTGAGCGAGGCGTTGTGAGTTTGTAGATCGGCTATTATCAATGTCCAAAACGAATAGACATTTCTTGCCTCAACAATAACTACCACTGCTTTTCACTTGGTTGCTTGCAGGAGAAGCTGAAGCTGGTGACAGTGCTTGGAGCAGGCCTTCTGTGTGGCACAGCACTGGCTGTCATCATCCCTGAAGGGGTTCATGCTCTCTACGAAGAGGTCCTAGAACGTGAGTTCTGATCTCCAACATTAGAATCTCTGCTTCCTTCTTGATGGACCAGTGGTTCTCAAACTTTGAAATTTCTACTTTTCAAGAACCCCCTTTAACTCTGAGAGTGTACAACGGGCCCATTTGGTTCCATTTGTACACTCTCAGAGTTAGAGTTACAGACTTGTAAGGGTCAATTTAGAACCCCATCAAGGACCGCTGATGTAGACACATTTTATGGTGTGTACTTATTAACTCGCATTTAATGACTTGCAGACAAATGTAAGTAGCATGTGTCCCGATTTTAAAGCTGTAATCCTTATTTGTTATTTTAATGAATAAACCTTATTTTAACCAATCTGTATGGTGGAGTATGGTCCAACAATATAACTAGCACATCTGCAGTGGTTGGCGGTGGTCTCTCTCCTCTTCCATTTAGACATTGGTGTCAGGGAGGACACCTACTGGTACTGCCTGAAGAGCATAAGCTCAGAATTTCACCCAGTCAAGTGTGCGTTCCATCTTAGCTCAGCAATCAAAATCCCAGGAATTACATACATTTTATGAATTGCCACTTTAAGTATAATAAATAGAGTCCTGAGATAGAGGAGTCTCTGTTATATGACTCATAGCTCAAATTCTGCTTGGGCTGTTGACTGAGGTCATGGGTACAGCTTGGGAACGTCTGCGGTAGAGTATGTTCTATTGCTTTTACCAGTTTGATCTGATTGAGTTAGATAGGACAATCTTCCCAACACAAACGGATAGATTGATGTCTTCATTGATCATTAAGTAAAATCACATGTCACATGCATACATTTGTAACAAACATCTGACCCACCTTAATCAACAGCATAACACAAAAAAAGCCTACAGCTTGTTTCCATTGTGGTCCCTCAGTATGAGGTGTGTATTATGACATGTAGTGTGGTGTAGTGGTGGGAAAAAAGGTTCATTTCAGTGAACGAACGATTTCGTTCACGTTCACGCCACGGCAATGATTCGTTCAAATGATTCGTTCACGTTCTCGTTCAGTAACGCTATTTTCTAGTATTCAAAATTTACTCGAGTAAAAGTACAAAAGTATTGGCATTAAAATATACACTTAAAGTACCAAAAGTAAAAGTACTAACATTTGAAAATGGCCGATCTAGATCTGCTATTTTCAAATAGCCTAGGTATAAAATAGGGCTAAAGTGGTTCATGTATGTTTTATAATGTGTGTAAAACACCATCGCGGGAGCGTCTTTTTAGCCGCATGCGCTAGCGAGCGGCTCTGTAAACAGCACCAGTCTCTTTCCGACACCTGAGTAAAAAGTGTCGACACCTGAGTGTCATTGGCTGTCCTGGCTGTCCATCACACTTCCCCGTTTTTAAGCTCCCCTTTTAAGCCAATGGGGAGACGAAAATGTAATGGACACGTTAGTCAACGAATTAGACGAGACGAAAATGTTAGGGCGGGACGAATGGAGAAGAGATCCAATCAGAATTACTCTTTTTGAGGGACTAGTTGGGAAGGGAACCAATCAGAACGATCCTCATTGTTAGTTAGGTCTATCCACCCGGAAGCACACCATATTAGGGGCCAGCATGGACGAACATCACAACAAGGCAACACACGGAGTTACACAGCAGAGAGAGAGAGAAAGGGAGACAGCTTCAGCCCAGGAGGGTTAGCCTAAATGCTAGCGTGCTTCATTAGACCTAGTTTGCCTATTAAGTTATTATTTGCCCATGTTCACACTGACTTCAATCTTAGCTATTGTTGGGAAGACCCGTGTGGTGTCACAAAATGTTGCCACCACTTATATAAAAAACTTTAGAGCGTTAATTTGCGACGCTAAATGTTGCCAGGTTTGGCGAGAGAAACAAGCAATCCAAAAAACAAGTAATCAGGTCTATGAAAAGATTGGGGCCAAAAAAGCCTGGCACAAGCGGCTTTATTATGACTTTGGTCATACTTGTTTTTACATCGCGCGTGAACCTAACAGTTTCAGAAAGTGAACGAACTCGTTCACGTTCGCGGCAATGAACTAGTTATTTTGAACGAATCAGTCATGAACGACACATCACTAGTGTTGTGCTGTTGGGTGCATGAGTGTTGGAAGGGCTTCCAAACTGGCCCAAAATAATGGAAAATACAATATATCCAACCAAGTAGGAAGCTCCTTGCATGCAACAAAATGTGTATTAGTACTATTAAAGTAGTGCACAAAAATGACAGAATTCAGACTGCGCTGACTTAACCACATGGACCCTAGCTCCCAATTTTGGGCATCCCATTATAGGCGAACATTCAGGGATAACGGGTGGACATTCACCTAAATTAGCAGATCTACAACCTTGCCTGCGTTATGTTTTGACCTTATAGGCTATTTTTGCTATTTGATGTACGAATAAGTATATATGGTTTAAGTAGCTAAGAAGTCAGGAATTCAACACAGTAGGCTGCAGACATTCAAGCAGCAGCACTGCACAAAAAATATATGGTTGCATGGAAGGAGCTTCCTACTTAGATGGAGAACAAAGTTCAACATGCAATGATAGTCTACTGTTTACACTATGTGTTTGTTGTGCAACACTGACTGTTAAGCACAAACAGTTGGCCCAGTTAATTTTCAAGCCTTATTTACATTGTCAGAAAACCATGATGTTCCACACAATGTTTTGAAGTGTTGTCTGTCTTATGTCTGGATTTCTGTCTCTTCATTAATGTACTATTAAAGGAAATAGTAACTCTAAGTCATGCCATGGTTAGTGATGTTAGGGGTTTTCAACTATCTAAGGATCTCGCGTTATATTTATGTGTGTGTGTGTGTGTGTGTGTGTGTGTGTGTGTGTGTGTGTGCGTGTGCGTGTGCGCTGTCTGTCTGTTCTCTTCACTTGTCTGACTGTAGGGGGGCACCATACTCACAGCCAGGCAGGAGTGGTAGAGGTGTCTGAGTCGAAGGGGGAGGCAGAAGCAGGCTTGGGGCCCAGTGTGGAACATGCCCACGGCCACGAGCAGCTCCATGCCTACATTGGAGTTTCTCTGGTACTTGGCTTTGTCTTCATGCTGCTGGTGGACCAGATAGGATCCTCCCATGTGCACAACAGTGATGGTCAGTTGTGTGTGTGTGTGTGTGTGTCAGAGGTCGCGTTAGTCCGATAATTGCCGGTTTTGACCGTTTTTTTATGACAAAGACCGGAAAAAATTAATCTCTCCGGACATCCTGACCGGTTGATAATGACACAGCTGTTCATTAATTATCACCGCAAAATTAGGCACATTTCAAATCCTCTGCTTTGCAAGCTCGCTCTCTCTCTCTCTCTCTCTCCCTCTCTCTCGCGCTCTCTCGCTCGCTCGCTCTTTCTCTCTCTCTCTTAACAGCGTGCGTGTGTTTCTGGGAGAGAGAGAGACGTAGAACTAAAATAATTTGTCACACGCTGTTAGGTTACACCTATTTCCTGTTACTAGTAACCAGTGTAAAATGTGCTGCATTGGGCGGTAAATGGGAGACACTTTATTGTGAAGGTAGCCTACAACAGGAAAAAGAGAGCTAGTTGTTGCTGCTGCTGCGTACAGACTGCGGTCTCGGCAGACAGACAGAGACACCGCGGTCCGGTTACAAGTTACATTATATAAAGTTGTGTATTTAACAGCCAGTTACACACAAGTTGTATCATTACGAGTTAGAATAGATCACAGATACTAGGCTAATACAAGGGCACTTGTGAGTAAAGTTGGCAAGTTGCCCTACAGTTTAAACAACAGTGCAGGTTGAAGATGAAATCTAACACAGATGCGTAAATACTCTTCACAACAGCTATAGGCTACTGCAACTATGGCATCGAGCTGAAACATGACGTTAATCATAATCGTGGACCTATTTTTAACTCTATGAGGTGGACACGTTAAAACGTTACCACTTTGAACTGAATAGCTCTATGAGGAGACGTCGAGACGACAAGATTCTCACAACTCATCAACTTTCCCACGGCTGTCCCAACTAGACGCACGGACGGCATCCACTGTCTAACTATACAGCATAACCTCCTCTTGTGAGTGAGTAGTGGTCTATAATGTATTGCCCTAACAGGTCAGCTGAGCCACATTATGAAGGATTAATCTGAAATGCCCAATTTTGTGCAGTGCCCTTTGATTAGAAAACGCAATTGATTATTGAGAAACCATTACGCACGCAGCATGCGCAAATGGTAATGTAGGTAATTAATGTATTTGTGTAAGATGACCCTGCTATATAAAATGTGTATATTATGATGGTTCATGTTCAAATAGCTTAATCCAAAATATAATGCTGTAGGCCTAATTGTTATGCTGTATTTACGCACCTGCTTGTCATTAATGCATAAAAATAATTATGACCGTTATTTTTGTCAGATGTCCGGTAAATTTGAATCCTTCCGGACATTGGGACCGGCAGATTAAAATCCTAGCGCGACCCCTGGTGTGTGTGTGTATGTACACTGTATCTATGCGTTTGTCTGTCTGGTTCTTATTAGCCCCTATCCATCTCTGTTTCAAGTGTAAATGATCTTTTTCATATTATTATGAACTTGCCATTTTTATCCCATCTTTGTGTATTATGACTTTCCAAGCAGTCGTATTGAACGTAGCTAGCACAGAAATGCATAGATCTCATAAGTAAAGTAAATAGCCATGTGGCCCATAGGGTAGGAGCCTATATCCTGTTTCTGTAGCTCGAGGCAGCTTGATGTACAAATACACCCCCTGGACATGATGCTAGTATGTCATGACGTTACTATGTCTCTGTGACTTACAGTACCTCCCAATTCAACCCTTAAAAATGGTGTGTGTGTGTGTGTGTGTGTGTGTGTGTGTGTGTGTGTGTGTGTGTATACAGTGTGTAATTGTGTATGTATATATACCTGTATGGTGAGTTGTGTTCATCACAGATGTCTCTCTGATTTGTATTTGTCATGTTTAGACCCAGAGGCAGCTAGAATCGCATCCTCCAAGATAACCACCACCTTGGGACTTGTGGTCCATGCCGCAGGTAGATTTGACACTCGATGATGCACAGAATATGCGATTGTTATCATGTTTAACTTGAGGGTTTTGGGAAACCAAGGTAGAGGGTTCAACTAGCCAGATACTGGTAAATTTAGTCAAGTCAGTCTGTTGTACCTGCCACTGTTGGGTAATCAAATATAATTTTACACATTAGATTTTTATACCACTACTAATGGTCAATTCCTACAATGTTCTAGCTTGTATAAATTAATCTGTGTCTTTGTACTTATCCTCCAGCGGATGGTGTGGCCCTCGGAGCGGCTGCCTCCACCTCCCAGACCAGTGTTCAGCTCATTGTCTTTGTGGCCATCATGTTGCACAAGGTAATACTGACCAGAATACTTCTAAAACACAAAACCGTTATCATTGTGGGGATTGACTAAAATGTGTGAACATAAATGTGCATGCAAAACTGTGTATATCCTAAAAACCCTGTGTTATTTGCAAGGCCCCAGCTGCATTTGGCCTGGTGTCCTTCCTCATGCACGCCGGTCTGGAGAGGAACCGCATTCGCAAACATCTCCTCGTGTTTGCCTTGGCAGCACCGGTCCTTGCCATGCTCACCTTCTTGGGTCTCAGTCAGGTAGGATTTTTTTAACCTTAGCATGGATACTCTTTAGAGTGACACTGTACTTGACACTAGTGTTTGAATGCCCTGAAAAACATTTATTTAATACCATGTCCTATCGCACGGCAGAAAAACGCAACAAAATATGAGGTATAAAAAATGTGAATACTAGCCGACACCAACTGGCAACTCCGGGGCTCCGGGATGCCTGACCTCCACTCCCCCCTGTCTAGCATTAGGGTCTTATGCTCTAATATCCTTTCTGGTATCCTTTGCCTTTCCTTGTTCATTCAAACAGTACTTCTCTCTTTGTGTGAGGTGCCGTTCTGGACAAAAGTCAAGCCATTTGCAATGAAACGGCTGTGTGTGATGAGTTATGGGATGTACACATGAATGTAAAAAAAAAAAGGCATGTTCCCATTTGTAATTAAATGGAGTTGTATATCTAACGATTGAGAAATCACATCCGTCCTTGTGTCCCTCTGCCTGCTCTATCTCCATAACCATAACATTTGAACCCTCCTGTAATCTCTTCCCCTCTACAGAGCAGTAAGGAGGCCCTGTCGGACGTGAACGCCACCGGTGTGGCCATGCTCTTCTCAGCGGGTACTTTCCTTTATGTGGCTACAGTTCACGTCCTGCCCGAGGTCGGCGGTGCCGGCCACAGCCACACAGGAGGGAACGGAGGGAAGGGACTAAGCAAGGTGGAGGTGGTAGCTCTGGTCCTGGGGTGCCTTATTCCCCTAGTTCTATCTGTCGGCCACCATCATTAGACCCCAGAACTGAAGTACCGGGGGGGGAATGAAAAAGGCTTTGAGGGAATGAAGAGAAAAGACAAACAGAGACCTCACACATCACGGATCTTAAATGTTTTTATTACTTTTGGTAATCTGTTGATGGGTCTGCTCAGACCAAAGCTTGCTCTAGTTTGACTGAGATGGATACCATGAGGCTCAGAGCTGAACTTGTACCAAGAACAGTTGTGGATGGATGAGGAAGTTGGGAATCTTAAGTCAGTGCCGCTACAACCCTCTTTCTCAGTGATCCTTAAGTACACAAACACACAAAGAAGCGTTTTGTGCTGAGACTGTTCACAAAAACTTTACAAAACCATGTACATCTATTAATTCCAGCAAAAATATAGTTCCTTTTGTTTGTTTTTTTAAACCAGGGGTGCACCCTTTAGGTTCAAATATCGCAATGGAGTCATGCTTCATTGTTACATAATGTTCAAATTCAAAATGAGCAATCCTGATTTCATTATTATGTTTTCTTAGATGGCAGTTGTCTAGTGAGATTTCAATTATCTTGATTTGAACTTGTGGACATAGGGAGGAAAGTGTAATTTTTTACCATTGTACAGAGTGGCTTTATATCCATCATTATCTAAATAAATTACACAGGTCTGTCTGAATGTTAAAGTGCCATAATAACAAGTAAAGTAGGAGTGGATACTTTTATTGTCGTAAGGACATCATGTTTTTATGTTGGTAAATTATCCTTATTTATTGTCTCGCCAGGGAAATTCTCAGTTTCTTTGCTTCAGTCATTCAACGAGCTACAGGAAGCATGGTGGGGGGAATGTACACCTGTCACCAGACAAAAACAGTCAAGTACATCTTTGCTGTGGCTGGGGACACTTTTGGAGTTCCTTTTCTTACAATCTAGTCGGTGGCTTACACATTCACTGATGTTTCAGCCACTGTGGCCTGTGGTTCAGTCCATGCAACACCTGCTTCAAATCTTGCAACGTGGCAGAACTTAGACCAGCCTCAAAACATGACCAACCCTTGAGAGTCCCTGTTTCAATCATGTGTTCAGTTGTTGAATCTTGTTTTTTTAGTTTCTTTCTACCTGAAAACGAATTCTAATAGAACTTGAATTAATTGTACAGAATTATTGATGTGATTGTTTAGAGAGATGTAATGGCTGTTTTGAGGAGGGGTTCAGTATTTCTAATACAGGTGTTGTAACAGTAATACAGTGCCTGGAAAGGGCATTACATGGAAGAACTGAAAATGGAAGGACCATAGGTTAAGTGTGTCTGTTCAGCTCTACAACCCTTTTCAACGTACCAAGGCTACAGTCATTGGCCAAGTTGACTTGTTAATGTCCTCATACGTGAGCAGTCTGCTTACATGTTTGGACTCTGGCTTTGTTTCTCAGGAGTGTAGCAGTGTCTCAGGCTGGAAGGGGACAGAGCTCTACTGTAGAATGTGTTCAAACAGGTTTCTGTGTGATTCACATGATGGGTTGATCTATGTCCTGACATCCCCGACATTAGCTATGTTTCCAATCAAGTGAACTGTAATTGTAAATCTTGAACTTTCATTTTCTACTTTACGGTACTCACCTGAGGGGAAAGTTTTGATTTCGTTGGCCAAGATTTTTTGCGACGAAATACAATAAATAATGTCAGTCATCTTTCCAAATATTTAACATAGCCCTTTCTGATGGAGCTCCTTGGTTATTCAGGTAGCCAATTGTCACATTTTCAAACTTAACATGAAAACCCCTTATTCCTTACAATTATGTGGGAACATAGCTATTGTGTCTTTTACTGTTGCTACTCTCTGACCCAATTTAGTGTAATGAAAGGACTTACATTGATTATGTTGAACCGTAGTTTAATATAAGAATATGTAGGTTGCTTATTCATCAGGACAAATGGGTTGAAGCAGTGAATGTTACTGTAACTGTATCAAGAACAAGAAAGAGGGATATTCATACACCTGGGGGGGGGGAAAGCCTCCAATATTTAAAATTTGCAATGCTTCGGTCACAAACACCTGTCTTTTTATAGTTATAGTTTTACTTTTAAATTATGTTACTGCAAATGTGCCTGCAAAAGCAGAGTCAATGTGTATTGTATATCTATGTATACTGTACAGACCCCCCCCCCCCCCCCCCCCCCCCCCATGAACTCTCACTCACTCACACACATGCAACCAATCGTAATTCTCTCAGTGTGACAGATACTCTGTTTTGTTCCTGGACAAAAGATGTATGGAATTAAATATAGTTATTTTTTTGTTGATGGAGAAGATTTAAACTAAAGGGTTGTACTTACAACTTGTCATTTAGCCACATGAAGCCTAGTGTCCCTATTGTGGGGTGAACATTTGGCAAAAATAGCAGACCGCTTTGCGACTTGTTATGCGCTTATAGATGGGCTATTTTTGGCAAAGAGATTTAGTGTAGAGGGGAAAATTGAGAGGACCAAGTACAGAGCCCTGGGGCACACCGGTATGTAACTAAGTATGTAGGATTTAAGTGGTTAATTACATAACTTCAACTTTCATATGAGATGAAAAAACATTGTTTTAACCACCCATTTCGGATGCCTATGTCTTTGCATAGATAGGAATATGGTGAGATGGGATGGATAGGAATATGGTGAGATGGGATGGGGGCAGTTTGCATGCAGACCTTTAAGCTGCATGACAATTTTGCTTTCTCTTTTTATACTGTAGGTGTTCAAAAGGGACCCCCCCCACCCCCGGCTTTCGGACAAGGATAGGTAGCACTCGGGGTTCCTTTTTGGTTTTGGGGTAAAGGGGTGTCCTTTTTCTTGTCATTCCATGAAGGGTCTGCCTTATTTCCATGTTTTGATTGCAAAAAGCAGTTGAGAAGCAATGTATTTCATGACAAACGGATTAAATTTTGTTTTTGTTTTTTATGAAGTGGTGCAGTCTGAAATGTGATTGTTGTAATGACTGGATTATGGGATAAGTAGAGAGGCCTTAATTATATGATGCTTAAGGGTTTTTTCTGTAATGGGTATGTGCGGGCCACCCACTGAGAAAGAATTTAGCTGTTTTTGATCAAATAAAAAAAAAAGTAAAATTGTTCATTGTATCATAAACAAAAATTGTCACTTAGTGAGCCAAGCAAGCTGCAACCTGCAAGACAGAAAAGGGTGCCAGTTGACGCACACAACTTTACATGTATCGATTGGCAAAAGGTTCAGCACCACTGCCAATGGGTGTGCATGTTCAGCACCATGGACAGCGCCATGGGTTTGTCATTAATAGAGATCTGCTTAGCACAATTGCTGAGGCTATTCCAGAACCGTGGTCGGTGCCTTGTTATCTAGTCAGATAACAAGGATAAAAATGTAAGGTAGACTAAACTAGCGTGACAGGCAACCAACTGGTAAATTAAGATTCCCACACAGCCGTATAGCCTTAAAAAAAAAACATTTTTACTTTTTTTTTTAAACGTGGTTATTATTTGAAGCATTAATCCTATTGTAATTCATTGATATTTTCTGAATATTTCATTATTGTTCATCACTTCAATATAAAATATTGATCGTTGGAAGCGCTCAGGCCTGCACAAAAGGTTGTGTACCCATTTACAAATTTGTAGTTATAGCGGAGACAGTATTTTGAAATGTATTCTATCTGGAGGCTCAGTTTAAAAATGTAAAGCTCACTATCTTAGTTTGAAAAGAAAATATGTTCTGATTATATTTTCTTTCCCGGTGGGAAGTGGCAGTAGAACCATCAATATTTTTTATAATCTCTTATGCATTAACTATAGGTCCTCTTATCTCTTGCCACATGTTCTATACATTAATCTGTTCTCATTTAAAATGTTCACTTGCGTATGAAACCTCTGTCAGTCTCTGACCTCACATTCTCTTTACTAGTGAGTCCTAGAGCCAGGACTCTACTATTACAGATGTTCATGTGATTCACTGCAGGAAGGATGGATGTATGGGTAGATGGATGGATGAATGAAGGGAGAGTCTAGCAGTCAGACCTGCCAAGAGAGGCTAGAGGCCATTGTTGTTTGTACTAGTACTGTAATTTGAACACTGGTTGAGTGTTTGACAGGAAAGTATTGACCTAGCCACAGATTTAGCAATTCACTACTAAAGCTTCTCTCTTTCCTGCCCTCCCACTAGCCCCCACCCCATCTCACCCTCTCTCTGTCCACTTCTCTCTCATCCCTGTGTTCATCCCCGCCATACAGTCTGCCTCCAGCTGACGTCCGTATTGGCAGCAGCATCATTCCACCCTGCTGAGTTATTGGAATTAGTTTGCTCCCTTTTCTGCATTGTGTCTGTGTGAGGGGTATGGGCCGTTGTTATTGTTATTGACCGACTGTGTTTTGGTCTATATTTAGTTCTATTGACATTTCATCTTCACCACGGCCCCACCTCCCTCAGGGGAAAGAGACATAGGATGTTCTCTTCGTCCAGAAATTCTCTGTTATCGCCCTGGTCTTCCATGGAGCAGGCCGATTCTGAAGTGCTGGACATCAGCACCAAGGTGCAGCTGCATGGAGTTCTGTGGAAGAGGCCCTTTGGACGCTCATCTGCCAAGTGGTCCCGCAGGTGAGGTTGCATCAGTCCCATCCAGAATACATGGTATAATCCTCAGTGTTAATTTAACTCAGAGTGCGGGTCCATTTGGTTACATTTGTATACTCTCAGAGTTACCGATGGATACATTAACACTGAGGATTCTACTGTGTACAATGATTTCACTGTACTGTTGAACTACTGCTGTTAAACCAGTTAAAATAGCTTACCACACAGAATAATCAGGAAGTGACCAAACTTGAGATAATCATGGGCAAATATTTGAGAGTCAGTTTTATACGTACCGGTACGTATATATATACGCAGTTGCATTCTCCTCATCCAGTAAAATTTCAGTTAATCAAAAAGGCCAAAATCCAAATGCTACTGTGTATACCCTAATGTTTATTGAGATTTAATTTAGTTGCAGCATTAGAATTGCAAAAGCTGGTTGACAAGTGTCATTTCCAGCTAAGGCCATCTACCATCAAGGTGACTTAAAAATAACGGACAGCACCAAATGTCAAATTGATTGTGCTGTGATTGACTCAATAATAACACATGTACAGCATGGATGTACGTATTTGATGCTTCGGAACAAGACTGTCTATATTCAAAGCTGATCTTGACATTTCTGGACCACTATATTTTAGTGATGCTCTTAGTTTACATAATAATAATGTACTTACTCATTGAGTGCCATTAACATGTTTCACGTGTTTTAGCGCTATGGTGTTGAGTGCCATTATCGTGTAAAATTGTAATGGCCAGAAATAGATAATAATAATTTGGGCACTCAATGAGTTAAAACAACAATAAATAATGCATCCAAAACCTCCACTTGACATGCCCTTGCACACTTAAATATTTAGCATTCAGATCACATACTGTATTTAGGATTTTCTTTTCTGTTAATGCTCATTTGAGACCTGGGGATTTGCTAAGCTGTTGTGTAGGCCAGAGCATGGATGAGCTGGATGAATTAGTGTTTCTGAATTGATGCCAAAAAATGAAATAAACAGCCATTGTGATGTGACCACTGAGCAAACATTTAGCTGTGGTTGACTGACTCTGGTGACAGTTTAAACTGTGACATGAATGGTATCATGTCAACAGCCAACTAATGCATAATCAAGTCCTCCCCTGTGACTGGCTTTAATTAGTTGACAGTTTTAACCTCTCCCAATTGTCTTTCAAATCAGAAAATCTACTGCCAAGTATGAGGGTGATACCAGGGATCTGCTTTGACATGTGATGCAATATCAAAATGATTTACATTGTTGTTGCATACCACTATATAATGAAAAAAAATCTAAAATCATATTCTCAATTGTATATAATCAATGTTTAACAGGAAGGATGCAACACTACTTTTTAGAGAATCATTTAGTCACAGCCTGTAAACTGCAACAAATGCAGATATTGCTTGTCTTTGGTACCACTGAAATAACTGACTTGTAGTTGTCAATATCTTTATTGGTGTAGATTCTTCATCATCAAAGACAGCTTTCTTCTCTACTATGCAGAGAGCGAGAAAAGATGTTTTGAGTCCAATAGATACTTCAACATTCACCCGAAGGTGAGTTTTCATTGAGATGGCCCAGTTAGAAGCAGGGAGACCACAGTACACATCTATTGCATTCCAAAATATCCTCAGGCGCGACCCTGCAGCATTCCTTTTTGAGCGTTCCTTCATATAGACAAATGCTGTAATGACAACCGAGTTACGAGAGATGTCGCCAAAACATTTATGTTACACAGTATGACTTTAAATTTGATGGACTTCATGTAATATTATTTAAACATATTTTTGAAACATTTAACAACGGTACATTATATATTTTTCAAAGCCTTTCAAATATTTTCTCATGGAACACCTGTAATTAGCCATGGACCACTAGTGGTTTGCGAACCATTGGTTGAGGAAAAACTGCTCTATTGTATGTGTCTTAGGGAGTCATTCCTTTGGGAGGATGTGTTGTAACTGCCAATGAAGACATGGGCATGCCCTTTGCCATCGCCATCAACCTGGAGGATTTCTCTGTAAGGACTCGAGCCTATCTCTGCTAAATTCTTCAGTCTATTTATAATTCATTAATTTAGCCTGCAGCATTTTGTTATGCGTTAATAGCTTTCTATGTTCTTGATGATATAAAACTATATAAATAACTAAATAAAAAATATAAACTTATTTTGCAAGCCAGGGACCCAAATTGACCAAATTTAGTCTTGTTATTAGATAATTTCCAGATATTCAGGTATGAGTTGTCAACATTTCATGCAAACCTGCTGTCTCATTGGACTGGGACCAGAGTACACGTGGGGAGAAAATGAAAAATATTTTAAGAAAAATGTATATTTTCTTAGTGCGAAGCAAAGATCAATCAACAAGTTTGCCAAGATCAGTTGACAAGTTTGTCAAGTTTGTACAAGTTAATCAACCAATAGCAAGTGAATTCTAGATAGAGGCTTCAGTTCAAACATAAGGCAAATTACATCTAAATGAAAGCCTTTTGCCCCACATGTACATTATTGCCAGCTGTAAAGTGGGTATGATAGCTGGATAAATGCTGATGTACAGTATTCTGTATTAACCCCAAGGGTATCATTGCCTTGGCTGCTGATTCGGAAGAAGAACAGAGTCAGTGGTTGGAGATGCTGCAGGAATCAGGGAAAGTGTGAGTACTGCCAGTACAATTTAGAAGCACGAGAATACTCCAGAAAACTTCCAAGTTAACCTCCTTTGCATATCATTCAAAAGCATTTGCATTTTGCAATGGTAAATTGATTCCCTGCTCGCAACCGAACACATACACAAGGTACATGTAAACATAAAAGATACAAGATACTGTACATTGAATGAACAATCAACAAAGGGCAGAGAATGACCAAAGAAGTTGTGGCATGGGGAAAAGAGATTCCGTCTTTTACAGTTGAGCTGGTTTGTGGCACTTTGTGGATCATTCTGAACTCCACTTTCCCGCTGCATGTCGCACTGTCTCCCACTTCCAGCACTTGGAAAAACGCCCAGCTGGGAGAGGCCATGATAGAGAGTCTGGAGGCCCAGGGACTGCAGCTGGCCAAAGAGAAGCAAGAGTATATGGGTAAAATCCAGAGTGTTAACAAAAAATGGACCCGTAAGGGTCAGTACAAGTCAAAATGTCCGGATCGGGGAAGGAATTTTATGTTCAGAAAAATACATGAAGAATTAAAGGTAGGATAAGTGATTTGCGTTGGTTAAAATAATTGTTAAATAGCTCTGTATTCTGATAGTACTCATTGCTATAGAGTGTTTGTTCAGTATTAGGAGTCTCCTTGTCTCTCCACCTCTTTATAAAACAGAAAATGCATTTTCGTTTCAGTTTCATTTACAATTTTATCCAACCAGTATAGAGAACTCAATCAGGATACAGATTAAACAAGTGAAATTGGAAGTGATGACACTAAGAAATGAGCATGCAAAATTGGAACTGGAACACTATACAAATTAAGCTTAAAAATGGGTACTTTCTCCTGATTGGCTGAGATTTTGACACCTACCGAAAAATGTATTTTCTGTTTATTAAAGAGCTGGAGAGACGGGGAGACTCCTGTTACTGAACAAACACTCTATAGCAATGATTACTATCAGAATATAGTATCTTAACCTTTTAACAAAATACTTTTTGTTTTAACCCTACCTTTAATTATTAAGATGAAATGGTTGTGTTTGTGTAGATAAGCTCATGGAGGAGACAGAGGAACTGAGCCATCAGAGAGAGCAGAGAGAGGTAAGATGTTTCTGTAACTTACTCCATTGACATGGTGTGTGTGTGTGTGTGTGTGTGTGTGTGTGTGTGTGTGTGTGTGTGTGTGTGTGTGTGTGTGTGTGTGTGTGTGTGTGTGTGTGTGTGTGTGTGTGTGTGTGTGTGTGTGTGTGTGTGTGTGTGTGTGTGTGTGTGTGTGTGTGTGTGTGCGTGCGTGCGTGCGTGCAATTGTATGTGTGTTTCAGTGCATTTGTGTACTAAGTGTCTGTGTAAACTTAAACTTAGTACAATCATTCCACACCTACAGTACACACGGTTGTTTCATACTTGTTTCTTGTGTTTCTTGGGCTTAAGTGGTTAATGCATGTGCACGTACATGTCTGCACAGGTGTGTGTGTGTGTGTGTGTGTGTGTGTGTGTGTTTGAGAGAGTGAGAGAGTGAGAGAGAGATAGAGGTTGATCCTTGATCCTGATACATCCGTGTCGTGTATGTGGTGTTCAGGAGCTGGAGCGTTTGAACCAGGTCCTGGAGGAGGAGAAGCTGAAGTTTGAGGAGGTTCTGTTGGAGCTGAAGTCAGAACAGGAACAGATCAAACTGTAAGACAAATATTCATAGATATAATTCTAATATCTGCGGGAAATATGATGCAGTTAAAATTGACATAGAACCAAATCAACACGACAGGACACAAATCATTCTTTAAGGATGTTTTGTCATCTTATTGACAGGGACTTGGATGACACAGCTCAATCTCTGAAAGGCGTGGAGACTGAAAAAGAAGAGCTGAGCAATTTAACAATCATGCTTCAGAAGTCCATTGAGGTATGAGTTTGACCAAAGAGTATGTGCTTCAGTATTAAGTGTCAAGTTCAGTAAGGTGCAAACATTTAGATCAATTCTAGTTCTACCAACTTCTTAAACAGAAATAAGTAGAACAAAACCCTACAGGCTGACAAAACTTACAATTGACTGAGCTAGAATGTTCCAGCTAATTCAGACTTCAGCCAATAATGGATAAATAAATACATCCTTTTTAATATACCAGAGTGGGGTTCTGCAATGTGTCTCTTTAGCCCTTCCCTTGTGGCTCCCTGTAGCTGTACAAAACATATCAAAATTAACAATGTTTATTCTTTTCACATTTTAATTTTAATTTATATATATTTTTAAATCACATATCCAGTGCCTTATTTATTAACAAACCGAACAAGAAAATAGCATTTGATCAACTCTTTCATTTGATGATTAGATCAACATCACTGTCCATGAACTGTCCTAGCAAGGGAAATGGTAGTCCTACTGGGATTTCCAGACAGTGTAGGGAGGGAGTTGGCTCAGATTATGGCGCTCAGATTATGGCAGGTGCTGGTGGCAGTCCTTGCCCTAGTTGGCATGAAGCCCTTCCCGGAATCATCAAAGGTTTTCTGCTCTGTGTTTTGGTTCCTTTAAGCCCAGAAAAACTCCCAATATCTCCTCAGCTGTGAATTCTACCACACCACTGCTGTTGGTCTCTCATGGTGACAGTTTAGCGCACCATGGCACTTTAGCTTGAGCTAAATGGTCAGCTACTGGTATCAGCACTAAAAGTTAAGTTTATTATTTAGTTATGTTTATTATATACAATACGTACTATATAAGCTTGGCATATAGATTTATGCTAAGCTTTTATGTGTATAGGAAAAGGCCCAAAACATACTCTCAAGTCTAGGGAAGCATTCTCTACTTCTTCATTCTTTCAGGAACTGTCCCAAGAGAAGCAGCGAACCCTGGAGCTGCTGGGCATGAAGCAACACAACGAGGACACCGAGACAGGAGAGGAGAACTCTGAGTCAACCAGAAGAAAGGCTGAGGACAGAGATGACTCTGGGGAACTCCTCCAGGACCTACGTCACATAGAAGACCAGATGAAGGTCCTTCTAATGGGGAAGGACCAGGCAGAGGAGAAGTGAGTGCAAGCACTATCAATCTGCAAGTAATGGTTTACTGCAAGTACTTGAGACAGCATCACCTATTAGCTTTGAATGCTATCCCGAAATGCAATGTGGGTAGAATCTCTGATTCCCTAAGACTACGGGGTCATTTATGAAATGTTTCCAAAGGTCTGGTGTTATGGCCTTCCCAGGGTTTCCTAGCTGCTAATGGTCGAGAGAATTGACTCGCTGGTGGAAATGTGTATTGATCCCTTAACAACCAGTCCATCGAGTACAGTGGGAAATGGGATATTACAGGCTGCTGGTATCGACTACATAGCACTAATGTTCTGTGCACATTGCACAACACAAGGGATGGGCCTCACTCAAAGGCCACGGACGGCAAAGTGAAATTTATCAAGGCTAATCTTGTGATATTTCCTGTTTGTGAGTTTGACTGTGTGCACAAAGGCCTTTATTGTCACACTTCTGCTCTGTCACGTTCTAATTGTCATAAGTAATAGTTGGATGTACTGTCAACCGATTTGTGAAGAAAATCCCCTGGTGGGTGTTCGGCTCAACCCAGTAATGATGACCTTCTAGGGCTGTGTGTGTGTGTGTGTGTGTGTGTGTGTGTGTGTGTGTGTGTGTGTGTGTGTGTGTGTGTGTGTGTGTGTGTGTGTGTGTGTGTGTGTGTGTGTGTGTGTGTGTGTGTGTGTGTGTGTGTGTGTGTGTGTGTGTGTGTGTGTGTGTGTGTGTGTGTGTGTGTGTGTGTGTGTGTGTGTGTGTGTGTGTGCGTGCGTGCGTGTGTACACATACTACATACGTGTTTTCTATATAGCTTAAAGGGCAGAGCACTTCCTGGATTATGGGTTTGATGATTCCCTATGGCATCACTCATGCTTAAGATGTTAATACTGGGGATAAAAGCATGTACCAAATGGCATATGTTATACGTTATGTCATAATGTCGCTGTCAGGCGGAAAGCTTGTATGTCCAAAACTGTTACTTTTCAGGAAATGGATAAAAGAACCTGTGTTCCAATGGATCCAATGTAGTTATTTAGTCAAAAGCTGTTGTTAATTTTTTTTTTGGTTCAATATTTATAAAACCCAGACACACTTTGACAAAAAAATTATAATACAAAATAATTCAAAAATAGCAGATTTACAAGCTCACCACGTGTGTTGTGTGCTTGTAGATTGGCAATTTCTGTCACTTTTGTGTGACACTATGACAAAGTAGGGCACTAATTTAGAAAGAAATTGAAATAGGTTGGAGATACAAGGTTTCTGCCTGACTGTTACACTGTGCTCCACTGTTTGCGTCCTGGATGCTCTTATACTCTACAGGCTCAGGAAAAACGAGCAGCGAGCCAAAGTCCTCCAGGAAGAGAGGGAGTTCTACTCCTCCCAGGCCCAGGCGCTGCAGCAGTCGCTCACACAGCTCACTGTGGACAAACAGCAGACGGAAGCAGAGCTCAAGGTAAACCCGACATGTCTGCTACTTGTTTGTTGAATGCACTGTCTCCCCTTTGAAATCATTTAATTTACTAATACTGGTAGTTTACTTGATACTGTATATCTCAGGATGGTTTCATTACAGAAAAACATACAGTAGTGTATTTTAATGACTGGTGCTACTGGAATTTATTTGCACATTGATATTTTATTATTGTACACTAGTCTGAGTTTTTAGGGAAAATTCAATGTCTGGAACTGTCTGGAAAACTCTTAAAATAATATTATAACTCAAAATACAGGACTGAATTGACAAACATTAAGATATCTTCAAAATACAGAGAGAACTCATGTGTAACACAGTCACTGGAACTAAATAGCAGTAATGGACTCTTTCTTTGTTTCACCATTTACTTTACTTTATTATGGATCCACCATTAGCACTTGCCTAAACATGGCTATTCTTCCTGGGGTCCATCACACCCACGATACAAGTCATACAAATCAACACACAATAGACACAACAGACACAACATAGTTCACCTATGATAGAAATTAGAATCTGGTAAAATATAGAAAATAAAATAAATTTAAGAGATATACAACTTTACAATATTTTACATTTCATAATGAATAACCAAGGTTCTTTTTTACTTACTCCCCACCCCAAAAACAATCCATCAGCATTAAAATATAAATGAATGTATCTTTGTGTAAGTTCACACCCAGTACATAGTAAAGTCTGTAGTATTAATATCACTCTGAAAGTGTAAGCAAAGGGTATTTTACACTTTAAGTCCTTTTACAATCAAATAAACACTCTGGATTTGACTGTTGATCTGATCTACCTCAAACTGTTGGGAAGAGGTCCTAGGATCTGCATATCAGATTGCACTTACTGTAGCAAAATATCTCAAATGATTCCTCTTTTCTATTTCTCTGCATTGGATGACTTCACTGTACTTCCTTCATCTCAATTACCACCTTTCAGTCAGTCAGACAGACATGCTCAGTAAATGTTTATGTAATAATGCTTATAGTAATTTCTAATCTGAAAATAGCCGCATGACACCAAGTATAAATCAGGCTTAACAGTCCTCTTCCTCCTTTTAATTTACAAATAATTCTCAGTGTTGTTTGTGGGATTTGATGCAGTAGGCTCTATGAACAGCAGATATTGGCAAGAAATTGGGCTGCTCCCTTACTTCCTTCACAGGTGTTAACTTTGATACTAATTAAGGCTCAAATGGAACAAAGCCAAAGAGGCTGAGCTTAATTAGTATCCTTTAATTAGTGTAATTGGTAACACCTCTAAGGAAGTATAGATTCAGCCCAATTTCTTGGCAATATGGCTGCTGACTGCTGTGCATAGAGCCTACACTGTAGCATTCAGGTAAACTGTCTTCCCAATCGCAGAGTTGAACATTTGAATTGACTTTCATTATATGAATGTTTCTGTTATTGCTTAAATTCTCTATCTGTAGGCGTTTGGGTGGTGCAGGCCAGGGGTAAGGTGCCTGGCCACTGACCATTCATTGATACTGGGGTTTGAATCCTCCACAATGCCCTATGACTGTAGGGGGAGAATTGGGAATTGGCATAACGACTAAATTGGGAGAAAGCAACAAAAGATAAAAGCTAAAACTAAAACCAGTTTGAAACATTGTCCTATGTGGCTGACAACATGCACCTGATATGCAAAGGTGATTAGAAACAAACTTGAGACTTGTCAATAATCTCCTCCATGTAGTAGCTAGGCCTAATCCCCCTGCTGGTTGTGATGGATACAGTGTGTGTGTCCTGTGGAGTAATATTCCTCTAACAACTGTATTTCCAACTAATTCTTTTAATGTTCTCCACTATCGGCTAAACACCCTCATGATCCTCTACTGTATATGCTCTCTTTGCTATTGCTTTCCACTCTACTGGCTTTATCCTGTAATCTGATGATGGAGTGTCCTTTCCTGTGGCTCCCAGGCTGAGATGGAGTCTCGGGTGGAGTTGGAACAGAGGTTGAAGCAGGCAGAGGACGCCCTGCAGGACCTGGAAAAAGGTCTCAACTCCCTGGAACGCACCAAAGAGAACGAGGAAAGGATGAAAGGTGACGTCACTCATCTGAAGAGTAAGTGACACATCTGATCTCTGTTGAGTCCAAGAAGGTGAATGCAATTCTCTTTTAATAAACACACAAATTATTTAGGCACAACATAACATATAATTCAAAAGTGAGATGTACTCCTGAAAATTCCTAGGGGTACAAATTCACTCTCAAAACATACACAGACAGAACCATGTGCAACTACAGATACATTGATCTTTGACTGCCCTCTTCTGGAAAGAGCATGATTTACACCTGCAAATCTCTGATTTATTTGTTGTTTAAGTGGAAATACGTTTGTATCAGCAATTGGAAGTATTTCAGATTCATGAAATGGGTTTGTGTGTCTGTCTACATTATGTCTGTATCTTTCATTTCTGTTTGTATTGTTTGTACATTTACAGTAATAATGCATTTGAATTGCATATTGCCATAGAATTACAAAATGTGTGTGTGTGTGTGTGTGTGTGTG
This sequence comes from Gymnoscopelus microlampas, assembly GCF_963454915.1. NCBI lineage: Eukaryota > Metazoa > Chordata > Actinopteri > Myctophiformes > Myctophidae > Gymnoscopelus > Gymnoscopelus microlampas. The sequence continues at coordinate 17,334,485 of NC_139957.1, read as the reverse complement.
TGTGTGCATGTGCACATACACGCATCTACAGTATGTTTTTGCCATGCTATTTTCAGAGTTCTTTGAGGATTGCATCTGTGCAGCAGAGATTGAGGCCAAACTTCCCTCCATAATGAAGAACGCTGTGTATCTCCACAAAGCTACAGCCCGGCGAATCAAGAGCTGCCGGATCCAAAGGAGAGCCTCCAGGCGTCACTGGCGTAAGACACTGATGAGAAAGACATACTCTGACAACATGCATATTTTATGGTTGAGGAACCTTATGTACTTGGGCAGTGAAACGCTCACTTATCATTAGTAGTAAAAAGAAAAGACGAAGCACTGCAGGGATCAGTCAGTGGCTCTGATAGAAAGGTGCTCTTTGGTGATACAGGTAGGAACATATGAACAAAAAAGGGTTTTCAAAGTAGCAGCAAATTATGATCCCGTCATAATTTGTTGCCTTGCTCTAAATAAATCTATATATATTTTTTGTTTTTTTTTAGTATTGCATAACAATAATAACTGGTGCCCTTCAGGGACCTACTCGGGGACCACGCAAGTGTGCAACTGTATCTGTTGTCAGAGTACTCGCTACAGACACACAGTTTTTGTGAAATTATAGATTGTTATTTTTTTTTACATTTATAGTTATAAGCAACAGTAGTAGCAGTGGAAATGATAATAGTAGTAGTATTTGTAGTAGCTGTTATAGCGGTATAACAAGTGGTATATAACTAGTAATATTATATTAATACTGTCATCAGTAATATTACTTCCGTTTGTTCTACTGGGTCGAGTCTGTTCAACATGTTATAAAAAAAAAGAAAAAATAATTCACGTTGCCTGCTTGGCTGTGGAAATTATAACATAAACATAATTATAACAAAGAAATGTTGTGTTATCTGTAAGGCACTAATGCTGTTTTGAAGTATTATAGTATATCAATATTTTGTTTATAATTGTATCATAATTATTACCAGTAGTAAGTCATGGACATGGTAGTAGCAGCAGTGGACTAGCATTATGTTCATTTATCATTTTGGTATGATACACAGGTTCTGAAGCACTGCGATTTCCATAAATTCATACTGTTCTCTGCAGTGAAGCAGTCCAAGTCATTCGCCGTCCCCAACAGTGAAAGGGCGAACATGGACGAGCTGAGGGAGACCGCCCGGCGACTAACATCTGACAGCAGCTTCAGAGAGAGTGTGTACAAGATCATTGCCCGCAAAGACGCTACAAACAACCCAGCCGAGGACTAAGAGGTGGGACGATGAGAGAGTGTTGGGGACAGTACGAGAGGAGGATATGGATGGAGGGAATGACAGAAAGGGAGGATGAGCAAAATGGGAAGAAAGGACAGAGAGCAGAGACGGGCATGGAAAGACAGAGATAGATGTAAAGAGAGGGGGATAGAAATGGGTGGAAAGACAGAAAGATTCCCGCGTGGATTCCTCTTTACAGGAATAATCCTTAACCTTATGTTGCCATGCCTCAAGAGCCACTCTCATACTTTACAGCCCCAGAGATAATAGTTGAATCTTCAGAACTGGTTTGCAGATCATTTGACTTTTGGTTGAATTCAAAAGCCACTCAAAACAAAGAAGTGAGACTGAATAGAAAATACATAAAACAACATTAATATCTGGGAATTGTATTTATCCCAGGACACCCTTCCTTACAATGTTTTCCTCATTTGATTTAGCAAATAATTATACTATATTTCTGTTTAGAAGATGTGTAATCACAACAAGAGTGAAACCTATGATTGGAATTAAGGCTGCAGCATCCTCAAATGAAGTAGAACTGTCTTTGGCCGGTCAGTAAGAACAAAATGACATTGTTGCGGAGCAAACAAACAAATGTTTCAGCAGTTCTTGCACCTCCAAGATTTACTTCAGGGTATAACAGTTTCATCCTCATAGAACTTTGTTTCAGCAAGCCAAAAAAACATTCAACTTTGTTTGGAGTCTGCTGCCAGCTTTAAATTCAGCCAGTGTCTCATTTTGCTTTAATATGAATTTACAAAATGATAAATTAGAATACAAATTAATGGTAAAATAAAGTGACTATGAAAACTATTGTAGTGTTCTATTTTATCAGGGGCCTCTCAAAGACCCCTCCCCATAAGGTGTCATAGTATATTACTTGGCACTGTATAAACAAACAAAAAACATGCAAGACTATATTAATTAAGTCTAATATGAGATGTTGTCACTTTTTGAACAAATACTACTGCGGTTGATTGTTAACAATTTCTAGTATTTATTTAACAAAAACAGTCAGTGCAAACAAGCCTTGGAAAAACTTTTGCATTTATTTTTCTGGCATTTGATTGTTACACAGGTTGTGTCATGGGTCTGAAAAACTGAACAACTCACAGATATGTCCTTCATAATGGCTTCCTTCACCAATCCATTAATGCTACATAACCTGTCCTCAACAACATAACTTAATGTATTGCACAGAAGCAAGCATTTTATGTAAATAAACAACTGGTAATTATACAAATCTTAAGTTAAATGAAAACGAGTGATGGTGTCATGAGAGTTTGGGAGGAGGAAAAATAAACCAACACGTTGAGGTTATGGAACAAAATATTGCAGTTGTATGGACTGAATGACATGCCTTGCTGTTAATAAAGCTGTGTTTGAACCTTGTAGTACATGTTGATTCTCCAGCGCCCCCCAAACCCTGAGTCCTGTGTTAAGCAGCATGAAGATACATGAACCCTCACAGGAACACACTGACCCTTGTAAAGCGTAATTTATATTTCGATGAGAAAATAATTTGTTGAAATAACAGATTTTCAAGATAATGTATAAATTAGGCTTGAGCTCTAATGAACGCTTCTGAAAATAGTTTTTGTCAAACGAAATGTTCTGTGTATTAAAACACTTTTTCAGAATGAACTTATGCAGCTGTTGACCTTGTAAGTCGCCCTGGATGAGAGTGTCAGCTAAAGGCCTTTAAGTGTAATGTAAAAGGTATTGTAGACCTCCACTCTGCTGAATGAGCTGAAACGAAAGCAACACTGTCAATTGTGATGTATAGAATTTCTATCAGAGCAGTGAGTTTCAACGTCTTCTGAAGTGAGCTTATTGGATTTCGCCAACTTGGCTACACACAACCTGATTACTACTATAGTAAAATGGCTGAAGACTTCTGTAGCATTGCCTAACAGATAGCAGCGCCATCATTCTCCCCTCCTCCACTGGGACCTGTGGGTGATTAAAAAAAGACATAAGTGAAAAGTTATATGCAGTGACATACACACACATACACATAGTAGGGATAAATACACCGTACAAGGTTGGGATCAATTTACTGTAATCCCCCTCAATTCAAAATGGAAACTTGAAACTGCAATTCACATAGTAATGAGTGCCTTCATTCACATTTTCTGTGTCGACTGGATATAAGATATTTTATATTTGAAGCAAATTCACCTCCTGTTTGACTGAACTGAATAGCGAATAGAACATAATCCTGACACACAAACAATACCACAAGAGATCTCTTACTGAGAGAACCAGGTCATGAACAAGGTCAAATCTTTACTAGAAAATGTATTTTCTGTTCTTGCGAAGATACCGTTAACGGTCTGCTGCAGCTGTGCTTTAGTATGTGAGCGGTGGGATTCCTTACAGTTATGTCCTGGAATTTGTATTTGTAATTTCACAGTTTTTTGTACTTTTTTTAAATATGGGTTCTGCTGTTTGTATTTAGATTTCCACAGCAGCTGCCAATAACCTGTTCTATGTTTAACCATGTCTCTTTGCTTGCCAGAAGTACCTAGAAATTTGCCAACTTACAGCATCTCCTCTACCAATACTTGAGGTAAACAATTAAATGCAGTGCATTAATGCATTAATAAGCCTGTTAGTCCTCTGCTAGTCCAACAATGCATTTTAATATTCCTGCTGGGTATTTATCTCAGCTGGGAATGTTGCTGATACACTGTAAAATCCTCAGTGCTAATTTATCCATTTGTAACTCGGAAAGTGTACAAATGTAACCAAATGGACCTGTATTTTGTACACCCTGAGTTAAATTACCTCTCTGGATTTTACAATGCAGGTTTCAAACACGCAACCATCTGAGGTCACAGTTTGCACGTAATTGCTGAGCACAATAACCAGGTCACAGATGGTCTGCCATGCCGCGCCGTGAGCCAGACCAGGTACGGTAGATCATGGCCTTAAAGGGGCCTTTCACACACAATACATGTCGAGTCTTTTTTATCCTAGCCAACAGTGTTATGTGATTTGACCCTAAAAGACTCTTGCTTTGGTCTTTAGTTGATTCGAGTTCTACAGCATGTGAGTATTTAAACTTTCTCAACTACATGCTTTTCTTCTATCAATTATTTGTGCTATTATGTTGTATCATTCACTCTCATTGCAATCAAATGTTGTATCATTAGCTCTCATTACAATCAAATGAGTTAAAGTGCACCCTTTTTCAGAGTTTAGGGCATACAGTATTAGATTATAAACTGCCTTTGAGTATCTGTGAAATGCTCCTTTCCGCACAAAGAAGCCCAGGGGGCAATGCAACGCTGCAGTAATTTACCTTCCCAACACAGATGTCAATAAAACAAACTGAGAGAGCGTTTTTCCAATGTCCTCTAAGAATCAGCCAGAATGTGCTCTCCCTCTCTGCCAGAGAGCCCTGCACAGGCCTCTGCACATTTCCCACGCACACTCTGGTTCAGCGCTCAGTCACCCCCCTCCCGCTGTTCTCATCCAGATTGCTATCGTTATGGCAACAGCTACATCAGAGGGGAAAAAACCCATGTGAATCTCCCATTTTCTATCTTTAATCTGAGATTGTAGGATTAGCGCAAGGGCTTGAAAGCCTGTTGGTAACCAGCATCATGTAGGCCTGTGTGTTAGATGGATGTTTTTCTTAACACACTAACAACATAGGAGGGCCTGCATGTGGTCCCGTGTTTTTACGGGTTTTAATTATAAACACTCAGAGACGTCTAATGAGCGGTGGTGTTGGTATAAACTGCAACTAAGTCAAACTGTAAACAGTGCAACGGAAAACCCAAGGCGTGTGCGTACCTGTCGACCTTCATAGGCTTATGAGCGTTGGTCTCTCAGGTCTCAGCAGTATGCTGCCTGTGCCTGTGTTGTTGTGTTGTGGTGGGGAGGGGTAAGGAAGAGCGTGTCTCTCCAAGCACCTCCCTGTAGACGGTTATCTGGCACGTGGAGGAGAGAAGGGGGGGGGGTCCAGAGGGAGTATATGGGGAGAGAGAGAATGCCTCTGCTGCAGAAACCTGTGTCCTCCTTTGCTTCATCAGCACCAGGCTTGTGCTCAGAGACCTCATGTGATGTCACGTTGCTAGGCCTGCACTCTCAGCTTTGGAGACTACCGTACAAGGAGAGGGCTCTGTCCCTACGGTTACTATATCTTGCTGCATCACAAAAGGATTCCTCGTTTGCTCAAGGGGAAGGTCTAGAACCATTTCCTGTTCTTTTTTTTTCTTCTATGCTTGCCTTTCTTTCCTTTTATTTCTTTAAGGAGTGCTCCTTTTAAAAAGTTGCCATGGAGTTGTGCTGCCTAGTTGACAATGGCTCTTTTCATTCCGGCACAGCATTTAGTCCAATCAGTCAAACAGCCAGAGCAGAGAGAAAGGCAGAGAGAGAGAGAGGAGAGATTGTGTTACTGCAGAAAGCAGCTCTATCTCTCTCTCTAAACTTTCATCTTATATGAAGTTCAATAGTAAACACAAGCTAAACGTTTCACTCCAGTTACAGCTGCTTTAATCCGTAGTTCCATTATGTCCATGTTCCAAAATTATGAATTATTTTGGTTTATAGTTTATGGGATTCATGACATGAAAAAAGGGGTAATGATAATTTGATAAAAAAAATAGAAAAAAGATGGGTACAGATATGTTGGAATAAAAACAATCACAGCTATGATTCTTTATGGGAAATGGGGTAAAGCTGTTGAGCGATGATGACCATGACAAAGGCCAAAACCTGAGCACATGGCCAGGTAGTAGGGTGCTCTACAAACTACAGCCCTACACGTTCACTTCTCATCCAGGGTGGCTTGGAGCTGGGCCTCCAGGGCCATCTTGTCGAACGTGCGCATGTTGGTCTCCTCCCGCACCTTGTCGCGCACATGGAAGGAGGCACGCGCCACAGACCGTGCGCTCTCCAGCACGGCGCGTTTCTCCTTGAAGATCTGCTCGCTCTTCTCCAGCTTCCTCTCGATGGACTGGAGCAGCTCTAAGCGCCTCTGCTTCTCCTCATCCTCCACCCGCTGCCTGTTGAGCCTCTGCAGCTTCTCCTTCTCCTGCCGACTCTGTGTGGCTCGCTGGGCCTTCTCCTTGGCCCTCTCCTCGGCCACCAGTGCTGCCTGTTGTGCCCGCTTCTCTGCCTCCTTGGCACGAGCCTCCAGCTGCAGCCGCTGCTGCCTCTCACGGCGCTCCGCTGCCTTGCGTGCTTTCTGGATCTGCTTCTCCTCACGCTTGGCCTTCTCCTTCAGCTCCTGCCCTCTGCGCTCCACGATCTGCTCATAGTTCACCAGGGAGCGGCTGAGCTTCTCTTCTGCCGCTCTCCTGGCCTCCTCTCTCTCCTCCTCCTCTCGCCGGGCGATCTCCTGTATCAGGGCGGCGTGCCGTCTCCTTTCTGCCCGGTTCAGCCCCCGTCTCTCCTCATGGGCTTGGTGCTCCTTCTCCTCCCTCTTCAGCTCTGCCATAGTGACTTTTTCTTTCATCAGGAGCCTCTCCTGCTCCAGGACAGCAGCTCGTTCCTCTTCCAGCGCCTTCAGGTTTTGCTCCTGTACGGCCTTCTTCTGCTTTTCCTCGCGGGCCGCCTGCTGCAGCTTCAGCAGCTTGTTGCGCTCCTGCTGCTCAGACAGCTCCCTCCAGCGCTCCTCGCTCTCCTCAGCTAGCCGTAGTTTGGCATCTGACGAGTCGCGCTCCTGTTGGCTCAAGCGGCGCTGACGAGTAGACACCTGCGACTGCCACGCCCGCTGGCAATGCATCACGGCTCGCTGCTTCTCACGGTCCTCCTGCTCTCGCCGTAGCTCATCCATGCGGCGCTCACTGTCCCACTGGAGGTGAGCCACGTAGCGCGTCTGACTCATGATGTCCTCTTCCTGGTAGCGGGCCAGCATCAGAGCCGCGATCTTACGGTCACGCTCAGGAACAGCCTTCAGGCCTCGTCGTCTGACCTCTTTCACTATGCGCTCCACCTTCTGTGTGGTCTGGAGGGAGTGGCTGAGGTCCCCCAGGCTGAGGCTCCGGCCCATGAGTGAATTGAAAGTGGCCAGGGTGCGAGCACGGGGGCTGGAGACTTTAGCCCAATGATCACGTGCTCCTTCCCAGCTGTAGGAGGAAGAGGCACCTGACTCGGAGGAGGTGCATGTTGTCGTTGTGGTATTTGAAGCCGATGAGCAAACTGCGTCCTTCCTCCGCTGCAAGGACTCCATCGAGTGACTTTTAGCTCGGCCCTTGGACTGTATTCCAAGGTGCCCGTTGTGCAGAGGGAACGGCCCTCCTGATATGCCATTGACAGGTGCAGCAGGGCTGTGAACAGAAGACTTCAGCACCGATGATGCCAGGGTGGTGTTGGCTCTGGGGAAGGCAGGAGGCTTGGGTGTTGACCTGGGGTATGTGTTAGAGGATTTGCCACCAGAGGACTTCCTGACGATGGGTGGTGGGCCTGATGAGACAGGTCGCGTGCCTTTGATTTGCTCAGAGGATGACGAAGGTGATTTTGAATGTTTAACAGATCCAGGGACACTCTTGGAGGACGACATGGAGCTCATCAGAGCAGTTTTTGATACTTGAGTTGATCCAGTGGGGGCAGATTTAGGTGAGGTGCTGAGGCTGGCAGAGGATGGTTTAGTTGAAAGAGCTGTGCCTGTTTTAGAGGTCGGACCCAAAACTGTGGCCCTAGGGGATGCTCCAAAATCAGTGGCTGGGCTAAATGATGGCCCAGATTTGGATGGCTGAGTTGAGGCAGAAGTGACTTTGTGCTGCTGCTCCAATGAGGATGATGATGTGCTGCTGTTGCCATTGACTGCAGCCTGCAAGATCCTTCTCTTCTCCTCCCTGATGATCCTCTCCCTCTCCTCCCGACACTGCCTCAGTTTGCCATGCCTTTCCTTCTCGTAGACTTCGAACAGCCCTGTCGCGACGCGCATGGAGCGTCCAGGAGCCTCGCGGGCGAAATCGGCCAGTGGGCGCGGCAGGAGCTCCACAGGTTTGACCCCACATCGCGCGCACGCTTCCAGTGAGCGGGGGCTAGTTAGCACGTAACGGCTGCCCTCTGCTGCCGGTGAGTCAAAATTATACAGGTCCAAGTGCAGCTTGGGAGATGGCTCTCTCTCGGTGGTCTGAGGCGGTTCCTGGGTCGGTGGGCTCCCCTGAGAGGCGGGCTCCTGGCCACCCACTGGGTCTGCAGTGTGGCAGGGGCTTGTGTGCTCCGAGCTACCAGTGGGTGGGGTCTCAAAGCCGCCATCCCCGTCCTCCTCATCCAGTGCCTCACCATTGCCGTGTTCAGGCAACCGTGGGGCTTCAGTGGCCACAGCTGGTGTGTTGAGCTGCGTACCTTTGCACTTGTTCTGATCCTCAACCTCTGATGGGTCGACCATAGTTGGCTAATACTACAGGTAGAAAAGTGAAACAGGGATAGATGGGGGGGGGGGGGGGGGGGTGACATATGAGGGAAAAGTGGATAAAATAGGGGGAGAGGTTTCAGTCAGAGGAACATAATTGTAATATTCTAAGCAGAGCTTAAGAGACATGCATGCAATCTGTGGCGGATGTCCATTACGCTAGTTTAAAAAAAAATAGTGCATGCACAGCACACACACACACACACACACACACACACACACACACACACACACACACACACACACACACACACACACACGATGCACCCTATGGCCTATGAGCAAACACAGATGAGACATTACCCCTCTGGGGAAATTATATTACACACGAAATACACCACATTTTATAACTGAGCATCTATTTTTATCAGAGTTACTAGGTGGAAAGAATTTGATTACTCATTCGATGTTTTTCACTCTATATATACCGAGTCTAGAACAGGCTAGATATAGGTTATACATCAATTATGTATCCAAATGTATTTAACAAGTTAAAACCATCATGCTCTGGTTAACGCCGTACAAGCACTAGTACAGTACTACGCATAATGTAATATGCATCTGCTGCTCACTATGGGCCTGTCACACCGTCTCAGTGTCAGTGAGGGCCTATACGTTTCTATTGACACAAGCAGATTGTAGGCCTAGGATGATTTGCAGTGTTTGTCAGGGAACGCAGTTCTCGTTCTATTAAAATCCAATGCATAGTAGTAATGAGAAAAGCGACTTAATCAAACATAACATGTTGTTAAAAAAACACGCCACATTAAACGGCCAATTCAACCTCTGAAGTGCAGCATTTTAATGCAGATACAGCACCACACAAAACACCGACTGACTGTGACTGACCTGCCAGTTTGCAAAACGTTCTCAAAACCCGTGCTTTGTCCCAATTGAATCCGCCCAGGCTCTGTTGTTCCCTGCATAATATCAGGTTGCAGAGATCATGGAACATCACATCGTCGCAGGCAGCCAACACAGTAGGCTACGACGCACCACAGTGACTTTCGCACAGTCTGTCCAGCCGACCAAATCTCAAATCACAGCCGTCTTCGACTTTAGAAAACCAAATTATTAGCCTGTTATTCGTGAAATACGAATCAACTTCCAGCGACAAAACGAGCTCGACCTCGACCGATCGGTTGCTTTCTCCTTTATGATTTCCGTCGATCTTTCCTCTTCATCCAGTAAACATCCGTGGTCCCCACCTGCTTTTTAGCAGCATCCCTCCATCTCGGGCATCTTAGCTCCGCCTGCTTGTGGCAAATGTGCTAAAAATACGGACTGACTGACCCAGCATTTGTCCACTGACTCGACTGCTCTCTGCTTTCATCGAAAACATAGTGGTGATGAATCAATAAGCCTTGAGCAGCACTAGTACTGGATAATTCTATATAGTCCTATTATGAAAGGTCCGCGCTGCTGTGCTGCAGTCTATTCATCATTACCTCTCTTTCTTTTATATTTTAAGTTCTTTAACATGCGTGTATAATCGTAAATAGTAATTCTAAACACATGATGAACGAAATGATGCAATGATAACACTTAACAGAAGCTACACTAATTCAAATATTTGAACATATATGTCCGTAACAAATAAAGACATGACGCCACCAATATAACGGAGCTATTTGGTTGATATCAAATAAATAATGTCTGGGTCGAGCATGTCTATGAATAGATTAAAATAAAACAACTGCTAGCTGGCCTTAACATCAAACTTGCATCACCATCACCACTAGTACTATAATTCCTTCCATCTGGTTCCCTTTACTCCAATAGGATCTGAAATCGAGTGATCTGTAATTACGCAGGTCTACCACTAGAGGGTGCTACAACTTCACAAATATTAGACAGCCAATCAGTATGACGAGCGTCTTTGGGACAATATCTGTCAGCTGCCACTGACTCACATTTACTGTATTTTCTGTAGTTTTTATAGTATAGTTTGTTTGTTGATGCAGTAAAGGTCTTTTTATTTGCTTTCATTGTTTTGTTGGAGGTATTAAAAAGGTCCTAAAAGTCATTAAATTGTCACTTCACTGTCATCTGGAGACCCCCCAAAATCATGTGGGGGTCCCCCCCTGGTTGAGAACCAGTGCTGTAGGGAAACTGGGTCTGATTTAGTCCTCAGCCATGCTATCTACCGCTGACCGGTACACCCACATCCTGATGATGAGGCTAACCAAGTTATATCATGTTTTATAATTAAGAATTACATTGTTAGAAATGTGTTTCTAGCATAAAGGATCACACAAGGGGCAACTATTGGGGAAATGCAGATGGGCACCATTATCCAAGGACTAAAAGTTGGATCTGTATATGACGACTATCTGTATGCTTATAGTCCATCACAATGCCACCATAGACTTTCATAGTGACTCATCTATACTGTGAGTGTGGGTCATGGCTTGGTGGTAAATTTGGATGTCACTGTTTGTATTGTTGATCTTTCTAAACATTATAATTGACTATGCTATGTGTTTTGGAGGATAATTAGTTTGAATTAAATGAAACTTTAGCACTGTACCACCCAAGCACTATTTTTATGATGATGATTATTATTTTAATTATTATTATCATCACAATAGCACTACATCAATGGTAATCATACTATTGATAATGGTAGTATACATTAATAGTATTAGCAGTAGTGTGTTAACAATATAATTAATAGTACTAGTATTTTCATTTGCAGTAGTACTACTTTCTGCACACTTATTCTTGTTTCCTTATTGTGGTGACAAATGAACCTAGGGATTCACATTGTCTGAAGAGTCCTGTCCAGCTCCGCCCCAGAGCACAGAGTCACCAGCTAGGTCAGTGAGGAGGACGATATAGAGATGGAGGGGACACAGAGGTTATCTAACCTCTGTGTCCCCCTGAATTGATATGTATTTCGCTGCGGACCCCAATCTAAAAAGGTTTTGTGCCAGGGACCCCAGAAGAGAAAATTTATGTAAAAAAAAAAATCAAAATTATTCAAAACAAAAACATTTTTGATATTTTTCCAAAGATTTTAAAAATAGCAGATGTGCAAGCTTGTAGATCTGCTATTTTTGAATAGCCAACACAAAAATGGATAAAGTGGTTAAATAATTGTGATGCTATGTTAACTACTTTTGCTAGGGATGGAGTGGGACGGGGGAGGAGTGGGACGAAGGCCCTGTGTCCTCCCGGTGGAGATTCCTCACTGGCAGGTGAGTCAATGGGATACAACAGCAGTGACATCACAGAAATGTGTGTGGCAGTGGTGTGTTCTAGGTTTTTTCGGAGGGTATACGATAATTATGCCCTGCACGACATGAGCGATACGCTATCGCGTTTTCAATGGATGAAATGGTTATTAGATATATGCTTTTTTCCAAAAGAAATTGCACTGTATACGGCGTATACAGCAGTAGAACACACCACTGGTCTGTGGGGAGGAATTCATTGGCATAATGACTAAATTGGGGAGAAAAAGGGGGTACATTTTTTTGGCTACTCTAAATAAAAAGAAAAAAGAAAAACAGCTATCTGTATTCTCCTGCAGCAGACAAGTTGCAGGCATCAGCTTAATGATTAGTATGTGATGTCAAACAGTAGTGCTTCTGTCGGCTACACATACAGGCGGTGGTACCACTTATTGCCCCTTAGCAATTTTATTTTCGACCATGGCAAAAACTACTGCTGTGTTATGGTTGCTAGAGAAAACAGTGATGCTAACACCACACTACTGAGAAATGCAGTTATACAAGTAATGCCGAAACTACTGCCCAATGCTGGTCTCTACTGTCTTCCTTAGGACTACAGACTACACAGGTCTATTGACAGTGTTTTGTCTCTTGTCTACTGTAGGGCCTGTGGTTTTACTATTTGTAGAATGTGTCATAGTTTCTGTAACAAGATGGTGTTTTATGGAGCTGTTATGCCCAACCCCCAACCTCTGATCGGAAATCTGCCCGGCTTGGTTGTTGGGAGTATTCTTCTTCTATTTATCCTGCCCATGGCCTGTATAACCTTCAGATGAATGGAGGCACACAAGCCTCCCCTCTATGTCAAGGTATAAGCGCAAGGGGAGGGAGACAGGACTACTAGACAGACAGGTAACTAGAAACACAGAATACAAGGACAGAGGCTAGACAGCCAAGACATGAAGTGGTAACAACACTTGTGAATGGTGAAAGGAGGGAATAGACCAGTTGTATTGCATATCTGCAGGGCTGATTGGGGAAAGTGGAAATTGTTGAGTGAGAGGGCTGAGGAGGGATTGGGAACAGGTGTGAGGATGTGTAGGGCAGTCAACTGATGGGGAACGAAGGGCAAGTCTGAGGGCATCTGGTGGTTAAGTGGAGAATGGCAAGTGAGAAATGTGGAGAGGAGAGAGAAGCAGATTGTGACAGACCCACTAAACTCTTGACCCGGTGTGGAGGAACAGTGCGAGTTTAATTGGCCCCGCCCGTGAGCCGTATCAGAAGGGGACAGCGCGTAAGAAGTGACAACAGTGGAACGTGCTGGCTGGCTTGTTAAACAGGGGCATGGGAGGCATGGGGGTGTGGAGAGGTTGGGGGAGAGGGTATGTTGGGGTTGTTGCTGCACAGTTCACTGGTGCAGGGGTATGCTCCATAGAGGGGGTTTTGTGGTGGGGTGTGCTCCCCACCACCCAAAGCTGGACTGGGGGGTTCATCGAGAGGTGAGCTGTTCTGCGAAGTCATGGACCCACTAAAACCCACTAAAAGGCCACTGCTGGTTGGGTCAGCTACGAGCCATGCCCCACACTCTCTCGCTCTCTCGTTCTCTCGTTCGCTCTCTCTCTTTCTTCCATTTGGAACTGTGAAACAGAGGTGGAGGAACCAAAACCGGGTAGTTGTAAGCAGAAACACTTTATTTGTATGTTAAAGTTGAGTAAAATGTTATCTGTAGTACTTTACAGTAAGGTAATATCAGATCGAAATCTATTAGTCCCTGAAAGGTTATTTTTCTGTCACCTGAAAAAAGCTGCACAGAAATGTTGAATTATAAATGAATCTATTACCCAATTCAATCAACGTTACATAAAAACAGCTCATGCAAAACTCAAAAGAACAAACTAGCCATGAAGTCCAGGAATAAAATATATAGGAATTTGTATTGGTAACATTAGCGCTGACACAAGCAATCCAAAAGTAAAAAATCCACACACCTCAGACGCAAGAAAATCTGCCTGTAATTATGAAACATTATGATTTTGGTTACTTAAAATCAGACCAACAAAGCAGAGTCACACAGCAAAGCAAAGAAAGGAGATCTGTGTCCAGTCCTCACTGCTTAGGAAAACAAGTTAGCATTGACAGGAAGTTTCAGAAAAGACAAAGAAGTTTTTGGGGCAGATCTCAAACAGGAAACACTTGCTGGCTATGCAGGTCTGACAGTCAATAGCCTCAGCTGAAATGAATTCACCAAATTCATGTGCCTTTAAAAGAAGTCTATATACCGAACTGCACACTGACTGACAAGTGAACTGTGCAGTATTTCCATCTCTTGTCATTTTTACAGGATAGGAAATAAAGTTGGGCCTATTAAATGTACTCTGCTACTTTCCATATAATTACTTTTATCATTATGGACCATGCCAAGAAAACAGCAGTGGTATTCACTTGGTGTGTTGAGTATATAATGCTCTTGTGAAGAAAAACACTCCCGCTACAATGAAGTTTATGTTTTACCTGTCTGTCTGTCTGTCTTTCTTTCTTTTTCTTCCTTTCTTCTTTTGTACTTTTTTGGGGCTTTTCTGCCTTTATTTGATAGTCACTTGAGAGACACTGGGGACAGGGAGAGAGAGCTGGGGAGGAACGTGTAGAAAATGGTCCGGCCTGTCCGGCAATTGAACCGGGGCCTATTTGGTACTTGTCCTAAACATTCGGTCACCCTGTTTGCCTGTCTTTCTTGAATATTACAAATGTTACTTATTGTCTCTGCTATCAACAGAAAGAATCAGAATCAGAATTTTAACTTGTAAAACTGCCCACTAGCAAGCTTACTGTATAGAAAAGGCCTGCAAGTACCTCTGTTTTATAAACATCCAATGATACTCAGTAAAATCCTGAGTGTTAATTTAACTCAGAGTTAAATGAACACTCAGGATTTGACCCTTGCCCAGTGTCCTGTCTTTTCCACACAATCACTGTCCCGCCGGAGCTCAGGATGCTGTGGGCTCACTGGTCCTGTGAAGACCGGGACCTTTGTTTGCCCCCAGTTCACTTCTCCAGCCTTAGTTAGCCAGCAGAGAAAGGAACACGTTTTCTGGATAGTTTCAACAACACCCCCGACCCTTTGCTTTCTCCAACACCCCCGCTTCCTCACTCTCTCACCACCCTGTTCTCCCAATGTGCCAGTGGGGATGGTACGAGGGGTCCCATGCGAAGGAATAACCCCCCCTCCACCATCACACCCGGCCTCCTCCTCCTCCTCCTCATTGCAGCAGGGGAAAAGGTCTCTGAGACAGGGCTGTTAATTCAATCAGCCGAGTGGTATGCTCAATTAGGCATCCATAAGGGCCCAGGATGGGTCCTAGGGGCCCCGTAGAGGGCAGGCGGCCCAGCCCCCAGGAGGTATTAATTGTGGCTGACAGTGTGTAAACAGTGGTGTGAATAGACCGTGCAGGTGCGGGACACCCAAGTCCAGACTCAATGGGCCTTTTCACACCCGTGGCTCTATCTTTCTGGCCACTTTCTCTTTCAAGTCTGCCCCCTCGCTATGAAAAAATAACACCGTCCCTCGCACATCTCCCTGGTTAATGTAACAGAAAAATTGGCTTTGTGCAGGCTGTTTGTTTGTTGTGTTTTGCAGGTTTTATGTGTTTGTGTCACGCGTGCGTGCGTGCGTGCGTGCGTGCGTGCGTGCGTGCGTGCGTGCGTGCGTGCGTGCGTGTGTGTGTGTGTGAACAGTGTAATATGAGGCAGGGTTGCTGCTGTCCAGAATTATTGGCCAGTCAAGGACCATGCATCTCCCCGTATTCAGGAGCTAATGAAAATTGCGGCCAGTACATGTAAAGATGTGGAATTTATTAAATGAACTCCAGATGAGACTTTAAAAGGAGAGGGCACTCAATCTGACCTCAGACTTTTCTATTTAATGTCCCCCACGCCTTGTCTGTCTTTCATTCATTTTTATAATTGTATTCAATTGTATAGCTTCATTTATAGTCATTAGTCATCATTTAAATGTGCATCAAAGCCAGTAAGCTTGGAATACACTTTTAACATAAACAGATAATTAAAACATTTAACAACTTAAACATTTGAATTGTATAATAAATAATACAGATTACAGCACTGTCATTGTGTTAGCCTAATTAATTATCCATATCAGTCAGCATACCATGATTGAACTGTGTGCACGTGTGTGTGTATGTCGTGCACATGTGTGTGTACGTCATGTATGTGTGTCTCGCTATATGTGTCTGACCTGTGTGTGTGTGTGTGTGTGTGTGTGTGTGTGTGTGTGTGTGTGTGTTGTACTTGATGAACATCTGACATAATTGAACATCTGTTCAGACCCTCCCCATGGTGTCAGATCTTTGGGTGGCCTGTGGTCTACCCCGTCTGTTTCTGTGTGTACAGACACCTGCTAATTTTCGGCCTTGTGTGGATGGTGGATTAATAAGCTGGCAGGGGACAGCAATTGATGGGATCTGTTGGAAGGGCCGCCTCGGTAATTGGGAAGTACATCTCCTTTCAGTGTGCTCATTCATTCCTGTCCTTGTTTTGTGTTTGTCGTGGTTTTCTTTCATGCTCGGCCAAATGACAACAGAATTAAAGTGTCGAGACATTGCTGCTTTCCCTACAACACTTTCAACACCCCAGAAAACTCTGTCTTCTTTGTTAGGGTGGAGGATTGGAGTGAACGGGCGGGGGGAGGAGTGGGGGGGCAGTAGATATAAACTGTTCTCGTTAACATTCCCGAAAGACACTCCTGTCCTCCCCCCTTCTCCCCTCCCGTCCCCTGATTCCCCTGTTACCCCCCCCCCCCCCCATACACACACACACACACACACACACACACACACACACACACACACACACACACACACACACACACACACACACACACACACACACACACACACACACACACACACACACACACACACACACACTCCTTCTCCCTAACCACACTCTGTGCCAGTCGGTCCACACTCTTGTTCCAGGCTGTGTGAAGTTATGCTGTGGGAGGTGAAATAAGTGTGTGTGTGTGTGTGTGTGTGTGTATGGGGGGGGGGGCTGATGTTATTATCCAAAGCCCCAGGGTGAGAGGCAGCGCCATGCAAGGCGCATCCCACCTCTCACGGACTCTGGTGGTGATAGTGCATGCACAGTCATGTCCAGTAAAGAAAAGTCCAAGTTAACTAAAACATTTTACATTTTGCCAGCTTTTTCATCCCCCCCCCCCCCCCCCCTTTCACCCTACTCCACCAAACCTTTCATTTTGGTTTTCGCCTTTCATCTGCTGCCTCACCCCACCCTAACCCCCATCCTCCTCCTCTTCAAGTTTGTTGCCCTGACCCTCTCAATGAATTGTCTGTGTTCCTCGTCCTTACTAAGAAAAATGCCCCTCTGTTGAAGCCGTTTGTTGCACACAAGAAATCATTAATACTGACCCTAATTGTGCCAATTCCAGCAGCTCAATAGCTCTAATTACAAGGCTCTTCACTGAGGCACTCAAAAAGCCGCTGAACTGTCATAGACAACAATTAAATAATATCTATGGGACAAAGACTGAGAAGAGGGTAAAGGGAGGGGGTTGTCACCCATGCCATAGCTCTTTTCAACTCTTTAAAAGGCCCACTTTCTGTGGATGGTAGCTGAACTAGAGCTGGACACCTGCATCCAACATTCTCTCTATTCCCTCGCTCGCCCTTTCCTCAACAGATCTTCCGGCTCTCTCTTTTCTTTTTTACCTCTCCCTTTCTCTTTCAAAGAGCCACACAATTGATCTGAAAGGGGGGAATATGAAGGGAGAGTGAGAGAGAGGACATGGGAGGCTGGGTGACAGGGTTGTATAACATTACAAATACGCATGAACATTTCATGAATTCAGTTTTCATATACAGTAGTTTTATGAAGCATGTTTTGTGTGAACGTGTTTTGATTTTGCATAATGCACTTTCATGTAACAAGCAATAGTGCAAATAGTGTCCTGCAGTCTCCAAGCCTATATCACTCAGAGATTGAGATATTAAAATAAGGTTTATTTTCAAAATAAACGAAAAGAGAATACATGAGGATTGAGGATAAACCAGTACAGACAGATGTAGTTTGCCCAACAATTACTCAGATCTCTATCCTCCACAGCACTCACACACGCGCACACCTCAAACTGAACTAGACGCTGACCTCCTGATGGGCTGGTGACAAGTATTGACGTGTCAGTGGATGTTTGACATAGTAGTATACAGGTGTACAGGCTGAATGTCACAATAGCAAGGCTTTTTATAGACGATCATAATTATGTCTTTGAATAGGGATGAGAACACCACATTTGTATCTTTGCTTTTGCTTTGTCATTTTGTTTTGAGACCTGTGATAACATCCACCAGCTGAAACAGTGACACCAAAGAGACAAAGAGATTTTTTTGGATTAAAATATTCAATGTCAGCCCAGACCGCTGGCGTAGCGGTCCGGGCACCTAGGCTACAATGTAGCCTGACAGCGCGTTGCGGGTTCGAGTCCTGAACCCGGTGGCCTTTGCTGCGTGTCACTCCCCATCTCTCTCTCTCTCTCTCTCCATTTCCTGTCAGCCTACTGTCCCAATGATAATTAAAGGCATCAAAAGCCCCCCCCCATACATTCAATGTAGCCAATTGATGAACCAAATCAAAACCCATTCATGTGGGAGCCCCCCCCCCTCCAATATGAATAGATAAATATGTAGCCTATAACTGATCAGCATTCCAGGCTTCTTTTATGGACCGTTCATTTGCTCTATATAAACCTGTAAGAGGTGAGAGGACCATCTTTTTTTTGGTCTTATGCTTGAGTGCGAAATTAACCCTTAACCACTTAAACCCCAGCATCGGTATATTGTGGGGAAAGTTTTAGCTTAAAATAGCAGATCCAACCGACAAGCTCACAACGCCACACAATAACAGAAAACAGAAATACACTAGTATTGAGCCCTGAAGGACTCCGGTTACCCATGTGGGGGTTTAAGTGGTTAAAGGGGGCGTGATCATATGTTCCTAATGCTTGTGATCATTGGACGGTTTGCGCGTCAGTCCGTGTTTCTGTGCCCACCCTTGCTTTTTAAATGAAGTTGCAATGGATGCAGAGCTCAACCTGTCGGAGTAGGGATGCACACAGCTGACCCTCACCATTGGATAAAACAGTCAGCAGTCATTATGGTGACACATACATTCTTAATTTCTCGCACAACCGACGGCACTATGTGAACAGTTATTGAATAAAAAAAAGCAAAGGACGTTCGCTTAGAGGAAAACAGCGTGGAAGAGTGTCAAGGATTTGGGTTTTTTAGGTTTTTTAAACATTTTTTTTATCAGTCTGATTGAAATAAAAGTGCACGGCACTCTCACGCCCTCCGATCTGTGTTTTACCGCGATCATAATTATTATTAATTATGTTATTGCCAAGCTTTGTTATTTTTGCCTTTTCTCACTTTTTTGCACTTTTGCTGCTCTGTCATCTGCCTCAAGTCTTCGCACAGAAATCGACTGGTCCACGGGTGAGTGCAACTTAAATAGTCTGCTGTAGACCTACCTGTGTACAGTGGTGGAAGAAGTACTAATATGTTTTACTCAAGTTAAAGTATCAATATACCACAATGTAAACATACTCTGTTACAAGTACAATTTCGGTATTCTGAATTTAATTGAGCAAAAGTACAAAAGTATTGGCATGACAAAAAGTAAAAAGCATTCATTATGCAGAAGTGTAATGTACAATTTTCAAAATGTAAAAAAATCTTTTGAAAATAGATTGAATACGTATATTTAGGCCTGAAGTGGTTAATGTATGTTTTGTAATAATAATTAGAATCTACAAATTAACTAGTAACTAACGTTTTCAAATACTTAGTGGTAGTGGAGTAAAAGTGCAACATTTGCCTCTGAGATGTAATGGAGTAGAAGTAAAAGTATTGAATATTACTCCAGTAAAGAAAAAATACCTCAAAAGTGTACTCAAGTACAATACTTGAGTAAATGTACTTTACTCAAGCCTGTATGCTGTTCTTGGAAGAATGTCTCCGAATTACTTTGAAGGCTAGGGTTAAGCTATAACGCAATAATTGTAAAAACACATTCATGAGAGATCTGCCCGAATCAGAATCAGCACCACGTCTGTAGATAATTTAAATAAAGTGCGGTGCCAAATTAATTTGCTGCCATGAATTCCCCTGAGAAGTCATTGAGTCAAATATCTGAAATTAATAAGCAGCAAAAAAAAAAAGAAGACGCTTGAGCTGCCGTTTCCCCTTCATTAGGCTATTTATGTTCTTTTTATTTTTGCATAAAAGACATACAGTATTGTCACTGACATGAGACGGTTCGCACTGCCACACAGGTGCCAGTGCCACTGCTTAATTATAGCGTGCAAAAGACTCATTTTGGGATGATAGTCTGCAGAAGGCTACACACTGGCTCATGGAAACACTATATGTTCAGAGAGAAATGTTATGACAGAACTCTAGGCTATGTTTGCTATGACACGTTGGTGACATGTTTATGACATGTTGGATCCAGGCTAGAGTACATTGTAGGCCTATTACCGTTTATTAATTTAGATTACAATATGGTAGTCTATTTATTTTGTCAGTATCTTGTTGCATCACAGCCCTCAATCAAACCTTTGTAGTCTAGATTAACTAAATATTTGAATTTTGCTTTCTCTTCCCTCCTAATCAGGGATGTAGTGGAGGGTAGTTCATTCATTCAAGCTCATTTAAACTTAATGTATAGTTAAATCTTGATCTGTTAAAAAATAAACTCATAATAACATCATAGCCCCCCACCCCTTGTACTAAAATGCCCTGGTCAAAGAGAGAGGGAAATAAGTGAGACAAAGTGGTGGGGAAACGGCATTGTTCAATTCACAGATATTTGTGGTTAGAGAGGGGGAAGATGACTCAGGAAGGGATGAATATGTAATGCGTTCTCACATATTGAAGCCATTTCACAGTGTCTTTGAACCCTCCCTCCCAAGATATCGTGGTTAAGACTGTTGTAAGACGTTTATATGCTGTTCAATAATACTTCGTTTTTGTTTTTTGAGAATTTTCAGTGGGTTCTTACCATTGTGTCTTTCAGGAAATTAACTGGGACGAGTGATTGGTATTGTTTTATGTTCTTGAAGCTTAGATGTATCTTTTTGCCCATCATGTGTACCTGTCCTGTGTTTCATATTGTGGTGCTGCTATGACAACCGAATTTCTGTCATGGGATCAATAAACAGTCTATCTATCTAACTACTTTCAATCTGGCATCCCTATTTTGGGCATGTCATTATAGGTGACATTTTTCAAAAGTAGTCAAAAGTAGCGAAAATAGCAGCTCTAAAAGCTCACAACGTGGAGCATCCCAATGCGCTCTGAGCTTGTGGAATGGCTATTTTCAGCACGTAACACCATCAAATGAGGAAGTATAAAATAGGGCTTAAGTGGTTAAAAAAAGATAGGTTTTCCCACCGCAGGATTGGTACAGTATGTGTTGATGTCACAGAGGACTGGAGTTCCTTGCTGTGCATCTGTCATATGATAACCATAGACCCCCCCTTCCCATCTGCCTTATACAAAATCTTCCTTATACTGGAGAATATTACAATGGAGAAATCATTATGTGATTGTTTGTAGAGGGATGTACACATTAGACCGGTGCTCTGAAGAACACACTGTCTTGCAATAAGGCTCGATAGGAACAGAATTCAAGGTTAACCAGATGAACCAGAAAACAGAAAAGTGTCCCTTTTCTGGGAATGTCAAAATAGACAAACTTTATGCTCAAACAGCATATCTACAACTCACAAATGCGCGGCAACGTGACACGTTGTGAGCTTGTGAATTGGTTATTTTTGACAAAGAGAATTGGTGTAGAGGGAAAAAGGAGTGGGCCAAGGATAGAGCCCTGATGGGGGACCCTTGTCAACAAAGTATATACGGTTTAAGTGGTTAATAATAAAATACATCTACTAATACTACCTGGGACTCCTTGCAGGCTTAAACAAACTCTTGAAGTTATTTACTAATGCTTTTTTATCCAAATCTGGTGAAGAGGCACATCATCTATTCGCCAATATTTGTTGATGGATACTAATGAAGGACTGAGAGTGGATAAAAAAACATTTCTCCAGAATTGAACATTTCTCAATGTTCTGTAGAGTTCAAACCCCTGTCTTTGGAACATATCTATCGGTGAGGCTATATCCCCATCCCTATCCTATAAAACTCTCACTTCATCCGTTTCAGTTAATGCTCTTGGCAACGCTCGGTGCTGAGCACAAATAACATGGCTACACACAGTCTGCTGTCTGCCTGCAAGCACACCCCAACTAGTACCATGGTAGATACTTTTAACATTGCTCACAGCTGCTGTAATCCCAGAATTCACCCTCCCTCTTTTCCACGTTGATATGAGGGATAACAAGGCCAAGCTCAGCTAACTCGCTTCATAGCACCATTCCTGGCTCATTCCCCTGAAGGCTCCATGATGCAACATACGTCATAAAGCCAATATGTCCAGCTACTTTGGGATTCTAGGATGGCAGGAGACTAACACAACTGTCAGATGCAGATCATTTAATAATAATGTTGTTTTTTGGTCATGCATGGAGCAGATATGCAGAACTTTCACTCCAGTCCCAATTATCATTCCATTAACTAGATCCTGGGATATAGAACTCTGATTGCTTATTGATTCCTATACTTCGTTGATAGCGGTCCCCCAAGGGTATATGCTTTTTTCGAGACTCATACATTTTTTGGCATGTCATGGTAGCTCAGTCGGTAGAGCTGTGTTTAATCCCAGGCACTGCCAACTCAGCGTATGAGTAACATGGCTTGGAAGACATGTACTAAGTACTGCACAACGTGTCGTACCGCTTACATGTTGTGAACTTGTAGATCGTCTATTTTTGCTATTCGTCGTACGACAAAGTATACAGTAGGTCTTAAGTGGTTAATTGAATCCCTACCCCTGGCAGAGTTGTTGCCATTGTGTAACCAATGAGCTAGACAAGACCAGAATCGATGTCTGATGAAGAAATGCAGCAAATGGACTGGACAGTTAAGGAATCCTAACCATCCTTGCTATGTGCTGGGAATGTCTTGTGTTGGTCAAATGGCTGCTGGTCCCATTGAGACAGCTGTTCAAATTAAAGCCATCCAGGACATTTCACATACAGTCAAGTCGATTTAAGTCTGGTCAAGTTAATATACAAAGTGCATTTTTAACACACAAACAAAGACAACTTTTGCTTTATCAAATATTGGCTTTATTTGAATTGCAAATAACCAACGAAGCATACAACTTGTTGTATGGCACTGGAAGTTAAAATAATATAAAGTCTAGGACTTATTTCCATTGTGGTGTGTGTGTCATTATACAGTATACAGTTAAGTGGATGGAGGGACAGATGGACGAATGTACTGTATCGTATACAGCAGTGGTTTTCACATTTTGAGGGGGGGGGGGTACTCACTCTGAATATTTTTTATTATTTTTTATTTGTACTCCCTCTGAATTAAATTAACACTGAAGACTTTACTGTGTACCGACATGGCTATTGTCACACGCAAAGAAATTGCACAGATGTGCAGATTTCAATAGTGTATTTTTCTGAAGGAAAACATTCTTGGCAAACTGATGAGGCTGTAGTTTGGCATTGTCATCTTCTGTGTGACAAGGACAAGACATATGAATCTCTTAGATGTTTTTGTACTATGTCCTGGATTTTTGTAGCACCAGTTTTTGATTATGTGTTCAACACATTTAAACAAACTAGCGTGCGCACACACACACACACACACACACACACACACACACACACACACACACACACACACACACACACACACACACCGCACACACACACACACACACACACACAGACACAGACACAGACACACACACACACACACACAGACACAGACACAGACACACACACACACACTCTTATACTCACAAAAAAACACACACGCACTCGCACGCCCATATGCACTCAAGCACACATTCAGGTTCACGAGTCAAAGACGTACGTACACGCACGGGCACCTCGGCACCCCTCATGTTTCCCTGGAAGTTGACAGCTGGCTTTTAAGGGTGACTCCAACCAGTGACCAATCAAATTGCTTTCACATGCCGCTTCTCCCTCTGATGAGCGGCTCAATCAGCCAATGCATTTCATGCTTAATTTCAGGTCTTTCTAATCAGCGTAATGAAACGCAGTCAAAGTTCAGTGAAGGAGGGGTGGGGGGGGGGGTTGCTGAGTATTTCATGGAATGCACGATCACTGCTTCACTCAACCTCTCGTGCCTAATTTATACTCCATCATACGGCCGTGTTGAGCGCCCAAAATAGCAGATAGCTCCCAACACGTTGCATCCCCGAAGATCATCTATTTTTGGTGTTCAACACCATCTTACCACGAAGTACAGGATAAATCACTGGCTTCACTGCCACTCAAAAAATCTTCACAGTAGTTGTGGTGCACAGGGCACGTTTGCACGTTTATTTACTATACAGACCTATGTCAACCTACTGTGTTAATGACACAAGCTCTGTCTTGTCTTTGCCTGAATAGATTGGAACCCCTATTACTTCCCTTTACTGTTTAGCGTAATAAGAGTTATGGCTGTAATCTTTTACATAATCAGGACTGTAGAAACACTTCCCTTTCCCTCTCCTCCTGGCTTAGTGTAGATTAGCTTGGTCACTCTGCCTTGCATTTAATCACTTCCTTTGATAGAGCCGTGTGGTCTCAGCTTAGGCATGCGAAGGAGGTGTGGAATGATTTTGATGTCACACACACACACACACACACACACACACACACACACACACACACACACACACACACACACACACACACACACACACACACACACACACACACACACACACACACACACACACACACACACACACACGCACACTTCCTGGGTACAGGGGAGACAGCTGACTGTTATGTAGTGAGGATGTGTCATGATAAGCAGATTTACACGCATTTCCCGAAAAAAGGGAAGATCCCCCACCCCAATCTCATTTCATTTTCCTCATAATACTTCACAAGAAAATAAGGAAGTCATTGACTTCCTTTTCATTCATCTGATGTTTAATCTCTCCCTGAACATTATCGTAAGAGGAAACGGCAACTTAATGTGGAAAATGTTTTCACAGGCTTTCGTTATCAGATATATTGGATAAAAGCTAGCCATTATGATTAGTTATGATATTATTAACTGATAAGAGTGCTGTTACTGTTCAAGTGATCATAGTTTGTAAGGGAATTTGCTAGATTTTTATTTTAGATTAGTTTTTATTAGATCACATTTCATGTTATTCTTTATTTCTCTACCTAGCAGTAAGATCATGGTTTGCTGTTTGAGTGTAATTTCCCTTTTCTTATATAATATTTTATTTCAGGACATCACTCCAGTATGCACCTCCCCGATCCTTCCCAATGTGTCTTTCTTTAGCATGACATTAATACTGCAAGAGTTGAGGCTTCCTTTCCCTGCCTAGCTCAGTGGGTAGAGAGCATGATACTGTAGGGAGTATCATGCTCCGACTGGGGCCACACATGCAAAAAATGTACTGTAGGCCTACTCATGATGCTGTACAGCGCTTTAGACTTCCAGGTAAAACACTTGCCCACCACAGCAGAGGGCCAGGTACCCCTGGTTGCTGACAGGTGAAAAGAAGCGGCTGGCAACTGTATCGGAGTAGTAGTGTACTCTAAGCCTGCATCGAAAAAAGATCGGGAACTCGATTCAGATGCCTTTGCGATCTCATTTCCAAATGACGGCGATTCTATGACGTCATGCTGCACGTGTGTTTAATTATTAGCTTCTGAACAATCTGTCCATCATACTTATTGCAAAAACAACTCTATTAATTGAACATTAACGTTAAATGGAATCAGGTCCAAATACCATAGCTATGTGCCGTGCAGTAGGCTACTTAAAAAGGAGCACAATCAGGTGTGGATTTGCAAGGAGTTATAATTTGCAAGCAATGGTTTGAGAAACAAGTGATGCAAGGTAACAAACACTACAACTCTACAACCACCCCGAAGATCACGTTGAGATCATTTAGCAAAACACATCACAAAACCCCAGCCGCCACACCACAAAAATGTAAATAACGCAAACGCTATATCAACATTAATGGTCAAAAACCTCCACTTAAGCCATATTTTGGTAAAGTGATGATAATATAAGGAGACATTCAAGTACCTGACAATGTATAAAGTCACCAACCCACTCTGATGAGGCAGTATTGTGTTGTTCTACAATTTTTTTTCCATTTCATGAATAGTTAATATTTTGGACATAGCTGGTTTCTGCCCGACAGCAGAGATATCATACTCACATACATGTACGAGTGCAATCAATGTTTATGTGTATATATCGTGATTCACATTTTAGCAAGAATCGTGCAGCTCTAGTGTACTCCCCCCCAGGACAACACTGGGGGAGTTTGCTATAGACAGGGAACCACATACACACTGACAGTGCACTAAATTGGAGAGAAAAGTGGGAAAAACAAACAAACAAACAAACACGCATACAAGAAAACAGTCAAAAGTACACGTTGTTGGTTCAGCAGTGCCCTTGGTCTGACGGCTGTTTGGTTCTAGGACAGGGTAGCATTTAGACCTCTCTTTCCCTGGTGACTTAGATAAGGTTGAGTGGATTATCACATTGATCATTGTTGTATACATACAGTCCGATACAGTACCATTTACAATCCATGTCCTTTGCCAGTTTTTAACCCACATTTTTTTAACTAAGTTTATTTAAGGCATTTCTGCCGCAGTTGACTGCACAAATAAAGCGGAACGAGGCAGGAAGGAGAGGGGATGATGTATGACACATAGCATGAGCCAGATTTTAACCTGTAATGTTGCCAGCAGACTTTGTGTTAAGCACATTAAATGGATGGACCAGCTGTGATACCTGACAAACGGCTTAATTAGTATCAATGTATTAAAACAAGCAAATAACAAAAATAATGAAACATTAAAATCACAGACTTTGATGCAGTGTGGGGATTATAGCTCGCTGCACAAGTCCCGTCCCCTGCTGTGAGTGGCACACACACTTTGCACCTTCTGTGTGAAATTCATCCAGCCCCCTTCTGTTCCTGCCAGTTCACAACATGCGGGAACCCAGGTTTTAAGAGTTTACTTTGAAAATGTTAAATTACAGGTTTCTTTTTAACACAAAGGCTAATTAGAAATTTAAAAGGAGCGGGCGGGGGGGAAGGGGGGAGAAGGGCGAGGTTTTTCTTTAATACATTCCTCTTTATTTTTTTATTTATTTTTTTATAATATGGTTAAGTAAAGTGTGTTAATTGGAACAGCATGGGGGATGGCATTCGCTTTATAGATTTCCTTAAAACAGAAATGCTAATTATCGGACAAAAGTGATTACATTGGCCTGTTAAATCCACATAACAGCACACAATTAGTCCTGGCATCAGTGGACTCCGTTAGTTAGCCGTCGTAATGTGGTACCTTTCTGTTGGCTCGCTTTTATCCTCTGCACTTCCTCTTTTCTGTGGCTAGCGAGGGAGCGCCGGTGGCTTCTGGCCATTAATCACACAAGGATGTGTAAGATGACTGTGTGTTTGTTTGTGTGGTTATTGTTTATTGTTTTTATACCCAAGTGGGATAATGAGACCCTCACACGTTAGAGTGGAGTTGGCACACATAACTCGCCTTTGTCTCTCTTTCAGTTCTCTCTCTGACTCTCTGTTTGATTTTCTCGCTCACTCTTCCCCCCTCATATACTCTGATTCGGTTTCGTTCTTCCCTTCATTTTTGACTAATCCACTTTCTTTCTCTTTCTCTGTCTCTCTCTCTAACTCTCTCCCTCTCCCTCTTGCTCTCTCTCCCCCCCTCTCTCCCCCCTCCCCCCTCTCTCCCGTCTCCCCCCTCCCCCCATCTCTCCCCCCTCTCTCTCTCCCCCTCCTTTCTCCCCTCTACCTCTCTTTCTCTCTTGCCCACCCCCTACACCCACTAGTGTATCACCATCTGTGCATGCAGAACAACATCCTTCTCAGAAAAAATGATGTCATTCATGTCAAGGTGTGTGTTCCTGTTAAGATACAGCACTGACTGGACAGTTACACGATCATCCTCCTACAAAAGAATTGCATGCCTGTGACCTCATACATGTTTCAGTCATCTTTTAGGTGTCTCTTTATACGGTGTACTCAATTTGATTTAATGGGTGAAGTCATGACTTTTCATAGCTTTTTTCCATAATTGGCCTGGTCAATCCTTTGCCACAGAGAGCATGCTGTGGTCACGCAGTGTATCATTATGTGGTCCCATTACTTATCAAATAATATGCTGTATACTGGTATATGACAAATAGAAGATCAAAGTGATACTCATTCCAAAAAATGTTCAAGTGCACAGTGTTGTAATTTCTGTCACCCTACTGTTAAAGCTATACATTAACACTCGTAACTTTTCTGTGTAGGTTCATACCCCCAGAGGAGTTTTGAAAGAGGTGGCCTCCTTTTCTAGTTGTGAGATTTGATTGCTGGTTAGAGCAGATGTGTGTCTGGATACTGATTCTGATTTACTGTAGAGTATTAGAGCATGTTTTATTTTCAGTAGTCGCTGTTACATGATGGATAAAGGAAAGATGCTGGGTAGACAGTATGCAGAGCATAATCTGTGCTCTAAATTGGCTAAAATCTCATTAAGCCTATGTTGGCAAGCCAGGGTACCTACTAAAGCAAGAACTGCACTGCAGGTAAATGGTACGATATCTACATTTTATATAGGGTTTTATTGTCTGGTTTTAGGAGAACAACTGTCCAAAGAAATTAACCATAAACTGCACACAAAATATCAATTGGAAAGTTACATTTTATTGGTTTTATTATGTAACCCATTTTTCTCTTTCTTATGTGGTCTTTGTTTATTTACTGTCTTTGTTACATTTCATGTAGCTTGCCTTTTCCTCCTTAAGCCTTTTTTAAGATGTGTGTATAAAAATGATTGTTCTGTAGGTGTATAGGTTATTGTTCCACTGCTGTGGGTCAGGCTGGGACTGGAGCTCTCTGCCAGTGATGGTAAAAAGACTGCTTAGCTAATGCCGTAATGGTTGCACAATGGGGTCGTATTTCACTTGTTTTATGAGTGGTGGAGACTGAGCTAGGTGCGTCGTGTGCTTCTGAGTGAGAGGTGGGGAGAGTGTGTATGTGTACAGTATGTGTGTGTGCATGTCAGGAGAATTTGTCTCGCTAAGGACAGGATCTCCGTACACCTTTTTTCTGTGTTGAGACATTGGTGGCCACAGAACAAACTGTCATGCATATCCCTAGCATATTTGGTTTATCCGACCTCTACACTCTGACCTTCCTAATGGGGGTTTATCATGGGCCACAAAGCCATGCCCACAACATCATGGGTTTGAGTCCCACTCAAGACCATTGACATCATCCTTGCTCTCTCCCATCTTTCCTGTCTCTCTGCTCTGAACACTATATAATAAAGCAGAAAAAGCTATTAAAAATAACCTTTTAAAAAGTGCGTCTCTCGATGTTTTAGCAACGTGCAGGAGGCTGAATACGTCAGCATAGTTTCTGTTTACATGGTAAAGGGCTCTCAGCGGTCATTAAAATGGGATTGTTGGCTCAGGGGAGCATTCATCGCTCCATTAAGTTGTTTGGCACATTGTCTGGCCACTTTGTAAATCTTTGATGCATTGGCTGTTATAGTAAAGCATAAAAGGTACCATATAATGTATTGTGTGTGATGTATAATGGCGATTAACGGGGAGAAACAGCGTGAGGTTCTCACTGTAGTTTTCGCTAACTCTATTACACTGTTTCACCAAGCAAAGACAAGCCAAATTGTATTATATTTCATAGACATGACAACTCATAGGTCATATTGGGTGGGTCATACACTTGGTCATTATTATTCTGAAGGAATGGGCTGTTTTCCTTGATAATGGTATCCCCTCAACTCCTGGCTAATACTGTATTCGCTATTTCTGCTATCGGCTAATCTGACACACTGCCCAATTTTACCAGTTGCAAGTAAGAGTAATAATAACATTTGTGGGGAACCTGAATGGTGGTAACCTGACGCTACCAGATCCAAACAGCTTGCTCCACACATTGTTTCGTAGCTGTCTTGAGGAACCTGGTTACTCAATACCGCCACCTCTGGCAGGGTCAGGTTAGAATGGTGGGGCTGGGCATATCAAATTAAGATAATTCAGATACCGTAGCACAGTGGTTCTCAATCTCAACCTATTCTGGATCAGGGCCCACTTGAAAATATCAAAAGTGCCCACTTATCTGACCACAGATGGGTGGACTCAGACTGCATGCATTTTCAGAGTTTATTTTAATGATCAATCAAGTGATTATGTTTTATGCTTGGATCAATGGAACCAACATAGTATACTTAACATTTGTATTGATTGGTATCACTATGATCTATGTTTTAAATGTTAATTGCATATTATCATTTAAATCTTAGTGTTTTGCCAATTATTTGGGGCCCACTTGCAATACCCTCACCACCAGTGGGCCCCGGGCTACAGGTTGAGAACCAGTGCTGTAGCATCAGGTAAGCTGAAAGTCAAAGAAAGATAACAAGTGCTTTTCAAATACCTGGCTATAAATATCCTGAAACCTATCATATACAGTGTATAGTACTGTTCTGCCCTAGTTAGAACATCAGAAAATTCTCAAATACTATAGCTATTTGCAAATAGTAGGTGATTTGACCCAACCAACCCTGTTGTTACTTACTTGATGGGAGATTCACTTGATTGTTCAATTTCTTCCTACATAGAAAATGAAAAATGTGTTCTTGTGAGTGGTCTTACATTTTAAGATTTTAAGGATAACATCTGAATCCATGAATGTGCTTCTGAAGGTCTTGGTGGCCCTATAGTGACCACTGTGAGACATGCGTTGCATTATCAGTGTAAAACCATAAGAAGTGCGCCTGATGCTGTGCTGTGCGTCTGTTAAACCAGATTATATAGGACACAGCGTTCTGATTTAGTATTATTTTGCAGCGATAGTGGCAGGGCTCTAAAGCAGGTGTCTTTTTTTAGCTGAAAGAGAGATGAAGCAGGGACCGCCACTACAATTTAACATTTTCATTGATTTCAGATGCAGATCTACAAGCTCACAACGCCTTGCAGCTCGAGGCGTTGTGAGCTTGTAGATCTGCTATTTTCGGCTAATGTTCCCCTCAGAAAAGGGATGCTACACTGTAGGTTTCAAGTGGTTAATAAAAATAAAAAAGTAACTCTGAGGACTCCCTAGGGGTCATGGACCCCCTGTTGAAGACCTGTGCTCTAAAGCATAGCTATGTCTTTTGGTAGGTCTGCCCATCCACCACTTTACTTCCAAACGAGATATCTGAAAAACTATTGGCTGAAATGTAATTTTCTATGCAGCGTCATGCTCTGCTGAGGATGAACCTTACACATTTTGGTGACCCCATGCTCCTTTCCACCATGATTAGTCATTTTTTTTCAAATTTCACACAATACAGTATATCGTCTCTATATTTATGTCCAAAACTGTTACTTTTCAGGATTCAAAAGTAGCAAAAGTAGCAGATCTACAAGTTCAAAATGTGTAGCGGATCTGCTACTTTTGATGCTTTTGTGTGACGCTCTAGTATGATCAAGTAGGGTATTCATTTACTAAAAAACACAAAAAGTTAAAATATAGGAGGTTTGTGTCCGACAGTGACAATATCTCAAAATTGAATGGCCAGATTGCCATTATACTTGATAAGTGTATTCATGCTCCTGGAGGATGAACTCTTACCATTTTGTGGTACTTCATGACCTTCCCTGTATTGCACTCTCAGGCCAAAATGTCAACTTTGCACACAAGATGTGTCATAATAATCTAAATGGCAGATGGGAGCACATTCATGCTCCCCAAAGGATTTTGATTTTGGAACTGCTTGTTATTTAACAAAATGCCCTAGCCAGTGACCAGACGGGGAGCTTTTTTACTTTATTGGTGATGCTTATTATGAGGTGCTTCATAGATGTATGCTACTCAGTGGCCCTTTTGTTTTGATACATGGGAACATTGGGAAGAATAATTAATCAATACATTAATATAATAAGTTGACATCTAACCTGTGTATATTAACAAATTATTTCCATGCCAACATAGTGAAGTAACCTAAAAGAAACTCTGATCTGAACTCTGATCTCAGCAACTCGACATTGCATGTATTTCCTGGAAGTTCTGATTTCACCTTTCCAGACCAGGTGGCTGTGGGTGGTACAGTGTGACTAAGAAATGACCGTAGTTACCACAGGGTACTAGTGGGAGTGTTCAGTCTTGCTTACACACAATGGTTCCCCCAAAATCTCCTGATTTACTGCTTTATTGTGACAGAGGAAGTACTGTGGAAGGCTAGAAGCACTATGGGCCATTTCCATTAGGGTTATGAGTAAGAGAGAAGGAGGATGGAGTCACTTGCATCTGTGTGTGGGTAGAGAGGCCAGACTCCATGGCTCTGATGGAGCAGATTTAACCTAGGGGAATGGATGGCTATAGGTCTAAATCACTTTTAAGAATAGCTTGCTACAGATGGATGATTTAATGGTTCATCACGTAGGAGCAGTGTGTTCTTTCCAAAACAGTTTGGCTCAGTACAGACTTACAAAGTCTGGGAAATACCACATAATTGAAATTTTTGGTGTTTTTCTTGTTCTTGGTAGAATTGAGAGTTGACACGGTCAGTGTGTTGAGTGAGTTTCATGAGCCCCGGGCCACTGATACATGTGTATGTTATAAACTCTATTGTGCGATTTCAGAGATTTATGGGCTTCGATGACAATAAGCATTCTTCTCGTCGATCCTGAAAATGAGTTTTTGGCAGATTGGTGGTGTTTTTCCTTTTTTTTGGGGGGGGTTGTTTGACAACAGAGATTTATTCCTGTCCTTCGCCAAAGACAAAGGGAAGGGGAGATCTTTAACGCAAGTTATAAATGAAAGGATCTGGTATGTTTTCCTCCCGATTTGCAGCTCCTCATAAAAAAGGGAACATCATGATTTAGTTTTTTCCCCATTCACTGTCTGACAAGCACTCAACTTCTGCGCTTCATCACCAGAGTTTACCTTATAAGCCTTTTGACCTGCTCAGGACACATTGTTACGATGGGGAGTTTTGGTGTTTTATTATAGCCCATAAATGATCAATTTAGTATTTAAATTTCCTAGTACCTTGTTACATCTATAGAATCTTTTATGGAGGTTAGAGAACAACAGTTACATACGCAGAAAAGATACATTATTAATAATTCGTTTTCTTGCATATCCCTTTGAGATGCACATATTTATGGTGTACTGTACTGTACATACTTAGTTGTACATTTTACCAGAGTGGCACCTGGTCAAGCTAAGCATTCAGTGACAGTAACACATTGCATGTTGCAGCAACTGATTCTACAACTTTGTAGTGCCTCAGTCTTCTCTGCCAGTGACCTTGTTACCTTTTGACCTAATTTGACTTGTTTCAGTTTTTAGACTGTCACTGTGGTGTATTTCTTTGTTCTGTTCTGTTTAAAATGTTCTAGACCATTATCTACGCTAGTACAGTATACTGTCAGACCTGTCAGCACTGGGATATATACAACGCTGAAGTAACAAAGACACACAAAATCTTTTCCGTTTGGCCAGTTGGGCGATTGGCATATTATTTTCTAACCTGAATCTCATTTCTTTGCTACATTCCAGTGTTTTTTCTTCTTGTTTAGCTTATTACAAAAACAACCCCATCTAGATTTGTCTGTTTCTTGTTTGTTTGTGTAAAAACAACTTTTTTTATGGCAGAACTTGAAAAGCCATTAATGTCAAATAGCAAGAATAGGCTAAATACTACTGTGACCGCATGATTCATTTTCAAGATTTTCAATACCGTTTCACTTGTTTTGCTGCCTTCAAGTTTTTAACTTTCAATTCATTAATATACAGACACTCTACAGACACTGTAAAGGAAGATTTTCATTATTATACAGACAATTTACATCAGTGGTCTTCAAAGACCCTCATATTGATTGTATGTATTTGGCTTTGAACCCCCATCTGAAAAGATTTTACACAGAAAGAATATTTCTTGCTTAAATGTTTCAAAACTATTCAAAATGTTCAGCATTTTTCAAGATTTCCCTAAAACATTCAAAAATAGTAGATCTACAAACTCCCAACTTGTCGCGATGCAAGTCGCTGTGAGCTTATACATTTGATATTTTTAAATAGCCAAAGTATAAAATAGGGTTAAAGTGGTTAAACTTATTTTGATGTGATATTAACTCATGTTGCTGCATGGGACCCCCTGAAACCACCTCAGGGACCCCTGGGTGTCCCCGGACCCCACTTTAACCACTGCTCTATATGTATTGCTGCAGGATCATTAATATACAGACAACTCTACAGGTACACTGCTAGTTAAACTACTCTGTTGCGCCTAGCTACACTGTAAAATCTGTGAGTGTTAACTTAAACACTGCTGGGTAGTTGTAGGTGGAGAGTGCCAGATTGCAGCCCTCAAACCACAGGCCTCAGAGGTACATTAACCGTCAGGATTTTATTGTAGAAGGAAAGCAAGAGGGAGACAGTGTGCGAGGGAGGGACAGACTTGTGGATTTGAACAACAGAAGGGCATGCTGTGGTTCCACAGGCGAGTGTCTTAACCACTACACCATCGACGGGCACCGTCCTCTTCTTAAAAAAATATTGTGATGCAGTGCAGAGCCGGACAGGAGTCTCATTATGGAAATGTCAGAGATCTTCTGCTTAAATGTTCACCGAGTTGTGAAAAGAAAGATTCTGGGGAAAGACGTAGTGTAATTGGGAAATATTTAAAGCATGCTTTTATTGGCTATTGTCACATACTTACAAGTTAGAGAGAAAAGGATTGCCTACAGCATAATGGAGGCTTTCTGAACTGGATTCTTCTTTCTTTTGACTTCTTTTTGTGTTATTTCCACAATATGAGTGATACTACTGTACATCACAATCAACTAAAAGAATAGAATACAGCTGGACAGAATTGAAGCTTTATTGTCCACGTGTGGAAATTTGCCTTTAGCGTCACTGTGGCAGATGTACAGTATAAACAGGCAGGATACATTGAACACACAATCAAATCAGCACAATACAAAGGAACAACAACAGAGCTTCCAGTATGGTGGTATAAAGTGCAATCACTGGTGAAAAGCTTGTGTAATTCAGATTAGAATTCAATAAGGCAACGGCATAATAGACCAACAAATGGATGAACTCTGAGAAAGAGTTCAAGTAACCACATGAACCCTATCGACCCTATTCTGGGCGAACATTGGGAGAAAATTGCCAATTCACAAGCTCACAACGCATCTTTGTGAGCTTGTAGATCGTGTAGAGGGTGCTGTACCCCAATGAAGTACAGTATATAGGATGTATAATAAATAGTGAGTGGTTCAAACCTTTTTGTTGTGCAGACAGGACGTCCAAAATAGAGACATAGATTGCCTTCTTGTAAATCTCTTAAGAAGGACTAAAGTGATGAATGGTGATTTGTATATGTGATACTCCAGTCATGCACTAGCACATTGATTACTGCAGTGGTTTGGCTTTCTTACCTTCTGCATGTTGTGCAGGTCTGCCTGATTGCTTTTTATGCTGCTTAGACCGACCGAGAGAGTCTGTCTCCCAGCAACATTTCATGTTGTTCAAAATAGTGCTCCTTTTTTTTTACTTGGAGAGAGAGAGAGACACACGCAGAATATATTTATGAGTTCTTTTGTGATTGTGTGTACATGTGTGATTGTATGTGTGCGTGTGCAGGCTTTGCACATTTGCATTGTGGCTCATTGTGAAAATGGCCTCAGATGCTGTGATAGGATTTGGCTTAGCTTGGACTGGAAACTGTGCCCTTTGTTTCTGGCTGTGTTTCATTTTCCACCACCTTCCTCCCTCTGTACCTGCCCTTAATGAGATCTCCTGTGTCAGATCAGAGCCCAGATCCAGTGTTACATACAGTTCTCTGGTAATTGTTGAAGAGACCTTGGGTGACAAATGCATTAAAAAAATGGTTTTAAGCTTTTGCCTGACCACTATAATGGTTTGGCATTGGCCATTATTTGACTTTTTGGATGACATTGGTATCAGCATTATGCAGCCGATGTGTCCCGATGTTTAACCACTTTAAAACTTGCGTCCCCCCCATCACCATGCCACTATAGACAATACTTTTCAAAGATTTTCAAGATTTTTTGATTTTCACCATTTCACCATTTTCACCATTTCTCCTATACGCACCAAACTTGCCACAAACACTGTTCATATATAGGTCTGCCATGACAATAGTCATGGCACACTGTTGCTCCAATTTGCACCATCTGTCATGACTATAGTCACACCAAAAATATAGTAATTTGCACAAATATGTGGCACTACAGCAGTGTTACAGCAGTGTCACACATTTCAAATGGCCATAACTCGGTGACCATGCTCTGATCAGTGCAATATAGGACTGGATTTGAAGGCCGCGTATAGGTCAAAACATCAGTAATCATAATCTGACCCAAAGATCTGGCATCGGTTGGGCTAGTTTTTCTTACAGAGAATCAGGCCTAGCAGCTGCAAAAGCACAATCATCACACACAAGATAAGAAAAACCAAGCACTCCCTGCTGTGTCTGTTCAAATAGTCTGGCAATTGCAGGACAGAACTCGCAAAAAAGGAAAATGCATTTGAAATGTTTTGTGTAACAAGGCATCTGAGCAGCTGCAAAAGCAGAATCATTACAGGTTAACCTGATGTCTTTTTTCAAGTAGCATGCATTGCTTGGGGTGAAAAGGTCATTTGAAATGTTTTTTAAAGTATGTTCCTAACTTTTTACCACTTAAAACCTATATACTTTGTTGACCGGGGTCCCCCAGGGCTATCCTTGGCCCACTGCTTTTTTCCGTCTACACCAAATCTCTTCGGCGACTAGCCGAATTTCAAGCTCACAACGTGTTGCGTTGTGATGTGTTGTGAGCTTGTAGATAGGCTAAATTTTCTGAATGTTCGCCCCCAGAATAGGGATGCTAGAGTCTAGGTATGTGGTTAAGCTTATGAAACACACTAGGCATTAAAAAAGCTGCAAAAGAAAAGCGATGCCACTCAAGTAACCCAGTAAACGTAATTGCCTGCAGGATAAAGAATGCAAAATGTTTTTTGAAATTAGTTCAGATATTAACTCATTGTTTGATTATTTCAAAACATTGTCTTAGCAGCTACAACAGTGCTACCATCACACACAAGATGGGACAAATCGACTGCTCCATGTATCTTTTCAAATAGTTGAATAGTGTTCAACAGCAGTTGGCTCAGGTGTGCAGCTGTTGGTCTGTCATTCATGGCAGAGGATTCTGCTGCTGCTCAGTGCACACTTTCTCTTTTTTCTCCCTTTTTTGTTTTACTGTTATTTAGTTTTCTTTTTTTCTTACTTCTTTTGCTACTTCATGTTTTTGGCCAAGTTTCTGTTGCTCTGAAAGCCCTTAGACTTTAGATATATATGTCAGATGGACAGGAAGCCAAGAGTCATTATGCCTGTCAGGGGGAAGACCTCCATCCAACAGTACAGTAGAATGGATTCACTAATAGAGTGTGTGTGTGTGTGTGTGTGTGTGTGTGTGTGTGTGTGTGTGTGTGTGTGTGTGTGTGTGTGTGTGTGTGTGTGTGTGTGTGTGTGTGTGTGTGTGTGTGTGTGTGTGTGTGTGTGTGTGTGTGTGTGTGTGTGGGGGGGGGGTGTTAAAGAGGATTCCCATTGCATTGACTGTGGTTTGGCTGCTTTGAAACATAATGATGGTTCTTTCAGACTACCTTCAGCCAAAGATCCACAAGATAAATTAGTGTCCATGTTGGGCTTCCATGTAGAGGCTTGCACATGACCACATTACACTAAATGAAGATGGCAGTGTCTGGAGAGTGTGCGCGGAGCACAGTGATGTATTGAAGAAAGTGTAATTTGTACATTGTTCCAGCCAAATATGAGCATGAGATTCCACTGAATTCAGTTCAGCAACTGTTTACTCAGATGGGGGAAAACGTTGTTTGAAAGGTGTGCTCTGGAAACTAGCACAAAAAAAAAATTGGAAGGAAAGAAACAAAGGATGAAAGTGAAATAAATGAATGGACTGCATTTATATAGCGCCTTTCTCCAAGGCGCTTTACAATGTATTTCACATTCAAGGAAACCATGCAAGGAGCCAACCTGCTCATCAGAAGCAGTTAGGGGTTCAGTGTCTTGCTCAAGGACACTTGCCAGGAGGAGATATGGATCAAATCGGAAACCCTCTGATTCTAAAACGGCAGCTGAGCCACTGCCGCCCCATATATAATGTATAAAACTTGTAATGGTTGGGATTGGCATCGTTGTGGTTTGGATAGCCTATTATTTTTAAGAACTTTACGGTATTTCTTTAAGAGAGACAGGAAGGAGACTGTGCCTGCGTGCGTGCGTGTGTGCGTGCGCCTTGTGATATATAATACCTTGTGAAATATAATACTTACACTAATTGATACAATCCCAACATTGTTTTGCACATCACCTCTATTCACACTCAATGTCCTTGCTTACATTGAGTGTATGTCTATCCCTGCAGTGGCTGATCGGAGACAGGGAGAGCCACTGTGGAATCATCTGCTCGCGGACACAGGGGAAGCCGGTGTGCGGCTCCGATGGGCGGAGTTATGACACAGGCTGTGACCTGCAGAGGGCACGCTGCAAGGACCGCACTCTGACGCTGGCCCACCGCGGCCGGTGTCGAGGTAAAGGGGGCCCGAATCCCTGCAAGTGTGATCTATGCACCACGCTGGCTTGCACGTGCACAAAGAATCTGATATGTACATCTAAACATGCTTACATACATACAACCACACATGCAGCAGCAGCACGCACGCACACATGCATGCATGCAGCCAGGCACGCAGGCACATTATTATAATTCATGCCCAAATAGTCAAAGAAAACAAGTACTGTGTGCAGTACGCACACATGCCATACAAACGTGCACAGTTGTTTCTCATGTGCCTGTGACACATTTGTTTACTATTTAAGATGCCTGCAAGACTGAGTCTGCTCACTAACTGGTCTTGTGTTTTTAGGTAAAAACTGGGTGAGGATTGACCAGCCGCCAGTTGTCCCCGCACCAACCTCCTCTTCTGAGGGACGGGACTTGGAGCTGAAAGGTAAGGTCCTGTCCTGTTCCTGTCCTGACTTCCACCGCAAAAATCCCCCCAATGATTTTGAACAATGGCCTGGCAATAGGCTGGGAACACAAGAGGGTGAGTCAAGTCGACTCATAGTTTTGGCGCTGTTTGTTGTCGACCCTCTGGTGCCTCCCAGACTGGTGTGTGTTCTTTTTTGGCTGATCTGAAAAGGAGGAACTTGTCATAGGGTTCTCCTAAAAAAAAGAGGGGATTATTGCCCTCGTTAGTCAGCCCTCGTTAGTAAAGAATTGCCGCAAATGTAACTATATTCTCACTGGGGTTCTCATGCCTCATCCTAACTTTAAATGGAAGAGAAAGTATTGTGGGAGTGAAGCATTTTTTTGTGACTTCAAAAATAGAGTGTTGTATTGTAGCTGCACTATTGTAAGGCATACTGTTGGGATTCTAGTTTTCTCCTAAACGTGTGATCATTTATTTTAATATCACTAGAGGCCTTATGTCTAACCTTAATTTTGTTGGAATCAATCTTTTGTTGTCATCATCTGCTGCCACAGATGCAGATTTAGAATGTTACTTACAGACACAACACATTTAATTTAACACAGAGTTTAATTATCATTTAATATGATAATTAAAGTTATACTGTATTACTTTTTTAATTAAACAAAAGTTATTTTTTTTTACAAATCTCTTTTATTGATTTTAGGCAGAAAACAAAGACTTAAACAAAAGTAATTGATGGTATAATCTTCCCACATAAATGTTTCAACTTATTATTAAACATTATTTTTATTTGCAAGTGTCTGCCCTCAACTCTCATGCCAAAATGACTTAGGCACTGGAAATGTACCGGAAATGTATTTATTTATGTATTTATGTCACTAAAGCAGACATTCAACATACATACTGGTGCCCTGGTGTGTACTGACAATAGCGAAAGTAGCAGATCTACAAGCTCACAATGTGTCACAACACGTTGTGAGCTCGAAGATCAGCTAATTTCGGTGAAGAGATTAGCTATAGAGCGAAAAAAGGAGGGAACCAAGTATAGACCACTGGTCAACGATGTAAGGTTTAAGTGGTTAAATTCTCTTCTCCTGTGCAACCTTTACACAAGTCTCTCAGCTCTCTGCTTTCAAATGTAACTCTTTATAAAGAAACCTAAAAAGAAGTCCTCTTAGTAGACAACTAACTCCTCTAAAAGAAAAACTCCAAATCAAAAGGAATGCCAACCAGAGGAGTGGGAGTTAGCAGAGCTGAACAGAAGATGTCTTTCATTTTCCACCCCTCGGTAGGCGTGTAAGTCTTTACAGACTGTGATCATACAACTTCTTCAGTCTGTGGATGCCAGCCATTCAACAACAGCAGAGATTGATAGGGCTAGAGTCAAGGTTGGAACATGGCATTTATGTGCCTTGTTTCGGTTCCCATTCCCTTTTAGAAAAATAACAGCAACAATATCCATTTTTGATTTGGATTGGATTTGTTTTTGCTCACCCTCTATATGGTAATACATGATTTAATTTCACATCTGAGATCTTCCAAGGAAGGGAACACTGTGCTAAGCTCTATTTGCCTTTGTAGAAGGAACAGGCCAGTTTAGTTATAAGATAGTGCTTAATTTAACAAGGCAGGTCAAGAACATACTGTATGTTTGTTTACAATGGCAAGGCCCTAGCAAAAGCCTTTGGAAGGGTGGATAGGATTTGGATTAAAGTGCATGCAACAAATACACTTGACAATCAGACACTTAAATTACTAACAGATTCCAGCAACAATAGTAGAAACATGAAGGAAAACTATAGATTTGACAATTACCTGACCATAAAACAACCTAGTCACAACTCTGACTCAGATTAAAATAAATATGGCATTATCCCACTATTATCTTTCAAGTCTAGAGGTTATGGTTAGTAAAAGTATTATTTGGTTAACCAGGGACTATCCTCTATGAACTAACAAAAAGTACCATGACTTGTTAAGTACCATGGTGCCAAAACGTATTATAATGTTTGTATGTATCCAATCCAAAAGGGTCACTAAGTGGATAAGTCATTTAAAATTATACCCTCACTTTCTCCTCTTGTCTTTTGCTTCAAGCATTTGGACAGGATTATGTATGTGAGCACACTGTTTGTTATCCCTAGCCAACCTACAAGCACATGTTCATAAGCAAAGACATAATGAAGACATTTTAAAATGCTATAGCCACTGGTCGTAAAGTTGTTGTTTTTCACAGCAATGTTGCTATAAATCGGGGTTAGCGGTCAGGACCCATTATGGGTACGGGGTTGTTTGTGGTAAGTCCCCATCTGAGAGCAGTGCAAGCGTATTTTAATGAGCCTGCATCCCAAAACAAGACTGAA
This sequence comes from Gymnoscopelus microlampas, assembly GCF_963454915.1. Classification (NCBI taxonomy): domain Eukaryota; kingdom Metazoa; phylum Chordata; class Actinopteri; order Myctophiformes; family Myctophidae; genus Gymnoscopelus; species Gymnoscopelus microlampas. Next base: position 17,293,078 of record NC_139957.1, on the reverse strand, counting down.
TTAAATCAGGTTTTAAAGGTCTGGGAAGTCTTTTTGTTTATCTTCTATCTGTTCTGCTTGATGACATCATCGCCCACGCCCAGTGTTTTCACTGAGCGTTCCGTTTTGAGCCGCTAACTGTGTGTTGTGTTTTTAACCATTACCCAGAGATGGGTTATGTAGAAGAGCATACATGCACTTTTTTTCATCACTAGCAACACCACATGAACCCATGTATAAATCAAGCAACACATGCTTGATTTATACTCCATCGTATGGCGGTGTCGAGTGGCAAAAATAGCAGATCTGCAAGCTTGTAACGTAGCGGATACGATGAGTTATGACCTTATAGATCGCCTATATTCAAGCTTGCAGATTGGCCATTTTCGAGCTTATAGATCATCTATTTTCGAATGTGTAGATCTGCAATTAAATCAGACAGTAATCTGAGTTATGTTTAGTTTAGATGAATTCTAGTTTATTATTTAAGATTAGTTCCAGATACCAAAGAGTAGCTTGAGTAGTGAATGATACAACAAAAACATGCACAGCAATAATAAACATACATAAAAATACACAGTCACATCTGTGGGAGCTTGCCAGTTCTCCACTGGAGTATCTGGTGTCCTGCTGAAGGACACATTGACAGTAGAGATTCATGTCCTTGGCCTGGCCCCTCAGAGCTGCAGTGACACAAATTCAGCTTTATCTGTGGTTTGAAGATGTTGACCAACACACTTTTAAGTAGACAAATCACGCTGCAATACTAATTTCATACTTTCAGGCTTGCTTTGGTGCCTAGAGGTGTAGTGGTAACTTTTCAATATACAATCATGACCATCGTTGGACTTAGAATATACTAGCACAAACCAAGCTGTGTTCCTCATAGCTTACAGTACATCAGTGTACCTACATATGGCAAGCCATCTATCACTGAGTGAAGCCAGTGAAAGGCAGATCAGCAGGTGGTTAATGTTTAACCTGTACTGGGCATAGAGTGTGGAAGCATGTGTTGAGTACTGTACATTATGCACACTACGGTGTGATACTCTGAATAGGACCCACACAAAATTGTTAGTGTTAATGTAACTCTGAGAGTGTAAACATTTACCCAAAGGTAAAGTTCAGGCCTTGTTTACTGTTTTTGGGCGGTGCAACCGCCCCTATATGTGAGGTTTGGACATTTGGACCCACTGCACCCCCCCAACCCTGCGCTGTGATTGGCCACCATTGTACCCCCCTAACCCTGCACCGTGATTGGCCACCATGAGACTATTCCGGACTGTGATTGGCTAGAAACACATGACACATGTGCATAGCCCTATAAATAGGACTATGCACTTAAAAAAAACACTTTTATGTTTTTTTTAAGTGAATAACTTCCATCACTGTGATGACCACTGTGACCACACCGCCCACTTCACACTGGGTGTGATTTTTACTGAGCAGGAGCTATTGTTGAGACTTTGTTTTGTGGAAGTGAAATTTGGTTCCAGTTTAGGTCAAGTAAAGTCCAATTTAATGATATAGCACATTTTATTATGCTTAGTTTAGTTGATTTAATCAGAGTTATTGTTTAGATTAATTCTAGTTTATTATTTCAGTCTAGTTCCAGTATACTCAAGAGTAGTTTGAGCAGTGATAAAACAAAAACATGCGCAGCAATAATAAATATAAATGAAAATAAATTAGATGGTGAATAAAGATGATTCATCATTCTAGAAACTTGTAGGATGTGTAGTGTAATTTGTATGGGAACTTGAGTTGCCTTTTTTTCCTCCAAAATTCTAAATATGTGAGTAATGCCTCTTTTGACTAGCTGTGATGAGCTATAGTGCTGTTTAGGCTGCAACTGGATGTATGGAGGGACTGGGAGGGAAGGAAACGAGGGTCTTGTGTTTTATGGATGTCTGAGTCATGAAGCGTCTTGAAGCCTTTTATGCTGTGAAATCCTGATCCTGTTAATTAGACTCGGGTTCATTTGGTTACACATGTAACCAAATTAACCCGTAAAGGGTCCATTTGGTTTACATTTGTTGGCGAGTTACAAATGGATAAAATAGGTCTGGACTCCAAATAATCTGGACTCCAAATGATGAATGAAAATGATTCAACATTTCACAGATAGGAAGTTGAAAAACAAGGAAGCGTATTTGATCAAATAGAATACATTTTCTGTTACTGCATCGTCTATTTCTCGCTTCAAATGTTTTCAAAAACATTCTTGAGAACAACATTTAGGTGCAAATGACATTGTGTGTTTGTTTACATGGCTGTCATGTTGGATACAGCATAAAATCAAGCAGCGCAGGTTGATATGAGCAAGTGCTCTGTGTCTTTGATTAGACAGAGGTCTGTTATTGAGCTCATCGGTCATTATCCAGAAACAACACACCGCTGAATTCAGCGATTGACCAATCAGAATCAAGCATTCAACCAAGCCGTGTAATAATAAATAATAATCAACACTAATCAAATACAGTATATGTATCAAATATAAATGACCAGGTACAAATGATCAGAGATATAAAATCAAATTATATGGATCTCGGGATCCGCATGGGAATGGCGTGGCTCCAATGTGGATCTTGGACCAGGATCTTGGATGAGGTTAGTCATCTGTGTCGTAATGGATATATGACATATGTCTCAAAATTTGTGCAAGATTGCAGCCTGATTGACCTCATTGAATTCCATTCTAAAATTAAATTAAATATTTAAGAAATATTGAAAAGACATAAAGAAATGCATGATAGTTGACATACTGACTCTCTCTATACACAAGATATTTGTTGCTGATTGGTTCAGCGGTTTGAAAAATCTCCAGACAAACACACAGACACACACACACAGACCGATCCTCTTATAGATGGCTAGCCTCCAGCAGATCTATGCCGTAAGAAGAAGGAAAATACAGTATACCTGGTCAGTGGACATAGTTTTACAAGGTGGAATGTGAAAGCTGTCGTGGCTCACGTTGTGATTTTTACAGATGGAGGACAATCCAAATGTCGAGTTGAGAGGAGCCAGGCCCTGGAACAGGCCAAGAGGCCGCAGGCGTCCACCTTCATCCCAGAATGCAATGAAGACGGGACGTTCGCCCAGGTCTGTATGACTGCCTTCATTTATCTCCTCTCTTCTATGTCTGTCTTTGGCTCTCACCTTGTCTCACTCACTCACTCTCTCTGTCTCTGTCTGGCTTATTGTCTGTCTGCATTTGTTCAGACTTTTTATTAGCTGACTTTATTTATCATGACATACTAAATATGCTATTGTACGTGTTATTGTATATTTCCTATCTTATGTATGACTAATTTGTATGTTTCCGACTCCCCAGGTTCAGTGCCACACTTTGACTGGGTACTGTTGGTGCGTGACTAGTGATGGCAAACCAGTGAGTGGTTCCTCTGTACACAACAGGACCCCAGTGTGTTCAGGTACTGGCACAGAGGACCTGGTAGGCTGGAGAAAGAGACTTCTAGCCATTAACCACATAAACCCTAGCGTCCCAATTCTGGGCATGTCATAATATGCGAACATTCTGTGAAAACAGGCAAAGATTTGGCAAAAATAGCAGATCTATAATTGTCCATGTAGCCTATTAAAAAACAAACCTGTACCTTTTGACAACAAGGAGTTTGAGGTCCTACTCCTCTGGAGGATCTAGAATCATATCCTGAGAATGCGTATCCCCCGCGCCTGTCCTACATTGATTTGTTCTTCGTGTCTGCCTCGGCAAAGAAAAATACTTAAAAAAAGACTTCTCATATTGCAATTTACATAATAATTATTTTCCAAGTAGTCATGGCTACCAAAGCATCAACTCATCACTGTCTTGAGTGAATGAATGAATGTTGAAATTAATTTCGGAGATAAAAAAAAACATAAAATACAAAAATAATACACAATACTAATGCATTAAAAACATTAAAAACAAAATAATGCACAATAATAATAATCATAATTCCTATACAATAACAGGAGTAGGAATGAAGCTATGCTTATCTGGTCCTAACCCTATTCTTACCTCAATGACCAGTGGAAAGCCTCACTACTGTTCCTCCCCCAAAAAATCTTTGCTGTAATCATCTTTGTTTGGTACAGATTTAGCCAGCGTATAAGTTCCCATTTCCAGCATTTATATCCCGTAATACTATTGCAGGATATTTCCTATATCTGAACTGGCCTCAGTCTGCTAGTATGCACACAGTAAAATCCTGAGTCTTCATTTAACTCAGAGAGTGAACAAATGGAACCAAATGGATTTGTACACTCTCTGAGTTAAATGAACGCTCAGGGTTTTACTGTACACACATTTAGGAAAGTGATCCGTCTGTGGAAGGCCACAAAGCCACTGCGGTGTTGAGATTACAGTTTACTGTTAGTAAAGAGGGGCACACAGCCAGATGTGTAGTGTATGTCATCTGGCGTAGCAGGTGCGAGGTCAGGAAGAGAGGGCTAATAGCCATCCATCCAGGGGCCTCTTAACCCCCTCCATCCCCTGTCCTCCCCCGCCCCCCTCAACCCTCACCTAATGCTTGATTTATACTTGGTTGCGTGGCGCGTTGCGCAGCGAAAATAGCAGATCTGCAAACTCGCAAAGCATCACTCCGCCACGCGTTGTGAGCATTGTAGATCTGCCTTTTTGTGGTGCGCAACACCGGCACGCTAGTAAGTAGAAATTGCGCTTAACTGCTCTCAGCAGGCCAGAGCAGAGTAGAGAGAAGCAGGCTTCTCTGGTCGCTGTTCAACCTGGATGGGAACACTTTATGATAATCACCATCATTTTCTCTGTGAAGATAATACACAGGGGCCTTTGCCAGAACGTGGCTTTGTGGAGCCGCGAGAGCATATGGTGCAAATTTGGTGTGGAGAGAGCAGTGAGAGAGTGGTTGCATGCCGCTCTCTCTGGCTGGCTCTGTGTGTGTGCGTGTCTCTCTCTCTCTCTCTCTCTCTCTCTTTCTCTTTCTCTTTCTCTTTCTCTCTCTCTCTCTCTCTCTCTCTCTCTCTCCTTGCTTCCTCTTTCTCTTAGTCTCTATCCCCATGGTGTCTATCCCTTTGCCCTCTCTCTCTCTCGCTCTTTCTCGCTCTCGCTCGCTCGCTCTCTCTCTCTCTCTCTCTCTCTGTCACCTGTATGATCCCAGATTCAACCTGTGGCCACGCATCATTTCTTCACTCATCATTAACGCTCACATACCGAAGATGGAAATAATGTGTCCATTCATAGCCAAGAGCAGTTCAGTTTTCTGTTCTGAATAATGCACAGTATAAGAAAGCAGATTACGACACATCGCACAGTGTCTACCAGTCTCCCCTTGTGTCCTGCATAAGCTCCAATATTTTCGTTGTTTCTTGCAAAGGTGTATGTACCCCACTGTCAGCCTCAAACAAACACTGACTCAGACACCAGGGGCCAGTTGCACCACCTCACACTAAGTTCAAACGTAGCCCAGTTATAGCTTAAATGGCTTTTAAAAAAGCCATTTAACCCATTTAGCCGGGAAAGTGTCTGTGTCATTTTAGATTTCTTTGGCTATTAAAAAATAGCATATATACAAGCTCATAGCGTGGCACCGAGTGCCGCACTATGAGCTTGTAGATCTGCTATTTTTTGTTTTTTTATGTGAAAATTTGTGCAAATCTTTAAATATATATAATTTAAGAAATATATATTCAAAGATTTGCACACATTTTCACGCTTTTTCCAAAAATAGCAGATCTACAAGCTCATAGCGCGGCACTCTGTGCCGCGCTATGAGCTTGTATATCTGCTATTTTTGAATAGCCAAAGAAATCTAAAATGACAGAGATACTTTCCTGGATTGAATGTGTTTAAGCTATAACTAGGCTAAGTTTGAACTTAGTGTGAGGTGGTGCAACTGGCCCCAGAGGATTAATAGCAGTGGCTCTCTCGTTCTGGTCCTGGGGATTCCAGAGTAGGCTTCTACTGTTTTTTGTTTTGTTAATGTTAACGACAGGACTGGAGTTGAGAAGCCACTGCCTTACAGTACTGTATGTGTTACTGCAGTCTGCACCTAATAACTCTGCCCTCAATGCGCTCTCATTGCAAACAGCGTTTAACTCACAACTTCAGATGCCCCCCTCTACACCCTTTGACCCAAATCAATCATTTCACATACATTTGCAGGAAACTTCCGTGAGTTTATGGGAACTCATGCTGGGACAAGTGGATTGACAGGTAGTAAATTTAATTCCAATTGCCTTCATCTAAATCCCCCCCTCACACCTCATATTGTAATGGGTTTGAGTCGTATTTAATTTCTTTTTGGCCTATTCCCTCAGTATCCATGCATGCCACTTGACTTCCTGCATGCACAAAATCAGTTAACGTGTCTCAATATGATCATAACGGCTCACCCGCTGAATCAATAATCACAGATACATGTAGCTCTCAGTTTTGCCATATTTGGTGCTAAAATATTAAAATATTTGTTTTATATTGTTCAAATCTTGGGCCTTGGGTGGTATAATGGGACCGTATGGGAGTGGATTGGTCTACTATTTTGTGCTGTCTGCTGAGTTGATGAGGGAAAAAGGTTTTTCCTTTCTTCCAAAATTAGATCCAGCCGTTTGGATTCAATGATTGAGATTTTATTGACATAATACATACATGAACATGCATATCTGTAAAAATGATAAAACACCAAAAAGCTTGAGAGCTTATACAGTATTTAAGACAGTCACCTGCAAAACAATTGTTTGTAATGTGTGACTATTATTTGAATGATTTGAGTTTTTGCTGAAAATATAAAATGCTATTTAGGAGAGAAACCTTTTGCTTGTATTGGAGGGAGGACTGCTGCTGTTGTCCAGTGAGTGTCCAATGCAAATGTTGTGGTTTCTCTCTGAAGGGTCAGTAACCGACAAACCACCTGGGCCCCCCAGCTCTGGGAGAAAAGGTGAGTTGAGATCTGCTGTAAGGTGTGTGTGTGTGTGTGTGTGTGTGTGTGTGTGTGTGTGTGTGTGTGTGTGTGTGTGTGTGTGTGTGTGTGTGTGTGTGTGTGTGTGTGTGTGTGTGTGTGTGTGTGTGTGTGTGTGTGTGTGTGTGTGTGTGTGTGTGTGTGTGTGCGTGCGTGCGTGCGTGCGTGCGTGCGTGCGTGGGAGACCTTGTGTGATGCTTACTGTATACAGTACATGTGTAGATGCATTTGCGTGTTTGTGTATGTGTTTTACATAATGTAAAGTTCAACATCTCTTTTGACCTGCTTTCGTTACATTTGTGTACAAAGTCCAAATGTGTGCAAAGTTGGAAGATACAACCCCCACTGTTTTTAATGTTTTTAAAGAAAGAAAGAAAGAATTGTGCTCAAAATGTAAAACTAGCCTAACATGTGTCTAAATCAATTAATGTGTAAGGCTACAAATTCACAGACTTTGACCTTTCACAGGTGATTTGTACATGACCTGCCTATTCTGTTTATGGCAGTGTTTGTTGGACACAGACTATTAGACTTTTTATTAGAGTTTACAGTAGGTAAATTTGTAGCCATTGTGCTTTAAGTTAACACACTGGGATGAACATTCTGCATACTGTGTCTCTTGCCAAGCACACATAATATATATTCATTCATTACTGCGTTTTCTCTTTGTCCTATAGCAACATTCTATGTATCAAAGCTGCTATACAAATAAAGTTGATTATATATATATATTTATAATCATATATAACGGTTGCCTTCAAAATAGCTTTGGCAGCTAAATCAATCTTGGGGAAAGTTGCAGGTAAAAAAAAGTGCTGTGTGTCGTGCTCCAGAGATTCCTCACCTCTGGCAGTGGAGCAAGCTATCCTCTTGACCAGACTACCCCCCCCCCCCCCCCACACACACACACTTTCCCCCCTGAAACCCCAAACTAGATATAGATACATTCTTTACACCTCCAAAGGACACAAGGTTTACTACTGTAAACCACCCCTTGTCTTTTCCTAGCCCCTAGGGTGGTGTATACCGGTGGAGCCTTAATGTGCTTGAGTGGTGTGTGTGTTGTGTGTGTGTGTTGGGAGGGGAGGGGAGGGGGCGGGGGGTTGGTTGGTGGGGGGGGGGGGGGCAGCAGATGCATGTGTGTGCTGGACTGGTCTTTCCCCCTTTGTAGCCAAATGGACCCATTTGGTTACATTTCTACACTCTCTAAATTACAAATGAACATTGAGGATTTTACTGTGTACTTGACAAATAATTATTGTTTTAATCTACTTTCAGCAGCAGCTGATAAGTGCTATTTATGACATCAGACATTTCAATACAGATGTTTACAACACATAAAAAACACTATGTTTTTACTGTAACAGTTAGTGTAATCACATTGGATAATGCAAAGTGTAACAGAAGCATTTCATTGAGTTACTAAACAGTTATAGTAAACAGAATGAATTCTACATACATATGTGTACATTCAAGTCACGGGAAGTGATACTTAACTATGGAATATAGCTGTGGAAATGTGATGGGGTTTAGTTATTAAAGCTGCTGCCATCACAAGACTCCTCAGTCGTTCGCATTTGGTTGGAATGTTCCGGTGACTACAAGACTGGATACACACAGGTAAGTATTTAAGGCAGCTCAATTCACTGAAAAAGGGAAAGTACCCACACACTGTTTTTGTGTTCCTGAGTATGATTTATTTATTTAATTGGATAATTTCTTACTGTGAACACGTTTTGCTCAAGTCTGGTCTTCGTCAGGTAAAGGTGATCACGTAATCACGTGGATTGTGTACTGTACATACAATCAGTGTTATTCAAAAACTAGACCATACCCGGTCGACGCATCCGTGGGGGGATATGCGCACATGATCTGGCAACCCGGGAGGCGACATTGTTTCACACATAAACGCTAATAAGAAGCTGAGATTTGATGAAATTGAAAAACGGGCTTCACAGTTAAGTTCAGATGGTAATGGTCAATGGCTGTGTGCAAAATCAGAGCAATTGCTCCAGCCACTGAGGAGAAAACTGAGGAGAACCGGGTAGCTTCACGCACCACTACAGACAGACTCACCCCTTATTAGAATTGTAGTAGGATAATATAGTTCATGTTGTAGTGTAGTAGCAAGACGTCTGAAGACCTTACTTGCAGTACCTAGAGTCCGTGCTGCTCATTACACCCAAATGAAAATGTTGGCTCAAGAAGGATGGTACCAGAGGAAAGGCTATAGGGTCACCAAAATTCAGTAGGCTTCATCGTGAATCTCACTACATTATGAGATATCCTTAGTGCAAAGCTGACATTTTGGCCTAAAGGAAAGGTCATGGGGTTACGCAAATAGTTGGGGTTCATCATCCAGGGAGCATGACTTTAAAAGTTTCATGGCAATCTGCCCAATATATTTTAAGATTAAGTGGAAGGTTTGACCTAAGACGGCGAACAGATCGGCATAAATTTAAACTACTTCGTCTATGACCAGCCTAATTACAGTATAAGACAATGGCATGTGTGGTCTGTAAATACAGGTGTGTTCACATTTACCCGATGAAGACCAGACTTGGTGAAAACATTGCGCTCCCAGCAAGATATAATCCAATAAAAAATAAATCCTTCTGGGGAACACAAAAGCAGTCGGCAGGTATTTTCTATTTTTCTTTAATTATTTTTTGCTACCCAACGCCTGCAAAATTACTATGGATGTGTGTGTTTCTTTGAGACCTTTAGCCCAGCACAAGACTGGAAGATGACCTATTCACTAGACCTGAATTAATTATGACTTGAAATCCTTTAAACTTCTTTCAGCAGAAAAATGGGCAGTTGTTTGACATTTGGGATAATCTAATTGAACCTCTATTTGTGCCAGGTGAGATTAATCTATTCTAGAGACATAGTTGGAGTCACTTCAAATGCTAATTTGAACCAGATCTGCTTTGAAATATTTCGCTTCCCCTTTCCTTATCTACTGGCACCCTAGTCCACCCTAATACAGAATTCATAGGGAATTATTTATTACAATTTAATGAGCTTTAGTTTAGCGAATGTGAACATGAATATTGCTTTCCCAAAGCTAGAACAATATTATGGGGCGTGCTTTAATGTGGGGAGAAACAAATACAGACTGAACTGAAAAACACATAGGAGGAAACCGGCAAAATCTTAGCTCTTGAACACTGCTGGTGTACTGTATTTATCCAACAAACAATTGAGATTAATCTTCTCCTGTTCTTTAGTAGTGGGGCAGCCTTTCTTTTGTACGTTTTTTGTTGTTTCCTTTGTCAACTGTACCCCCATAGAAAGCTACATGAGAGCAGGTGTACACCTGCAGCGCTCATGCGGGCTACAGTCAAGAGAGATTCTTGATTGGGGGGGGTCTCCTCATTCTTGTGTCTGTGTATGTGTGCACTGCTTCTGAGCATACGCACTTGTGTGTAGGGATGCATGGTGGATGTATCGTATATGTGATAGCCTTATCATGCTGGTGTGAGAACGAATGCCTATGAAAGGAGTTAATTTCCTGTGTGCAAGTGAGATATACAGTAGACGTGTATGTGGGAGGTCTGTCTCCATGATTCTGTGATTCAGTCTCTTATTTAGTCTGACTTTATCTCTAGTCTCACTCTTTATTCTCTCTCTCTCTCTCTCTCTCTCTCTCTCTCTCTCTCTCTCTCTCTCTCTCTCTCTCTCTCTCATATTACTCTGCTCTCTTGGCCGGGCCATGTGCAAATCCCAACCATTCAACAGTTCTGGAGAGTAGATTGTATTAACCTCAATAATGGTAGTCTCCTTCCGTTTCTTTCTCACCCTGAACCCAGATGATGGCTCCAAGCCCACGCCCACCATGGAGACCCACGTCCTCCCTGAAGGTGAAGGTAGGTTCTCTCCATTCTTAACCACATGATCACTAGCGTCCCTATTCTGGGCATGTTATAATAGGCAAACATTCGGCGAAAGTAGCCGGTCAACACGCCCCATTGGGAGATCGGCTTTTTTCTGCGAAGATATTTGGGGTAGAGGGATGGAGATGGCATACTACAGACCCTGGGGGACCCCGGTCAACAAAGTATGTAGGGTTTTAAGTGGGTAAAACAACAGTTATCTCATCTCATCAGATGCAGCCTGTGGTTATGTAACTTGCAGTCTAGTGTCTTCCTTCTCTCACTCTCAAATCATTCATGCTTCTGTCTTTGGGTTTTGATTGATTGAATTGATTGAATACTTTATTAACAGTTTGCAAAAAGTACAAAGGTACAGTTATACAATAATGCTGATTGGATTATTGAAAGGATAACAAAAAACAAACAAAAACATCCATTGTGGTTCTATCTATTCAATTAATGGTAATACTTGCTCATAAGGTACCCGTAATTAACGCTTCATTTATGATTACTTAATTATTTAAGTGTTAATTAAGCGTTAATTAAGCATTAAGTAAGCATTATTTCATCATTCCTTGAAATTCATCATTAGTTAACATCATTAGTTAATCATTAGTTAAGCAAAGTTACTTAATACATGAACTACAAGGAATTTATGATGAATTCATGATGAATTAACGCTTAAATAATGTATTAGGTAATCATAAATGAAGCATTAATTACAGGTACCTTATGAGCAAGTGTTACCAATTAATCAAGTACAGGTTCATTAATGCATTAATCTATGAATCTGTTTTCCGCATACATGTATACTTGTATCGCTATTGTTCTGTAGTCCATCTATGCATTCATCACGCATAGATGGAATCATTTATATTAAAGTAAGCTTTCCATGTATATCATTTAGAACATGGCGCGAATAACAATCAACACCAATAATTGTGTATACCTCTTATTTTGTCCATGCAACAAGTATTATTTTAAAACAAGACTCAATGAAGGGGAGGGAGACAGAGGGACAATTTCACTCACACCTGATTATGCTGACCAGCACTGATCAGTGCAATAACCCTGGCAACGCCGGGCAAGCTGACAACGCAGTGTCTACATTTACATGAATAATAGATATGGGCAATCTTAGTGAACATCTTTGATTTGTCCTTCTGTACTTGCAGAGATCACTGCTCCCACACTGTGGATCAAACAGTTGGTTTATAAAGAGAACAAGCAGAACAGCTCCAACTCCAGGAGGCCAGGTGAGGGAAACCCATTTACTGCACCCATACACCACTGTACACAGATACATATACTGTACATCACTGTACACCAAATACATACTGTATCCATAAACCACTGTACACCAAATATATACTGTACACCACTGTACACCAAATATATACTGTACGCCAAATACATATACTGTACACCACAAGTGAATGGCCTACATTGTTGTGTAAGAGTGTCGCGTAAAAGTTGTGAAATGCGTGGCTTGTAGATCTGCCATTTTATCTACTTTTGAAAATGGTTTTAAATGAAAGTGGTTAAGTCTGTCTGTCGTTTTTTATGAATATTTATAAGAGCTTGGGACTAAATAATAACTACATTGGATTCACTGGAACACAGGTTTCAATTTCCTGAAAAGTAACGGGTTTTTACACAACAGTGTTGTTATACTGACCACACTCTTTCCTGATCTTCCTCTTGAATCACGTCTTCGGAAATTGATTGTGTGATTATGAAATATTGAGCATATTGGTTCCTGGGAATTACTTACATTTCCTGTAACAGTTACCGGTGTGTCACCTCTTTCGCCTCTTACATAGACTCTAAAATATGCTAATGTTATAGACAAAATGCTTTTAGCAAACCAGTCTCGCCTCAGTACACTGTCCGTACATGATCAAACATACCACTACACCACAAGCTCCCATGAATAATTATTCTATTTTAGTTTATTTTCACAATAATAAAACTAAACAAATACAACGATATGATGTACAATGTTAACAGAAGTACTATGATGAAGCCAGAGTTTTCTACTGTACATCCAGATTCCACCAATAATTAATGTTGCACCCCTCAACAGGCAGCTGCTACTACACCACTGTTTTGACGACATTATTGAGGGGGGAAAAGCCTCTTGTGATAACTAAATAAATTGTATACTTTGAAAACGTCAATATGGCTCCAGTCTAATTCGTTGCAAACCTTTTCGTGTTTTCCACCAGGTTCTGAGATGAAATGTAAAACATTTTCAAGGAAAATCCAGGCCATGCTCCGCGCTGCTGGGATTAGGTTTCTCTAGTTTCTTTCCTTTGGTGTAATTTGTTTAGCTTTCTCTGTCTCCATGTTCACTGCCCTCTAGGCATGCCCAGTCCACTGGGCTGCTTTCACGCTCCCTGCACCCAGTCACAGAGTGAGGTTGGTGGGGGGTTTGTGGGTCTGCGTATGTGTGTGTACGGGCGCACAGTAAAATCCTCAGTGCTAAGTTAACTCAGAGACTGTACAAATGTAACCATTTGTACAGTCCACTCTTGGAGTTACAAATGGATAAATTATCACAGTGTGTGTGCGTGTGCGTGTGCGTGTGTGTGTGTGTGTGTGTGTGTGTGTGTGTGTGGATCCATGTGACCAAGTGTGAAACTCAGCATTGGTGTATGCACAGTACCTGTTGGTGAATATTTGAGTATGGATGTACACAAGACATACATCCATTCATGCATGCGTGTGTCTATACATGCATGCAGGCATGTATTTGTGAGTACTCACATGCTTACATGAAGTGAGCATGTATATGTGTAACGTGTAAGTAGTGCTAAATACCATTGCACCTAAACATGGGCTCCAAATCGCTTCTACAGTAGTTGTAGGTACCATTTTATTCATTACAGTGATTGATGTTTATTCGATCTGCTCTCTGTCCGGCATCCACGCTACACTTCTGTGCACAGGAGTGTGAAAGGAGTTTGGTTGTAGCATAAGGAGGATATCAGGGAGGCAAGACAGGGAAGTGGTTAACTTTGAGTGATGGTGTTCCAACAGGGGAATTTGAAGTTGGGGGCGGGGGGAGTGAGGAAGGACTGTATTTAATGGACAGATATTCACTGTGACAGCGCTTTGAAACTGCTATGGAAACACCGGCTTCCTGTTTCTGATTAGCATTCGACGTCCTGCGAGGGACGGAGGACATGGCCGACAGAGGGGATTTGTCAACACTTGAGAGGCTTAGAGAGGAGAGTGTGCGTGTGTGTGTGTGTCTGCGTGCGCACGCGTGTGTGTGTGTGTGTGTGTGTGTATGGGTAGTTGGGCGAGTGAGTGTGTGTGGGTGAATATGCATTTGTACAAAGCTGTATTTTTGTTTGTAGGTCTATTTGTGTTTTGGGATGTTGCAGTGAGGTTGTTAAATTAAGTGGCACTAGTCACTAGATATAGTTATAGGGTGAATTAAATTAAAACTGTGAGCTGCTACTACAAGACATTATTAGTCAGAGTACTTTGGAGAAGAATATCTCTTTTTATGTACCTTTTTCTCACCCTCTGGTTGGAAAACCTGAGAGCTCAAACACTTTGAAGAGTTTGACAAGTACAACATTATTAACAAGATTCCTTTCCCTTTCTTACTCTAATCCTTGCTCTCTGTATCCCTCCCCATCAATGTTCTGCCTATGTCCATTCTCCCTATGTCTTCCCTTCTTTCACTGTCTCTTTCTGCCTGTCTTCCTTGGAAAAGCTGAGTGCTCACCATGAGAAGCCCTCCTGCGTTCTCACTTAAAGTGCTCCGTTCATTCATTGGCTCCTTGTCTCTGGCTATTCCGTAACTCTGATTTAGGGAGATGTATTGAGTGGAAGTGTGTGTTTGCTTGGGCAAGAACAAAAAAAAACTACCGAAAGCCAATTTTTCAAACCAAGGCAGCCATGTCAGGTTTTGACACAATGTTGTTCGAGTACTGCAAAGAGAAGAGAAAAAATAAACATAAACAATACATGCTCTGTCATAGAGAACATTTATAACCTGTAACAGAGAGCAGAACATTTGAGCAGCCGTAAACCACCAGCTTCCCTCTTCATGGGCTAATGAAAGCACAGCAATAGGGCTGGGTGATATGAACAAAATCTAATAGCAAAATGTTTGACCAAATACCTCAATATCGATATTGTGACGATAACACTGTATTGGGATTGTGACACTAATACATTTCTTTTTTTTACATTTTCAAACACATTGTGAAAGATTTGTGCAACCAACTCTGGATCTTTACAGATTGGATGTGTGTTGTCCTAAACAGCACTTTTATTTTTAGGGAACCTACTCTTTATCATCTGCCTCTTTCTTTTTTATCTAGAATCGCCCGTCTCTTTGTCATAGACACACACACGCACACACACGCGCACTTTCCACAGTTTTTACAGCACAGAATGCTCCAGAGAGTATTGCCGTGATTAGACCACAGCTGAAAGTGATTGGAGTGTAGCGAAGAAGAGAAAGAGTGTGTGCGTGTGTGTGTGTGTGTGTGTGTGTGCGTGTGTGTGTGCGCGGGCGATATTGCTGGACTAGTGTCTAAAAGAAATGGAGAGAGATTGAAAGAGGGAAGGAAGAAGAGAGGTTTGGGGATAGTGAGATAGTGGGATGGATTGAAAGCGTGAGGAGGGAAAGAGAGGGAGGATAGAAAGAAGACAGGGAAAGAGAGTGGGATATAAAAAGAGGAAGAGGGCTTTCTCTGATTTCACTGTGGATTGTTGGACTGTCATTTTGCATTCCTCTAATAATCACAGAAGTAGGTCCAGCTCTTGGTTAAAGATCTCACACACACACACACGCACACGCACACACACGCACACGCACTTACGAACTCCACCCCAACTCAGTCTTACTTGTACACTTCTTTTAGGGACACTGATCTGTTTCTAAATGTTCTGCAAATGTTCTGCATTTCCAATGCAGTCCCTATCATTGGAGCAAGTGAATTGGAAAACAAAAATGAAACCTCCCCCATCAATAAACAGTAAATAGAGCAGAAATGAATCTTTGTGAGGCGGCTCAGGACGAGAAGCATGTAGATTAAGTTTCACGTACACACAAGAAACTTGCGGGGGCTTACAGAGCCTGTGTCCAGCCTTTTTCCATTTGAATGTATAAAAAACAAATTTCTTTTGGGAATCGCACTGCCTGGCGCCAGCATACCCCTCTGTATAATAAACAGTGCTAAATAATTTTGATGTGAAGAGACCTTGGCAAGGAGTGGAGCGGCCGCACAGCGCTAAGAACACTTGAGCGTGAGCCCTCTGTGGAAAAGTTCTGGGGGAACGGAGGGGGACACGCTTGGCCTTGTGATGGCAACTTTGCTCAGAAAGCAGGCGTACATCCTCTCTCTCTCACACGCACGCATGCACGCGCACACACACACACACGCACGCACACACGCGCACGCACACAAGCGCACTCACACGCACACGCACACACACACACACACACACACACACACACACACACACACACACACACACACACACACACACACACACACACACACACACACACACACACACACACACACACACACACACACACATATACATGCACACACTTGTGCTGTAGATGCATACATGCAGACAGACAACTAGACACACATCAGACCAGGCTAGGTCCCACTTACAGTGGGTCTTGAGATGATAACTTACAGTATTTGTAGGTTTAACGCCCAATGTGGTGCTAGAGATATTACAGTGTGCAGACAAAGATTAAAGGGTTAATTAAGGGTTAATTTATACTGGGAAGAGTTTGCCAAAAATACCTGATCTACAAGATCGCACACTTTAGTACTACGGATTATGACTTAGGCTTTACAATGTACAGTAAACCGCTATCTGAGAAGCATGTGTCAACTGTGGCTTGGCTAGTTCTATACATTTCTTGGTAAATGACCACTTTTATCAGTTTACAGCAATGTGGTAAGCACCAGTTTCCCCCCCAGGGTTTTTCAGTATTTATTTAGTTTGCTGTGGGTGTGGGTTTTGTAAATCCTCTAAATGAAGTTGACTTACAGTGTACTAGCTGCCTTCGTGTCCCATTAGAGGTAATATGGAGACATGTTAAACAGCCTCTGCTGGACCCAGTGGGTGTTCAGACCACCTCATCAAAGCAATCCAAACTAAATGAACCAAATGCACCCGATTTGGTGCCATTTGTATGCTCTCAGAGTTAAATGAACAGTCTGGATTTTAGAGTGTAGTGTGTCCATCCTCCAAATGGCTATATCAGGTACCATACTTGCCTGAATACCCCTTGAGCTCAAACTACAGTACCTGTGTGATACAACTTAGCTCTGCGCTGTGAGGAACCATAAAAGGATTCTTCTGTTGTTGCATCGTAATGGTTTATAAACACACTTGATTGTAAAAATGAGCAGAGGTGGACAAAATACTCCACCACAGAACTCAAAGTAGATACTCCTGCAGTCAAACATTATTCAACTGCAAGTGAAAGCTGCTCTGTCAATTTGTACTTGAGTTAAAGTATGGGAGTATTCAAAAGTACAAATTACAAAGTACATTTTCTTTTTTTATTATCAATGCTGTATTGAAATTTAGACATTTCCCCAAAATTCAAAGATTTTCCCTGAAAATCAAAAAATATAAATAAGTGAAAATAGCAGATCTACAAGCTCACAACGTTGTGATGTAATGTGTTTTGAGCTTGTAGTGAAAGTCATCCAAAAATACAAATACTCAAGTGTCCAGATATACCACATACTGTATACTACATGTACTAATAGTACTCAAATAAATGTACTTTGTTACTGGAAAATCAGAAAGAGATAAGTGTTTTTAAAAAAAAAGGAGGTAAAAGGCCCTCTTCATCGCCACAGCAACAGGATTCGCTTTCACATGTGGCCATTGTTCTGCTTTGTCCTTGTCGGTGCGTTGAGAGTGAGCGATGAACTAAATGGAGGTGAATGTAAATACAATGAGGTGAAGGAAGGTTTTACATGAGCATCTCTCAAGTGCTGAGCGCCTGCTGTTGAATGATAGTGGATGAGATTGTGGTGGATGAAAACCCAGTTTAAAGACTAATGCGACCTGGAGAGGGACTGGAAAAGGTCCCTGAGGCCAGTCTGGGGTGAGGGGCTTGGTGTAACAGACAGAAGAATATTGTCTAGAAAACGTTTAGAGAAGAAGAAACACAGCAACCATTCAAAAGCATTTTTCTGTTTTGTAAAGCAATCATTTAATTTGCTATCTTTCACTCCGTCCCACACAACATATTTCTAAGTCCATCGAAGACGGCCCTTAAACAACTTTTTAATTTGTCATGTATGTGTTCATTGTGTGTCAGCAATGATATGTCCGTATTGAGTGTGCTTCTCACGATTTTTAGAGAAGGTTCCCTCTTGTGACCAGGAGAGGCAGAGCGCTTTGGACGAAGCAAGGCAGAATCCCCGTGAGGCAATCTTCATACCAGATTGTGGGCCCGGAGGGCTCTACAAGCCAGTCCAGTGCCACCAGTCGACGGGCTACTGCTGGTGTGTTTTGGTGGACACGGGGCGGCCTATTCCTGGAACCTCCACCAGGTACTATAGGATTACGTCATATCTATCTGTCTGTGTAACTGTCTGTCTGTCTGTTTCTCTATATAGACCTATTATTTACTACTTTAGCACCTGGACACCACTTTAGTATGTTAGAATGTGAAAAATTAAACTCATTGTTTGTTTCATTGGCTCAGAGAATCCTGTAACTGGAAATAGAACTGTCCAATTGCTCAATTTGAATTTCACTACAAACTTTGGCTTGAAAGAAACTCTGAACCCATTCACCACAGTGGCCGATCAGCATGAAAAAAAGTTTTCTTTCACCCCAACAGCAATTTATATCCTAGCAATATCTATCAACAACAGCTTGCTATGACATTTCTTTTCAGTACAACTGCTACTGTTTACATTGTTTTCGAGGAATGGCAAAATCTGAATGAGTTTTTGTGGGCACCATGTCAGGATAATGGATATGATGCAATAGCAAAAAGGACAAAAACTGTTAATGATGCCTTCCGTCCATGTTTTGATATGTTGTCTGAGATTGTTTAAAGGACTTTTATGATTTGTTTTTAGAATGTGAATATTACAATTGAGAAGATTTACTGCAGAAAAAGACAAAGAGATCGGATGTCTAACGGATTGAAAACTTTTGCGGGTCAGTAGATTAGCTATTTTTGGTCTCCGAGGCATCATTATTCTCACTGCAGGGTTTTAAGTTTACAGGATGTGCTATACACCTTTTCTGTGAGAAAAACAAATTGATGAATGAGTTGTGTTACTATTCATACTGTATGAACATGCTACAGATACAACTGAATACAACTTGTGAATGCTGCTGGGAACGCTATATATATATATATGTATTTAGCAAAGTGTGGCTAATGAGGTAGAGTGGTTGTCTCGACTCTCACTCCTCCTGGCATCATTTTCGTTTTTTGTGTTTTTTAAAGTAAAGTTTATTCAAATAGTAGAGACATGTACACATGACCTGGCATCATGTTGAGGAGAAGCGGGGAAACCAGTCCTTGAGCAAGTTAGTGATTCCCTACCTGCTGCCGATGAGCACATTGGTGCTCTGCATTACTGCTTCTGCCATTGGTGTGTGGATAGAATTCATACATTTTAATGCACTGTGGAAAAAGGTGCTATACCAATGCAGACAATTTACCATTTAATCCTCCTGCACTGAAACAATTACTGTAGCAATAGCACTGTAATGTGGTGTAGGTTGCATGCCTTTTGAGGGTCTCTTGGCACCTCACATTATTTTAGCTATATCTGGAATGACAACAGAAAAACAGTTTGTGGTATATCTGGTGCCTTGAATATCCAGTTCCAGCCAAGTGTTTTATCTCTCATTCTTATTTTTCAACTGCATGCTGTATCCATATTTGACTGATCAAATTTACCAGCATTGGCTTGCTAACTCTTTGAAGTCTTTTGGATTCTTCGCACTTTTCCAGGGCATTTTTCATTCTTTCCATCATTCTCTTTGTCCTCTGTGATTTGTCTCTCTCATGCAAGCCTCTCCCCTCTGTCCTCTCTTCGCTCTGTAACAGGTACCAGACCCCAGACTGTGACAGTGCAGCTCGCTCTCGAGTCTCAGACACAGAGGATCCTTTCCAAGGCAGGGATCTGACAGGTCAGATGCCAAGAACTTGGAACCACACATACTCACACATCCTGGCCAAGGATGGAATCCTACTGTGCCTCAAAGACAACCACAAAAGGGCAGCAGGCTGGCCAAGAGATTTAGGATCAATCAAGACCTCATTTTACCATCAAATCTAGATGTGATGGCTGTGATAGTATTCGCCAATAATTTGCAGCATTTGTTTTAACCTGCATGCGGTTCCAGATTTGTAGGGTTTACCAATACAATTAAAAACAGTGACAAATTAATTGCCATTATCAAAAAGTATATTCACTGGAACTAGTTTCACACTCATTTTATTGTCCTTTGTGGCAAACCCTACTCATTTGGCACCAAAGTAGGGCAAAACAAACCATATTGGCAAATACTGTTGACGCAGGTGTTCTCTGACATGCTTCACATACCAGCCAAGACCAACTTTAATGTACTCATGGAAATTATTTTACTCCAAAAAATGCATGCCCTTTCAGTGAACATGATTGTGCTGGATTTCAAGAACAGTGTGTTGTGTCAGTGCACAGCTTGGTAAAATCTGATGTTAATCCACGCGCCCTTTAAGAAGCCACCAAGCCACACTTTGTGGTGTTTGATTCCCTGTGCCGGGAAAGATCAGAGACTCGACTCCAAACCCCAAGGTCATAACCCTTAGCTCTCATACGCCTCTGCCGCTGTTACTGCTCACTTATTTTTTGTTACCCCTGTGTTTCCCCATCATTTAAAAGTTGCATTGTAACTCTTATTTAATTCCCCCATCTGGTGAGTTTACAGAGTCAAGCGTGGCTTCTGACTGCGCAGCAGATGTGTGGTATGTTTTTATGGAAGGTGTGAGTGTTGCAGAGGTGCGGTGGGAAGGCCGCAGAAGGCCACTTGTGGTGTTGGAGACCATGGTGTGTGTGTGTGTGTGTGTGTGTGTGTGTGTGTGTGTGTATGTGTGTATGTGTGTGTGTGTGTGTGTGTGCGTGGTTTGGGCTGGGAGGAGATATTTTGATGTACTGCAGTGGGATGTTCTGAAAGGCCACAACAAAGTGTGAGATTTCATCACAGTCACATAAAGGCTGAAGGGGTGGGTGGGGGGTGGGGGTGCTTGCGATTGCACGCAAGGCTTTGAAAATGAGGAAATAGTTCAGAGGGCTGTTGGCAGGTCCAGTATGTCCACTACTTACTTAACTGTCCCTGGAACCCCACATAATAAAGCAACTTCTGAGCTTTTCATCTGAGACCAGGTGTGGGATACAAATAACTTTCAATTTAGTCAGTCGAAAGATTTTACTTAACAATTCAGATATATTAAAAAAGTAAGTGGTCATTGGGTGTTTTAAGTGAAGTCATTTCATTCCTGAAGTTGTAGGCAGAAACATCTTGTGTTGTTCTTGCATAAATTACATTTATTTTACTTCACTTAACCACTTATAGTGACTTATAGTCACACTATAATGTATTTTAACAGTGATTATAATGCATTATAATTATTATAATGTATCATGACCATTTTTTAAAATAATTATAATAGAATTATGATCCCGACCAAAAAAAGTCTGTGAGTGACCAGTAATTATGATATTACTGTTATGAGTATTTATATATTTGACCTAATAAGTCATTCTAAAATGCTGTATAATGTGTTATGATTGCATTATTAGTACTTGTAGTATAACTGTAATTATACAGTGTTATAAAACAATTACATTGCTTTTATACTTGACCTCATTCTAAATTATAAAATGCTTTATAATGTGTTATGATTATTGTTACAAAGCATTATGAGTATTCATGAGTTCTTATAACTAATTATACAGTGTTATAAGCAGAATATAATGCATTATTAGTTTTTATTATAAAGAATTATAGACATGGAATGCATTGCAAGTGTTAGACAAAATTGTGAATGTGTTTTGACTCACCTGTCTTTATAATCACTAGGCCGGTGCCCTTTGGGCCTTTTAGAGCCATGCATGTCGGGAACGTAATTCCACTTATACTGCAATGCAGCACAAATGTTACGCGGGTTAGCCGACCCATCGGACGGCTAACCCGACCGATGGTTTAGGTTGGCCAATCGGGGTAGCCCATGCACACAATCTCATACAACACAAAGATAATTTCTGCCTCTTTCTCAGACCCACAGGCAGACAGATAGTACAGATCAGGGACGCAGAGAGCGTTTTGCAACCGAAGGGAAACCCATGCACGCGCGCGCAGGTGTTTCGTGCGTGTGTGCGCGTGCAAAGCGAAAATTTGCAAGAACCGTCGTCGCAAGAACCACCTAAAACACCCGCGCCCCGGGTCTAATCCGGCGGCCTCGGTCCGCGGGAAAAATGTGGCAGTGTGTTTTAGGACGAGCTGGATAAGTCTTCAGGTCATACTGTACTGTATGTCAAATCAAACCAAAAAATCTTCCCAATCCTGTCTGAGTGTGCCAGTGGTCCTATGGCCTACACACAGTGCGCCCTTTTTGCCACATAGGGCACCATTCAACATACAGGGGTCGTGCTTCATAACGTCCTAATTTAACACTTGGATAAAGGTGCAGCGAAGCAGTGCATCTCAAAGCTTGTCATGTTGTAGGAATTGCTAATTGGATTCACCTGGCTGGGGCACCGGACCACCTCCCACAGAATGCCCTGAGCCAGCAGAAAGGGAATGAAAAGAACCTTGGACATTGAGGCCACAAAGGGGGGGGGGGGGGGAAAGAGAGAGAGAGAGAGAGAGAGAGAGAGAGAGAGAGAGAGAGAGAGAGAGAGAGAGAGAGAGAGAGAGAGAGAGAGAGAGAGAGAGAGAGAGAGAGAGAGAGAGAGAGAGAGAGAGAGAGAGAGAGAGAGAGAGAGAGAGAGAGAGAGAGAGAGAGAGAGAGAGAGAGAGAGAGAGAGAGAGAGAGAGAGAGAGAATAATAAGGACTCATTGAGAAGATTAGTTTACTATGCAGCGAGCAGTGTTTGAAGTTACTCTTTTAGAGACACAATTAGCAAGGAAAAAATTGCACTGGTTGAGCATGCTATTAAAACCCATACATCTGGGCAATTAAAGAGAGCTACCCAAGGTGTTCAGCATCATGCCATAAAACTTAACAGGTCTGCACTGCCCAACAAAGCTCTCTTATCACCGTGCACTCCTGTGCCTCTTCTCCCCATGGGCCTCAACTCTGGCCCACTCTCTTTTCCTGAAACCCCCACAAAACACAAGCCTTTCAAACTATGCCTTTCCTGCGGGGGGGAAAAAAAGTTCCCAAGGCTTTTCTGTAATTGGTTGGTTTATCTCTCTTATTCATTAAAGGCTTTGGCTAAAGTTTGCATTCTAGATTTTACTGTGGAACACCCCTGTTCCTCTTTTACATTTCTCATACTGGTTCATTTGTGCCGTGGCTTTAGAGGCACTTCGCTTAAACTGTGCCGTAACGACTCTAATTGGTTGTGGAAGGTTAATTCTGGTGTTTGTTGTCTTTGATTTGTGCCAGGCTGCCCCGAGGGAAAGAAAGTGGAATTCATTACAAGTTTGTTAGATGCCCTCACCACAGACATGGTACAGGCCATAAATTCACCAGCCCCCTCCGGTGGTGGGAGGTAAGTAATGGCCTGCACCCCACAAGATCAACTTAAAACTATAATATTACTCATTAACACTGTAGAGCCTTTCCTTTCTTTGTTGCCTGAGAGTATACATTTATATTACCCCCAGTGGGAATTGAATCCATAAACTCCTCCTGGTAGTGTTAGTGCTCTTCCTATTTAATCTGGAACCTTTCCTGATTAATTTCAAATACTTGATCTGGTAAAAACATATACATAATGCTAACCTTTGACTGATTCCTATCCGAGTCTAGATTTAAAATATCTTTGAAATACCTAAAAATCCTCATCTGCCTTTTTTATGATACCTTCCTTTGTCCCCAGCATCGCATAGAAGTTGAATAGGTCCATGGTGTGGTCCCAGCCCAGTCACTTCTTCTGACCCCCACATGTGTCTTTACAGGTTTGTTGAGCCCGACCCCAGCCACACCCTGGAGGAGAGAGTTGTGCAGTGGTATTTCGCCCAGCTGGATAACAACGGCAGCCATGACATCAACAAGAAAGAGCTCAAGCCCTTTAAGAGGTATCTGAAGAAGAAAGCCAAACCCAAGAAATGCGCCCGCAAGTTTACCGACTACTGTGACTTGAACAAGGACAAGGCCATCTCCCTGCAGGAGCTGAAGGGATGCCTGGGCGTCAGCAAGGAGGGTGAGTAAGGAAGATTAATGCAGAGGTCGACTTGAGTAGGAAGAAAGGAAACGGCATGCTCCTCGATGGCCTGATGTAAGCTGCAAGCATGCTTACAGAGTGTTGAAAACAGGGAGGCACGTATATACTTTTTGCCTTACTCCCGCATTTAGAGCATACTCTAAATGTACCAAAGACATTTTATAGACACTTTCCATGGACAGTTCACATGGATAGCGGATAAAAACAATTACTGCTGCAGGACCGGTGTCTGATCAGCGATGTCTGATCAGCATCATTATGTCCTCAATTACTTTGTTTTGGAGACATTATTGTCAGGATGCCCTTCAGCAAGACACTTACTGTAGCCTAAAGGTTATTTTATTCTTCAGCATACAGCAAGCTCTTGAGCAAAGCACTTATCCATCATATTATACCTGTCCACCATGCATTGTGAATGTGTGTAAATGAATGTATGAAAGTAAAGAGTTTTTTTTAATTAAAACTTCTGTGGATGGTCAGCAAACCAATTGCCGGATTAATAAAAGTTAATAAAATCTTTAATTGTTTTAAGATGAGAGTATTCCCTGTTTTTTAAAATGGTCAAACAAATGAGACACTTGCTGAAATTTTAGGATAGCGATATTCCCACACTTTTCGTTGATGTTGCTTAGTATTTCATTATAATGACTTCATTAAAAAGCGATCTGTCATTTGGCGGGGAAGGAATGAACAAACTCTGTGATGAATGTGACAAACAGATGTCCTGGCAGTCCAAACAAGGTGCACTGACTGCTCCACTCAGCACCAGCTTTAATGCAGTAGTAGGGTATCTCTAGACACTGTCTGGGCTCTGAGCTTGGAAAAACTCATTGTGGCTTCACAGTTTAGCCTTTAATAAAGATTGTTAGCATCTGTCAAAGGGCCTTAGACTAAGGCATTGCTGTCAGTTAAGAATAGTGCATCTGTATAAAAAAGAAAGGAAAACTAACAATAATAATACTACATTTGCAAATGAAACAAGGAATGCTTATTATTGGTTGCACACTTTTGATATCATACTGTCCCTGTCAAAGCTCCTTAAATAACTATATTATTAATCTGAACTGGAGCTCAGGTAAATAGCAGTTTTATCGATTTCAAAAGTTTAATCCTCAAGGAGCTCACTCGACACGTCCATATGCACTTTCAAATCAAGGGAAAAGAAAAACATGAACCATAATATGTGGTTTAGCAATTCACCAGCAATAAGGTATTTTTCTTTTAAACAGAGGGACTCGTACTGCATTCAAGAAATTCACTTTCACCCTGGGACCCAGTCTAATAAAAACATATTAATATTCCTGACAAGTGTGGTCCCATCTGAAACATTCAGGGTCCCAACCCACATTCTTTAGGAACAGTCTTAGAGCAGTATATTGAGACCCCCCAGGTGGACGCCAGGCCATTTTGAGGGGTATGTGAGATGAATTATGGAATTCTAAAACAAAAACTGTAACACCATTCTCTCGGCCAGGCCATCAGATATGGGACAGCCAGAACTAATACTGTCCACTGTCCATGACCAGAAGGATCATTAAATAATATCTTAATTGATCTTAAATTACAGTTTAACATCAATCATCAATTAGTGACATTTGTATGTTTTGTTCTGGTTTTTGTTTCTCTCGCATGCAGGTAGCCCTACAAGCAGCATCAGCCAAGGGACAAGGCAAGGGACAAATTTGTTCAGTAAGGCAAACTAATATGCTTCCACTAACCCTGCTTTGGCTTACAGTGCTGTATATCAGCTTGAGGCATAATCCATTAACTTCCATATTGATGACGTATGAAAGTTTGCACTGGAATAGTTCATCATAGATCATCTGTTCACATGCAAAGCTTTAGAAATGTTTATTACAGTATGATTCAGTTTGTGTCATTTGTGTGCATGGGTGTCTGTGTGTGTTTGTGTGCTGGTGTATTCTATATGTTTGCTGTTGTATATGCTGGTACTTATACAGTATGTATGTATGTATACAGTATGGTGTAGCTAGCTACACACAGCTGTGCACTGTAGGTTATTTTATGTTCCCTCAGTTGCCAATGCAATCTGGCTGGTGGTCTTCCTATACTTTCATTGATACATTTAGACTCTGGTGTCATTACACAACAAAGAAACCCATGTACCTGTCAAACGACTTCAAAAACGTCAAAGACGTCCACAATCACAACACCAGAGGGAGCTCCACAAATCACGTTCAACCCAGATTTGTCTCAAACAAGGGGTTACATTTGTTCTACTGTTTTGCCACCAAAATGTTGCTACCAAAAGAGCACTTACAGGTGGCTGCAATTCGGAGCTGGCCCCTGTTTAAAGTCAAAGCCTTTTCTTTTTCATTACTATTCGTTTATATGATGTTTTTGCATAGTATTGTATATCTGTCTGTCATGAAATGTTTTGATGAATTGAGTACACAGGACACCAATGGAAACAAGCCAAAGCGCTTTCTTGGGTATAATCCACTTAGCAGACCTTGTATTGAACTGTACTTTCCTGTGCTTTTTTTGCAAACTGCTTAAGTATTCAATCAATCAATCAAAGGTAGAACACGTACTGTTTGTAGTGCTGCCTTAAGCTCATTATGTGTGGAAGAGCGGTGGAAATTTGCCTTCTCATGCCGGGAGACACAGTTTCAAATCCAAGGCAGGACCTAAAAGTGACAGATTGCAGCTTTAAAATAACACTGAGGATTGTACACTGTAGATTGGGGTCCCAGAGATATGAAGTCCTATAAAATGGGGGTCCGTTGCCTAATGCATATCAAACTGGGGGTCATTAAATTACAAAGGTTGAGAATCACTGAAATGTTGTTTGTGTTCAGCTCTCCATCACTTTCTGACACACAGGTCTTTCTCCCTACTTGCTCTTGTGGAAACAGACAGCATCTGGTGACAGCATGGTCCCACTGCTCTGCTTCACGCTTCACCTCCACCCTCTCCCTCTCTCATCATTCACTTTAATCCTATGGTATAGCTGGAATGTTGGGGTTAGCAGCACTGTTCATCGTGGCTTCTCCTTCCCTCACTCTCCTCTTCATGCGCTCCTTCCTCGTCCTTCAGGAGGCTGTGCGATGTGGTGGAGGATGCGGATTAACAAAACAGGTCCAAGTGAATAAATAAGCTCCTGTGTACCTTGCTGCTGCTGGGGCCAAAGTCTGGTTGCACTTCCCTTTGCTGTTGCTCACAGGGCAAACATTTAAATGTAAATACTTGAGAGTAGAGTGTGATGCCTGACCTATACCTGGTTGAGTGGTGGTCTCGCTCATTGAAAACAGCAGCTCTACAGGCTCAGAATGCAACTAAGTACAGTATTACTCACACTTAAGCCAAGCAAGTCATTTGTCTGGATTGCAGTCTTATGAACACTGTTTTCATTTTCCCATTTATGCTCTCCTCTTGAATTTCTTTCGAGTTGCTAAGCTTTAGTCTCTTTCTTTCTGTTTTTGTCTTTCGGTTCAGTTAACTTAATCTCCCCTCTTTCTTTCCTTGCACACAACAGTGGAGAAGTTAGTCATCTCGATGAGGATCTCTCTCGCTTTCTGTCTTTCTGTCTTTTGGTCTGTATGTCTTCCATCCATCTTTCTCTGTCGTCTGTTCCCCACCCCCCACCTCCTCTGTCGTTCCATTATTAGTCCCGTCGGTGCTGTTGACTCTGGCCGTGCGCGTGCCTTGCTAAGCGCCATGGAGTGCTTAGGTCATGTGTTTACCCTGGCGCCACCCGCGTCGGAGGCCCGGAGAACGGAGAACAGGGCTGCTTGGAGCGGGCATAACGTCAGGGGCCTCACAGGCCCTGGGCACGGTTGCCAGGATAAACAGCCACGCTGCTGTTGACAGAGAAAGGGGGCTTGGCCCTGCATGCCAGGGCCGGGTCTTTGCACATGCATGTAGGGAGGGTTTGTTTTTAAGCTGCGGTCACTGGCTGCCTCACCTTCATGGTTAAGAACTGGAGGTAAATGGTCTGACAGCTTTATACGGGTCCTTATGCTGCCACTCAGACTCTCCACTGGGCAACAGATGAGTCTGGATGGAGGGAGAGGAGAGGAAGTGAGGGAGCAGAAGCGAGAGAAAGAGATAGAGTACGAAAAATCTGGGGTGGGGGTGGGAGTCTGGAGGAACATATGGCATCATTCTGCCTTGACTAAGATAGACTGCCATTGTGTCTGATCAGTCAGGTATGCCTAGTTCTGTTTAAGCCTACCCAGCTTCACCTGTTTCCCTTCAACTCTTGATTGTTTTGCCAGGCATTAAATCTTATCACGTTCGGTCATCGTTCTGGATCTCATCGGCGCTGTCGGAGTGAAAGTGCTGTCAGGAGATATTTGCAGAAACACTCGCCTCTTCATAAGGGATTGTGGGCATGAGTGGAGTGGGGGTTATTTGGGGGGGGGGGGCACATCTGTGAACGGCTCCTCTTTCTCGACATATTGGCAGCGACGCAGGAAAACATCTGAATACCTTGTGTGTGTCTTGGAGCGTTGGGCCGGGTGGCATCCATGACTCTGAGAGGAGTCTGTGGAAACCACAATGTGGGCCAGATTTGTAGCTGAACCCCAGGGCTTCCCATGCGCAGTAAACCATTCTCACACTCAGCCAACATTATAGCCAGTCAGTGTCCAAGCCATGGGAGACCAACAGGATGCCCGGATGTTGGTAAAGCCGCGCCAAAGCTTTGCCTCATCCACCATAACGAATTAAATATATTAAAAGTTAATGTCTCCATTAAAGTTGTTGGTGTGGGAGGGAGCTTCAGAGTTTATGAAGTTCTCACCAATAGACTGTCTAATCCCACTCGGGAAGACATACACATGAAACACAACATTCGCACTCAGGTACACAAATACAAATGCAGGCACGCATGCACGCACACACGCGCACACACACACACTCGAAATGTTCTACCAATCTCTTTTTAATGTTCTTCTGTTATTTTTTATCTTTTTTGGACCAAGAAGACTTCAGGTGGGCAATCACAGCATGTATCCTCCTTACGCTGACCTGAGTTCTGCTTACAAAGCTTTTATATCTTCCAGGAATCTTGAGTATCAGTTGATATTGCTGGAAGGGCAAATTTGGGTTTGAGAGCCGGCTTCACCCTTTCTTTCCATTTAGTGATATTATATAGGGGCGTATAGTAAAACCTCGGGACCCCCTGTTCGTAACAGATCAGAGCGAGTTGTGATTCTGTCATCCCTGATTGTGGGTTTTATGACGACTGAGAATTAAGATCTCTCCACTGCCCCCCCTGTACCTCCCCCTCTCTCGTCAAATCTTCTCCCCTCTCCAGCCCTCCTCATCCTTGTCTTCTCTCTTGTCCTTTCACCACTCTTCTCTTTTCCTTTCACCACTCTTCTCTTCTCTTCTCTTCTCTTCTCTTCTCTTCTCTTCTCTTCTCTTTTCCTCTTCTCTTTTCTCCTGTTTGTCCTGGCTGTGTCCATCATTAGGCGGGGATGAAAGAAGCCTTTTATGAAGCGGGCCTGGCACAGGGGCTCCAGGACCATTAGGGAACACCAGAGCTGCACTGACTGTCCTCTCAGAGCCAACGGCAATTACTCCACACCGCTTGTATTTTAATTACTGTGACGTCAGCTCGATATACCGCGCTCCGTCTGTTTTACATGTTAATGCGCACTGGAAAAGGCTGCTGTAAATCAGACAAGGTGCATCTCTGGTGTCATTATGCTCAGAGTTGGTGCATGCGGTACTCACCTGTTACTACAAACCCAAATGGACCCATAATGTATGAATAGTGCAGTAGAGTGTAATGGTACCGTTTGTCAACCATTACAGTACACTCTGCCATTACAATGGTTGTGTCACATTTTACATTTACAGTACAATGGCTGACACGCTTAAAACTAATTTATGATTTGTTGAATAGTTGTTGTGTGACATATCGTGTCGACGTCGTTGTTGTCAAGCGACATGTTGCACAGCACTTTTTTTGCTGAAGCATAAATTAGCATTTAACCAGAGCAACTAATGACAGCATAACAAGCTTCAGTTCCTAGTTTTATGAGCAACCATTAACATCAGAGCCTATGTACCCAGACACTATCCCTGTGATTATAAGATAATGCTTATTTAACAGAGAAGGGCTGGGACAAGAAGAGTTATGCAGAGTGGCAGAAGATCTGCAGCCATGTTTCAGAAACAGGAGCCAGTCCCTTGCCCTACTCCATGTCCTTTAGCCCAGGTCTCTTTCTACTGAGCCTGCCAGTATACAGATACAGGTATACCATGATTACCTGCTCCCAAGCTAGGGCTTCTTTATTGGACATTCCCTTGTGAGACGAGGTGATTCACCGCCAGACAGGGTCCGCTTTCAGCTCTTTATCGCGAGTGGGGCCAAGGTGTCCGGGGAGAGACCTGGGATGCTTTGTGGTGTTAATGGCACAGACAGTGTCCTCAGTGACTGCTAGAAGAGAAGGTAGAAGAGCATTTCACACAGTGGAGCCTAGTAATTGCCAACGTGATTCATCACTAGCAGTAGATTGGGCCCTGTACAGTACAGTACTGTAAAGTACAGTAACAGAGACATCGATCTGTGTCTCAAGAAAGAGCCGACATGACTCCTGCTATAAGGAACAATGGAATGCAATGCAATGCAAATAGCCATTACAAAAAGATCACTGCATGGTTGTTGTACTGCTTTAATATTGCATCAGTGAGAAGAGTTTGTAAATGTTTGTGTTACTGTGGTACTTATACACTAGTACTGGAGAATATAATTAGAACAGTATAGAGCTTCCCTGCTTCTTCCACAATCCATGGAAAAAGGTTAAGCTTAAAAAATCTTCTAGATCCTCTAGAACATCTTTATCTTACATCATCTTACAACCCCCCAATGACATCATGGATTTAGGTGAAACCAATTGCGGATCATAGCTTTTACCTGGATGGATTCACAGTCTGTCTATTTCATTGGAAGACCAGGTGGCCTTGATATTTTGTACATTCAACGTGTAGGTGCAAGCATCCACTCTTGTTGAGCAAATGTAGGGTAACCTAGCTACTGATTTATGTAGCTATTGAGGGATTTGGATACATGTTATACTGTACACTTTTATCTGAGGTGAGGGGATTGCATTGGGGCTCTGCAAAACCTCCTTAACTTTGGAAAACTGTAGAAAAGAGAGTCAGCTGGCAATCTATGTCATGGCTTTGATAATAAGCACTGACAGGAAGCACACCTGCAGCTCCCTGCCCCCACAGCCTAGTACGCACGCACGCACGCAGGCATGCATGCGCACACACACACACACACACACACACACACACACACACACACACACACACACACACACACACACACACACACACACACACACACACATGCGCAAACGCACACAGTGTGTATGAGTTCCCTGGGGCCTGAGAAGGACTCCTCTGCTCCTCTGCCTCCCCCCTACAGGGAGAGGGGTTCTATTCACTTCTCTGACAGCCATCTGTAAGCAATCTGGATTCTTTACCCATCTCCTTTCCTCAGATCCCAGACCTCTCTCTCTCTCTCTCTCTCTCTCTCTCTCTCTCTCTCTCTCTCTCTCTCTCTCTCTCTCTCTCTCTCTCTCCCCCTCTGTCTGTCTGTCTTGTTTAGACTTTGTGTCTGTCTCTCTTTCTCTCTCTTGCTCTGTCTTTCTGTCAATGTCTCTTCCGTCTTTCTTGCTATTGTCTGTCTCACTCATCTCAGTCTCTCCATCTCTCTCTGTCTCTGCCTCCAGCTGTCTCTTTCCCTCTCTCTGATTGATGCACCCAGAAGGACACCCATCCTGTTGTAAAGTATTCTGTCCCATGTAGCATGAGAAGAACGCCCCCACAAGCCAGTCAAGGTCCTTCAGAACCCTTTGAGCTGGTCTTTGTTGTACTCTAAACATGTTTCCCCCACATGATCCCACAGTCAACAATTCCTCCTGTTCATGTACCACTGACCAAATTTATACAGCGGCCATTTGTTTGGAGGTGGTGACCACACTGTACAATATTGGCTGTCTTAGTGTCATCCCTGACACAATTTCCACATCTTAGCGTAAATGTGGTTAACGCCAGACCGTAAAACATGTACAAATAAAGGGACGGTCATTGTTTGTGTTAACAAACTGCTTCCTTTACTGGAAAAAATCCTGCGGCAATTTGACCAGTTCATCGGTTGAATGAAATGAAAATGGCTTTTAGATATTATCAGCTCCCTTTGAAGAATTACCAGCCCATGCTATCCTCTACTGAATAAATATAAAAAATGGGGCTACAAAATGTAAATGGAATCTGCACAGTGTGTCTGTAAACTGTAATCCTGTTACAATATCACTTTTTTTTTGTTCAGAAGTCTTATGGCCTGGGGTTAGAAACTGTACGTGAGCCTGCTCGATTGATTCATGATGCTCCACTACCATTTTCCAGATGATAGCAGAGTGAGCAGTCCGTTGTTGAGGTGACTACGATCTTTGATGATCCTCTGGGACTTCACCCTATTCCTCTGGGTGTAGAGGTCCTGCATGGCTGCCACCTCAGTCCTGGTGATTTGCTGCATTTTAACCATCCTCTGTAAAACCTTGCGGAGTCCATGCAAACCTCTTTAGTCTGCAGAGGAAGAAGAGCTATTGTCTCATCTCCTTGATGATGGTGCCCATGTGGTGTGGTGTGGCTAGGTCCTCTATGAAGTGGACCTCGATCGGAACTTGAAGCCGCTCACTCTCCACTGCAGACCTGTTTATGTGGATGAGGGCATGTGTTCCCTGCAGGCTCCTGTAGACCACGATCATGCTTTGTTTTGCTGACATTGCTAATCCAGAATGCCGCAGCACACATGGTCTTGAACCAGACAAAATATTCACATGTCTCTTTTCCGTTCCCTCCATTGGCTCCCAGTTACTGCCCGAGTACAAAATACTGATGTTGTCCTACAAGGAATCCAAAGGCATAGCACCCCCTTACCTTCAGAGCCTGATCCAACCCCTCACGCTCACTCAGATCAGCTAACACAGGAAAGCTGTCTGAACCTTCCCTAAAACACACGGGACAACGCTCC
Organism: Gymnoscopelus microlampas; assembly: GCF_963454915.1. NCBI lineage: Eukaryota > Metazoa > Chordata > Actinopteri > Myctophiformes > Myctophidae > Gymnoscopelus > Gymnoscopelus microlampas. The sequence continues at coordinate 17,259,840 of NC_139957.1, read as the reverse complement.
ACAAGTCCCAGACTCTTCTACCTCATGACTCCCAAACTGTGGAACAAACTCCTCATTGCAGTCAGAACTGCAGACTCACTTCCAATTTTACGCCGTAGTCTGGAGACTCAACTCTTCAGACTCCACCTCACCCCTAGCACTATACCTGTACCCCTTCCTGCCACCTTCTGCTGTGATTGCTAGCGACTAACCAAGATATTGCTGTGTGTGGCTACATGATCGTGAACAGGGGGTACAGGAGTGGCCTGAGCACACATACTTAGGGGTGTCCCTGTGCTAACTGTCAGTGTGAAATTATACCAAATGGGGTCTGTCTTTTGGGTAGTCCAGGATCCATTTGCACAGGCTGGTGTCGAGTCCTGGTGTCGAGCTTGGCGACGAGTTTGAGGGCACAATGGTGTTGAATGCTGAACTGTAGTCAATGAACAGCATTCTCACATATGTGTTGTTCCTCAGTTCTAGGTGGGAGAGGGCAGTGTGGAGGGTGTGGGTGATGGTGTCATCCATTGACCCATTTTGTCTGTGGGCACACTCAGTGGATTAAGTGTTTCGGGCAGTGAGGAGTGAATATGGGCTCCTTTGACAAAGTAACTAGGCTGAGAGTTTTTTGTTTTCTTAGTGACAGGTACTGTATGTGGAATATTGTTTATTGGATTAGCTTGTTGCAATGCAGACTATACCTTTTGAAGTCTTTCACTGAAATGTCAGCAAAATCTGAATCTGTCAATCATAATATTTGATTTGATCAATTCAAATAAATGTGTGTGCCTGTGTGAGTGTATCTATCTGAGTTAAGGCATGACTTAACAAAACTGTGTGTTAACAAATAGTTTGTGTGTGTGTGCGCATGTGTGCATGCATGCATGTATGTGTATCTTTATGTCTGTCTGAATGAGCTAAGAAACATTGAGTAATGCCGTTGTCTTTTCTTGTCACGCAACTGTTATGTGTGCAAGCGCATCTGTGCATCGGATACTAAAACAGACGAGTAATGGTATCCCCCCCCCCCCCCCCCCCCCTCTGTTCCTCCTGCCTGTGTATTCCCAGTAGGTCGTCTGGTGTGAGAAGAGAAGGTTCCAGGAGCTGAGACAAGAGCAGAGGGCACAGAGGGAAGGCATCTGTACGCTCACTGACAGGAAAAGAGAAAGACGGAGCAGAAAAATTAAGTTCCTGAGTTTTTTTTTCTTTAAGAAAGGTGAAACACGAAAAAGAAGCAGCGCCAAAATATTTGCACTTTCTCCTCCCAATGTTTGATGTGTAATGTTTGTACATGTGTTTTGACGTTTATCTTTTTTTTTTCTTTTGATGGGACTTAAAAAAGTAAGTCTACATAAGGAAAATATGTAACTAAAAGATGTCAGACTCGTCACTGGAACATCAAGTACGTTATAATGTAACCCTATCACATTTGCCCTTTGTTTGCATTCAGCTCTCCCCATAACAACAAGTAATGGTGTTCAGCTATTGTAGCGATTAACTGTTGACTATTTCCCTACCTATTAAGTGTAGCTGCATACCAAGTAAAAGAGGTCCAGTAATGAGGACCGCACAGCAGGTCCTGTAACGTTCAACTAGGAATAGCCCAAATGTCCCTTCCCTAAAAACATTTCCCTAAAACATGAGTTCTGCTCCGTAGGTAGAGAAAGTTACGGACAAGTAACTGAGAGTGTACAGTGCGTCCACACTGTACGTCCACACTACACTCTTGAGTTACATTAGCACTGAGGATTTTACTTTTTAGACCAATATTTCAAACAAATGTCTTCTGTAACTGCATATCACCTGCAATTATTGTTATATGAACAGTGCATATTAAATTAAGCTGTGAGAGTGAAGTTGAAAGTATTAGCACAGAGTTAGCTATACAAATATCTTTGCACTGTGTGGTACAATATAGAAATGGTACGCTTCAGTGGTGGAGAATGAGAGCCATGTGAGCCAGCCAGATGTTGGTAGAGAGTCTATGGGGTTTCAGCAGACACACCTGTGCTATATGCTTGAATTCTTACATGTACAATTCTAGCATTATACAAATTGTACTGTGCAACTGTACGTAGCATGTTGTATGTGAAACATTTCAACATACTACATTCAAACCATGCTGAAACCTGAATCGTTGGATTGTCGCTGCATTTAGGTTAACTCTATCTTCTTATGTTGGGTGTTTTTTTATGTTAGTATTCAACACATTTCCAGTGAGAATTTTGACAAAGATGATGTCCACTAAATCAAACTTCAATGTATTGATGGTGGAGGGAAATTCACCCTCTAGATTATACTGAGACAGCCTTCTGATCAGCCAGCAACAGATGGACATTCAGACAGCAGGGCATTGGCTTTTGTAAGTTCTTCATCATTGACAATCTGACTTCAGAGCTGGTTCCAACCAAGAGCTGGTTCCAAGAAGTTATAACTTGTAAAAACTAAGTGTACTCCACTTGTAGATTCCCATCCAAAAAATGCACTCACAGATCATCAGCAACCCCACAGCAAACCTTTATATTTACCCAGGGTAGGTTTGTTGAGCATAAATGCGTGTGCACACACACACACACACACACACACACACACACACACACACACACACACACACACACACACACACACACACACACACACACACACAGTACAACCACAGTTTTATACTGTTGACCACTGAGCAGTTCCACTGCAGTTGGGTTAAGTGTTTTGCTCAAGGGCACTTTAATGGTGGGTGTTGAGGGAGGGGTGAATGTTGGACAATCACTTCCTAACGTAACCTTTAACCACTGCTGCCCCTTCATTTTGTTAGCATATCACGCCATCAGCCATGCTGACCTTTTGCTATGGAAGGCGTTGAGATTAATTGCATTGTTAGCAAGATTGCAAGTGTGCAAGACGACGGCGCTTGTCCATGCGTATCAAAAGAACACTTGTTCCCTGCAAATATTTGGAGCGGCACCACCTAATAGTAGACATCGCAAATACCACCAGTTGTTAAAATGCCGGCGAAGGGTGTCCTATTATTAGTAGGGACATAGCTGAGCAGGGGAAAAAAGACTGTATGCTAAGTTTACGAAAATAAATAAATAACATGAAGTAATAATTGTTCCTCCCATTTGGACATGACTCTTTCTAAATTGGAAAGAGCTGAGTCGCTGTTGTGGTTTGAATGCTAGTATGTTTTTGTTTGTGTATTTGTTTCACATGACATATCCCTCGAGAGTCATGGCAGTGACTCTTGAAAGTAACGCAAGAAGGCTCCCTTTGTAAATATGTAAATAATTTGTTATTTTTTCTTTGTTTGTTTGTTTTACCATATTTCATTGTGGGGCTTGGTGTTTCTCACATACTTTCTAAAAGCAGGTCCATCCTTGTACTGGCTTTGTGTAGGAAATACAATTACATTTTGTTGAATGTTAGATTTTTTTTACGGTAGCAAAATCACTACAATGAAACACACCATGCCTTATGCTAACACTGACAACAGGATTATTTTAGGTTTCTCTTTTTTTTCTCATTTGAACATTTAGGCTGACATCACTATAAATAGTATGTAGACCTGGAGCACATCACACTAGTATCACAGATTCAGTAGCATTTCATTTGACTTAGGTCATCTTTTGGACCGTATGACAGCATAGTTCACTGCCCTTCCCAGTAGTTCTCAAACAATTTGATCTATAAACCATAGCATCTTTGAGAGCCCCTACCAGGTCAGAGCCCTTGGAATCGTTTAACCCCTATTTGGTGCCCCTGTACTGGAAGTCTCACCCATCTTCTGTGTTCCTGGTTTGAACACTGGGTCTGTCTGCTGAAGTGCTTCCAGACCAGAATCAGGCCTGTAGCAGAGGAGGCTCACATATTACTTTGTCAGTCACAGATTACTTTGATTGGGGCAGCCCCAAATTTGAGTCCAAGGCCAAGGAATGCTTGTCAGTACCATTTCAAAATGTCTAATACTTTTGTTGTTGTAGGCTCTTTGCTTCCACAGAGATTTGCAATGCAATAACCTTCAGTTCCTAGATCACAAACATTACAAGCAAATAATAGTAGGGTTTGTAAAGGTCAAAACCCAGACAGGATTTCTTGTGATGACCACATGGAAGATGATCGTGTAAGAAGGAATAGTCAGAAAGGAAAGTGGAAGCACAAAGAGAAAGAGTGGGAAACTAGCTAGCCTATTCTTTATAAGTACAGTAGCTTGTGTCAGCTCTATACAAAAATGGTCAGGATTTCCCCCTCTCATCTAGTTCTAGTGAGCCAGAGTTAAGCTGAGGGTCAGCATGATGCTTTTGACTGAAAGATTCTAGAAAAGGAAAAAGAGAAGCTACCTGCAGACTTTCAACAATTGCAAAAAAAACATAGAGTACATTTGTGGCAATTGATGGAAGTGGATGGATAGCTTCTCTCCTTTACCTTTGCTTCTAGTAACTAGTAGATTATCTTTTTAAACAAAAATATTCTCTGAAGGAATTGTGTAACATAATGTGGTAACCCTGTTTGGCACAGCTATACTACGTATGCTCTAATTTACTATGCCATGAACATCATGGTCTCAATACACAAGAAAAACAATAAAAGAAACTGGTGCTGATACCAAACTACACCCATTCAGATTGAGAATACAGTATTGATATTGTGCAGTGGACAAAGCATCTCAGCTACTTGTGCTGAAAACCTGAAGCGAAAGTAGCAAGCACTCTGGTAGGGATTGATGGAGCTCTATACTAACACCTGATGGTTCATTGCTTTTAGAATGGTCCCACTGAAATACTCACTCCCTGATTGCATTTCTTTCCCCCATTCTCAACTCTAAGGCTGCAATGTTAGTCCACACAATTACAATCACACACACACACACACACACACACACACACACACACACACACACACACACACACACACACACACACACACACACACACACACACACACACACACACACACAGAGAATACTGTACTTTCAACCAAATCAGCTGATTTTCATGAACTGAAAATAAATGTTTTTGAAAAACGACTGTTTTGTAATTTTTTGTATTCTCTGCACCCTCACTTTTAAACTACAGGGCTGTCAACTTTTCAATAAACCTTCAAGTGAGATATGATGGTACTGTATGAGCGCTGCAAATGTTTTTGTGGCCTGTTTGGGGTTTCCGCCTACGGAGGGCCAGAGCTGCCATATTTAAAAATAAATAAAGGAATAAATGAAAGAAATGTAGAAATACAAGTGCAGGTTAATTTGAAAATAAATAAATATTCACAGGAATAGACAAATAAATGAATACATGTATATTTATGTGTGTGGCAAATTACTTATATTTGTATTCATTTCCAACTATTTATTTCCCAATTTATTTATTCAGCTATTAAAGATATATTTCACTTTCAAACATGTTTTGGGTCATTTTAACGTCTACTCAGGCTATTAAAAGCACCCCAGACAGTTGAAGTTGCTTGATTCAGTATTTAGATATTTGATATTCATTGAATCAGAACCCATTCCTACACAAAGCCATTGTAACTTCAAACTCCATTTTAACAATGTTAGATTCATTGAAAACACACGTCCTTGGTTCTGGTGACTGATATTGTCCTTCTAATATGTGAGGGGGCTGTGTTTTTTTCAATTACGTTTTTCATTTTTGGGGCGGTGTAGCCGCCCCCTATAAGTGAGTTTTGGACACCGACCAAAAAATTTGTGTACCCCCTAACCCTTCCATTGTTAATGCAAATCGATACTTTTTTCATATCAGCCAATCACATTACAGCTAGTGTCATCACCACTAACTGTAATGTGATTGGCTGACTTTGCAAATTCAGGACTGTGATTGGCTATAGCGAAACACATGACACATGTGCAGCCCTATGAATAGCAGTATGGACTTTTAAAAAAGTCTCCTTTTTATAAAGTGAGTCATGTTGTGATGACCACACACTGCCCACTTCACACTGGGTGTGATTTTTTAAAACTTTGTGATATTTGCGTACACAGTGAAATGAGGTATTTGCATTTAACCCATCCTAAGTAACAGGAGCAGTGTGTGTTATGAGGGCAGCACCTCTGGAAGGATTTAGGGGTTAAGAGTCTTGCTCAGGGACACTTTGACACATTGCTGAGGCCTGGGATCGAACCTGGAACTTATGGGGCAGGGGGGGGGGGGGGGGGGGGGAGAGAGAGAGAGACAGACAGACAGACAGACAGACAGACAGACAGAGAGAGACATGGATACTGGAGAGAGAGAGAGAGAGATAGAAACGGAATAGATTGGAGAGAGAGAGAGACATGGAAACGGAATAGATTGAAGAGAGAGAGAGAGAGAGAGAGAGAGAGAGAGAGAGAGAGAGAGAGAGAGAGAGAGAGACATGGAAACGGAATAGATTGAAGAGAGACTTGGAAACGGAATAGATTGATGAGAGAGAGAGATGGAAACAGAATGGATTGATTGGACATCTCAACCTATTGCCATTAACAGGAATCGAACTCTCAACCTTCGGACTAATATGCTGCAACACTACCAATAGTGATATAGCTTTGTCCAGGCTGATGTTGTCTGTTGAAGATCATAAACTCTTGCCTTCTGTCATGAACCAAGCCCCTGTTTCACTAACACTAAGATCACTCGTTCACAAACCATTTACCAATGAAGAAATTGTACATCTCCTCAGATGTTAGCTTTTGGGAATCTGTACCCTTTTGAAACCTCTCTCAGCAGCGAGTGGAGCTACTGTTGTTTGGACACCTAACTCCATTTCAGCTTGATTTCTGCTCGTCTGAAACTTCTAACTCCACTCGCGCTGGGTAAAGTGTTGATTTACCCACGATTTGGGTAAAGTGTTGATAATATAATGACACATGCAAGTATCTCACAATATATACAGTCACTATACCAACTTTGACGAGGTAGTATTGCTTTGTTTTAAAAATATAAGGTTTTCTTCATTTTCTGAAAAACGTATATTTTGTTTTTTCGTTTCCTGAACAATGAGCGTTTTGGAGTTAGCAGTTTCGGGCTGGACAGCAGAGATATAGACACTGACACTATATATAATATAGACACTATATTATAGTGACACTAACACTATAATATAGAGACACTATAATATAGTGACACTAACACTATAATATTGACACACTAACACTATAATCTATAATATAGACACTATTAGTAAGTATATTAGTTAGTTATATATATATTAGTATTAGTAAGTATATTAGTTATGCGATAGTAGTTAGTTATATATTAGTATTAGTACGTATATTAGTTAGTTATATATTAGTAAGTATATTAGTTAGTTATATATTAGTATTAGTAAGTATATTAGTTAGTTATATATTAGTAAGTATGTTAGTTAGTTATATATTAGTATTAGTAAGTATATAGAAAAACAAGTTAAAACCGTTTCGGTGAAATACATTTTACCGAAACGAAAATTACCGATCGACTCTAAATTGCCTGAGACGTACTCCTAACAGTTTTTTGGGGGGACGATTTTGGCCTCCACACTTAGTGATTTTTAAGGATTTAACTTTCGTTTCTGTAAAATAAATTTTACCGAAACGAAAATAACCAATCAACTCTAAATTGCCTGAAACGTACTCCTAACAGGTTTTTGGGGGGAGTATTTTGGCCTCCACACTTAGTGATTTTTTCGGATTTAACTTTCGTTTCGGTAGTGACAAACTTTCGTTTCGGTAGTGACACAATGGTGAAAAAATAAATTTACTAAGTCCAGAGCTCGATGAATGTTAGGGACCAAAAAAAGTCACTACAAAGTACTACCAATCAACTCTAAATTGCCTGAAACGTACTCCTAACAGGTTTTTGGGGGGACGATTTTGGCCTCCACACTTAGTGATTTTTTCGGATTTAACTTTCGTTTCGGTGGTGACCAACTTTCGTTTCGGTAGTTTGATTACAAAATGTAAGTTGTGTAAAAAATAATCTGACTATACTAAGTTGTTATTTGTTTGTTTAAGTCAGGCTATACTCTACTCAGAGTCATAAGTTTACAAAATGTACTAAAGTACAGTGAACGTCCTCGGCGGGGTAGTAGTGATCCCCGTCGAGGTATATCTTTCAATAAAGAAGTCTTTTAATCCAGCTTGTGTCGGAATCTTCACTGTTCTTCTTTTGTTTTAAATGAGTTTGAACTGCGCAGCAGCGATTTGGCGGTCGGGAGGTGTATTGCGCACGGCTTCTTCTTTTGTTTAAAATGAGTTTGAACTGCGCAACAGCAATTTGGCGGTCGGGAGGTGTATTGATACATTGTGTGTTCAATGCGCAATACACCTCCCGACCGCCAAATCGCTAATGCGCAGTTCAAACTCATTTAAAACAAAAGAAGAACAGTGAAGATTCCGACACAAGCTGGATTAAAAGACTTCTTTATTGAAATATACCTCAACGGGGATCACTACTACCCCGCCGAGGTCGTTAACATTTGGGGCTTTGCGGTAAGCACCTTTTATTTTCAATTTGTACATGTTTGGAGTGTCTACGGGGTAAAGTGCAGAAAGTGCTCGACTCCATGGGGGGGTGCACCCTACAACTCTCGTAGATTGAAGACGTCAGAATCGTAAATACGTCTACGAGGGTTGTAAACTACAGCTATAGGCTACTGTACTACATCATTACATATTTTGATGGGTTTACAATTATTTAATTAACTGAATGTCAGATGCGTGATAGTGATATGCAACTGACTTCTGCCAAGACCCGCCCAGACCCTGAAAAGTCGCGCTGTGATTGGCCAGTGGTCACTTTGAGTGACAGTTGGGGCAAACGCAGTCCCCACAACATCATTTACTATTCTGTCCCTATCGGTACCTAGCATGTTGTAAATAGTACCACTGTATTCCTCATCCTTGAAAATGTAGGATTAGTCACCAGAATCAAGATCCTAGGTGGTCTAGCACCTGAGTTATTGGTAAAATGACAGCAGGTGGCGGCCATTTTGGAAAATGACTGCCATAGTTACCACAGGACAAAACTGCGATGGCCCTATAGCCAAAAATGTTCCTTATGGCATGCTCTAACGGTGTGCCAAATGTCATGCTTTTTTGGTAAAGTGTACAATTTTTGCCCGAAACGGCCGGACTAATATTGTGTTGAGTTTATGGACGGTTAGCTTGGTTTGTTATCGGTTTATGAAATACAGATTGAAAAGTATTACAAAAAAATGACAAACATCACTGAGTTGTTAATTAGGTGTGTAAGCCTATTAGTGATCTGTTTAATGTTTTGTTTCAAATACGCTTTATTTTCTCTTTTTATCCCACGATTTTTGTAACCCATTTTTTTCACCCAGTGCCAATTGACTAAGCTGTAATCCTGGGCACTACTCTCCCCCTGCCAGCCTGGGGGAGAGCCCCGAACTGAGCTCAATGAGCTTGTAGAACTGCTATTAAAAAAATATATGTATTGAATATGTATATTATTTTAAAGCGAACATTTGTAACTCAAATCTTTGCTTCTAGGCGGGGGTCCCTGGAACAACATGGTCTCACCTACGTCCGTGTTCAAATACATATCACTTTGGGGGTCCTTGACATGAAAAAGTTTGAGAACCACTGATATAGCATCATTTTTTAAAACAATTTGTAGACTCCCTCAGAAGCAAAGATTTGAGTTACAAATGTTCGCTTAAAAATATATAAATATATATTCAACGATTTGCACATATTTTCACGACAAAAATAGCATATCTACAAGCGCATAGCCAGCCAAGGATATGAAGACTGACAGATGAATTCCCCCAATCACATAACACCCCTCTACTACTTGCCCCGCCCGTTCTCTGTCTCTGCCACATTCTCTGCTGTGAATCCCTATTCCTACAGAACCAACCTGGCAACCTGCACTGCAGGAGAGAGGGACAGAGTCACAGAGCCCAAACAAATTATACTAATCTAAATACATATGGAAGCCACACAAGACAGCACACACACCTTGCCCATCATCTCAGTCTTCCCAGAGGGCTAAGAGTTCCTTTCTGATAACATTGGTGAGTTGCTACAAACTTTTGTTAGCTACTTTAGCAGCTAAGCAGGTGTTTTGTAGTGATACAAGGACAGGACTATTGCTAAAAATGCATTGCTTGATTTGTTTACCTCTTGTTCAGCATAAGGTATATTGAAGGACTTTGAATGAAAGAAATGTATTTCTGCAACAAAGGAATGTGGTGCTATGGATAATAAGAACAAACTAAACCAGAGTTGAGTTTGCTACTCTTTCTGTAAAGTGTGTTGAAAATGAAAGGTTTGAATTGTACATAGCAAAGGAAGGTATTTGATATGACTGTATTTCATACATTATGGTTAAAAAACACGTCATTATTTCATGTCATTATAAGCCCTTGAAAAAGGTTAAAAACAGTGTTTCATGAGTTAAAAACAACTGCTAAAAAATCATCACTTATTAGAATAAGTGATGATGTCGAAGTCATCTGCCTTAATTCATTGTAAAGTAATTACAGTAATGCTGACTGATCGTCAAAGCCATGTTAAAAAGCACTTTCAGTACAGTTTGAATGTTCTATTATTTACATTTGGAGCTTAAGTGAGCTAGTGTTATGATAGCCACCTGTTGTTCTTGCACAACGTATGGGAAACTAACAGAGTATTTTATTTGTTTTTGTACTGTCTTGCCAGTTCTTACGTTGATCTTTGGATCGTAATCAATTCATGATCAGTTCAAGTCTTATATCTTTCGGTGGGGACCGCTACACACAACTTGATGAAATTGTCTGAAAATTCCAATGCACTGCATGATTCTTTGATGCCTCTTATTCCAAATGATGAACAAGAAAGGCAAAATGATTGGTTCTCAAAGGTCAATAAATATAAAGATGGATTCATTAAAGATGTTGATGCCTGGTTCTCAGTAGCCAGAGGACCCCCAAGCCAACCTCAGCTAGAGGCTCATGACAGGCCTACTGAAAGGCCCCAGCAGCAGAAGTAAAAGTAAAGCAAGTAAAAGTCTGGAATTCAAAATGTACTCGAGTTAAAAGTACAGAAGTATTGGCATCAAAATGTACTTAAAGTACCAAAAGTAAAAGTACTCATTTTGCAGAAATGTCCCATTTCAAGTTTTCAAAATGTATAAAAATCTTTTGAAAATAGCAGATCTACAAGCTCACAATGTGTCGCATCGCGATGCATTATGAGCTTGTAGATCGGCTATAACTATTTTCAAAAGATTTGTATGCATTTGAAAACTTGAAAAGGGACATTCTGCATGAGTACTTTTACTTTTGGTACTTTAAGTACATATACTTTGGTACTTTATGCCATTACTTTTTTACTTTTACTCAAGTCAATTTAGAATTCTGGTTTTACTTACGTATTTCTATATTGCAGTATTGATTGTTTTACTTAAGTAAAACATTTGAGTACTTTTTCCACTACTGGTCTATCAGGGGCGTCAATTGGGTATAGCAAGGTATGGCATTATTTTCAATCATACATGCAAGCATTAAAAGGATATGCTGCTTGCTATTTTCCAAATGGAATAGTTACAAGACATGTGCTTCATAAAATAAAATCATGAATGTGATCTATGTCTACAACATTGATTATTATGTTATTAAATTACTGTAAAATAACTACAAATTCAAATTAGAACAAAATGATGGCTTTCACAAGGTATTATATTCTCCACAACACTTGTATTCCCTATGGTATATACCCAAATGGTATATTCCCCGGTTCAGTAGGTCAGCACAGGTGCAATGCATTATTGTTAAGATTTTTTTCTAGTCAGTGGCAGACAGTTGTACCACTGTTTGACTAATCATGCCTGTTTCATTAAGTTCATCTTAAGGTATAACAGCACTAGTCTTTCTTTCCAAAATTTGGGGTTCCTCCCTGGGGGAGACTAGGGTTGGATCTGGACGTCGTGGCTGCACGTCATTGAGCTGGACGTCTAACGATGACACACGAAAGAAGAGGACGCCTGAGTATCACTTCTGTTTGTAATCTATGTAATATCTGTTTGTTTATCTTTGTAATATATGTTTCATTTTGTTGATTTGCAGTGACCTTTGGAGTTGCATCATGGCGAGGTAACTACACAATCCAAACCGCACACACACACACAGGCACACCGGAAAAAGTGGAGTGGATTCCTGGAGCTACCCCCCCCCCCCCTCCTCTCACACAAACACGGTATACAGCTGGTTGCCTCATTCATTCGTTCGCCACCACGGTAAAGGTCGTGGGGCATTTTTATTTTGTCTTTATTTCATTTTGGTTAACCAAGGTTTCAATACATTTGTGAATAACCTGTTTTGAAGGAACAGTGGGTTGTGAATAGTGACTCTCTGTGAACTGACACTAAACTGCGTGGTATTGGACAAACTGTGGACTGGATTGGGGATTATTTTACAATACAAAGTCAAACTGAGGTTTTTTGTGTCTGTGTATTTCATTCATTCTGTTGTTTATTGAGTTGAAGGTATTCTTTTGTGGGTAATCAATCCCTGGTTTCCGGTTTTAAGGTTCATTTGGTTCTACTAATTGTGCATTTAAATCCTGTGTAAGGTTGGCTTTTAAAAAAGTGTTTTTTTTTTTGTCCAGACTGGACTAAATTCGTGTTAGGCTTTGGCCTAACTGGCACCCCAAACAGTAATATCAAAGCTAAACCGTTACATAAAAAGTGGCACCCCAGATGTTTAAAAGGACCTCAATCTCAAGCAAAAACAACTGAGTTCACAGGTGCAAAACCGGATCATTTTCAACAAACAAAGGAACAAACAAGCAAAACTGTGCAAACAAGCTCAGTGGGAAATAACAATTTTATTTATTCAAACGCAATCAAAAAGGGAACATTTGCAATTTCAAAATGGAAAAGTTTGATGGAAACTTGTGGGTCTTTGATGAAATAGAAACTCAGCACCCGTGTTGGTGTCAAACCCACCACCCTCAAACAAATCATCACCACCACCACCACCCTCAAACAATGTCAACTCAAGCTAACCAGCCTCAAATACATGAACCGGATGGAAATTCACCTGCAGTAAGTGAAATAAATCAGATCAATGAACCGGATGGAAATTCACCTGCAATAAGTGAAATAAATCAGATCAATGAACCGGATGGACATTCAACTGCAATGAGTGAGCATGAACTGGAAATTGAAACGCCATACTGAAGTTCTGAGGGTTGTAAATACTGCTCTGCCCCTATTGTACACAATTTGGAACACACTCAATCATCAGTAGCAACATGCTTGAAAAATCTGGAGACCATGAATACAGAAATATTAACAATATTAACACTACTTCAGTGGCTGGAACTGCTGTTCAAACCACACTACAAACCAGTTCTCCTGTCATACCACCTACTGCACCATCTGGTAAGGCGCATCAACATCTGCAGTCCACGCTACGCACTGGTGGAAGTACACGTCGGGAGAACGTACAAGGTGACCTGCGAGGAGGATTTATGGGCAAATCTCCCATTAAACTCCAATTAACCACCTTTGGACAGCGTGAGGACACCTCAGATCTATTGCGTTATTTGGAAAAGTGCCGTGACTTTCTCGCCATGCAGCCCCTGTTGGATGAGGAACTCATTGTGACACTCAGGAATGTGTTGCATGGCACTGCCAGAGACTAGTGGGATGTAGTAGGCCAGGAGACCAACACCTGGGCGTGTTGGTCTATGAGGACGAATTGGCTGAGAGTTCGAACCCGAGTACAGGGTGAAGACGAAAGCCTTAGACATTTTGCCTATATGTACAGGTCTCTGTGCCAACGTTGGCAGCCTCAGCACAAGCAAGCTGCGAAGCAGTGGAGTGAACACGGTGGATTGCGTTGGTTCGACTTGGACAACAGCTGGCAAAAGACAGGGAAAATCGGCGTGTTTATGACCAGAGAGTACAGACAACAACACCAAAAACAAGACAGAAATATAGCTGCAAGCAGCGATAATACGGGGCCAGTGAATAGAGAGAGAGAGAGAGACATGGAAACGGAATAGATTGAAGAGAGAGAGAGTGACATGGAAACAATAGATTGATGAGAGAGAGAGAGATGGAAACATAATGGTTTGATTGGACATCTCAACCTACTGCCATTAACAGGATTCAAACTCTCAACCTTCAGACTAATAGGCTGCAACACTACCTATAGTGCTATAGCTTTGTCCAGGCTGATATTGTCTGTTGAAGATCATAAACTCTTGCCTTCTTTCATGAACCAAGCCCCTGTTTCGCTAACACTAAGATCACTCGTTCACAAACCATTTACCAATGAAGAAATTGTACATCTCCTCAAAACCAAAACTAGTGAAAGTAGCCGATCTACAAGCTCACAAACCATGAAAAGTTGTGAGATTGTAGATCAGCTATTATGTCATACGTTAAAAAAACGTACTCTCAAATAAGCATTTCAGGTTATCTTTACCATTTGCACATGTATTCATTGATACAGTCATGTTGTTTGCAATTCAACTTAAATGAAGTCTGCATCAAGTGAGGCTTGAACTGGCGACCTTGAGATTGTGAGGCATTCATTTAAGGGAGACGCCATTGGCCCAACAGACAAGTACCTGTGAAAAAGGAGATCAAACAGATGATACAGTTTCACGCAAATAGCTGAAAAATCCTGGGTTTAAGTGTTTTTCAAACTGCTCAAAATTGCGAACAATCTAAGGGCGGAGCTTACTGGTCAAAGCGATAGATGTGTTCCTCATGAGTCAAGGCACAAGTGTAAGCAAGTTTCACGACTTTCGGCCAAACGAGGCATGACTTTTGCCTGTTTAAAGTTTGCATTTTCAAACAATTGCTATAGCGCCCCCCTTTGGCCAATTGGAGTGAGATTGGTTTCAGTGATATTTGGAATGACCCTGTACATTTCTGCAAAGTTTCAAAGAAATGTGAGTCTGCATGTATGTTTTAGGCACAGATGAATAATTTTCATAAAACTGTAATAGTTAAAATCTATCTCCTCCTGGGATTTTTGAGCAATCTGCACGAAACGTTTAACACTTGAACTTTGGACCACTGCCTACAAAAATTTCCAACGGATTTTCCATAAGTGAAAAAATGCAGAAGTTAGGAGCCAATGACTGTTTTTCATATAATTCAAAATGGTGGGAGATCTAAAGGTCAGAGGTCAAAAGTCAGACCACGAAAGTTGTCGGGCATGAAGAGACGCATGTGTGTATCGAAGTTTCATGGCTGTAGGTCATACAGGGCATGAGTTGTACCTGTTCAAAGTTGGCATTTTCAATTGAGTGCTATAGCGCCACCTTTTGACGAAAGATTGTGAGAATTATTTTTTGATCGTTTTTCATGACCATCTACCATATGGCCGAGTTTCGTAAAAAGCGTATGCACGGTTCAGCCAGAACTAAGATTAGCCTTGAATTGAGAGGGAGCGAAAAACAATTCGTAATATAGCTGCAAGCAGCGATAATACGGGGCCAGTGAATAGAGAGAGAGAGAGACATGGAAACGGAATAGATTGAAGAGAGAGAGAGTGACATGGAAACAATAGATTGATGAGAGAGAGAGATGGAAACATAATGGTTTGATTGGACATCTCAACCTACTGCCATTAACAGGATTCGAACTCTCAACCTTCAGACTAATAGGCTGCAACACTACCTATAGTGCTATAGCTTTGTCCGGGCTGATATTGTCTGTTGAAGATCATAAACTCTTGCCTTCTTTCATGAACCAAGCCCCTGTTTCACTAACACTAAGATCACTCGTTCACAAACCATTTACCAATGAAGAAATTGTACATCTCCTCAGAACCAAAACTAGTGAAAGTAGCCGATCTACAAGCTCACAAACCATGAAAAGTTGTGAGATTGTAGATCAGCTATTTTCAGAATGAAGTATGTCATACGTTGAAAAAACGTACTCTCAAATAAGCATTTCAGGTTATCTTTACCATTTGCACATGTATTCATTGATACAGTCATGTTGTTTGCAATTCAACTTAAATTAAGTCTGCATCAAGTGAGGCTTGAACTGGCGACCTTGAGATTGTGAGGCATTCATTTAAGGGAGACGCCATTGGCCCAACAGACAAGTAACTGTGAAAAAGGAGATCAGACAGATGATACAGTTTCACACAAATAGCTGAAAAATCCTGGGTTTAAGTGTTTTTCAAACTGCTCAAAATTGCGGACAATCTAAGGGCGGAGCTTAATGGTCAAATCGATACGTGTGTTCCTCATGAGTCAAGGCACATGTGTAAGCAAGTTTCACGACTTTCGGCCAAACGAGGCATGACTTATGCCTGTTTAAAGTCTGCCTTTTCAAAAAATTGCTATAGCGCCCCCTTTTGGCCAATTGGAGTGAGATTGGTTTCAGTGATATTTGGAATGACCCTGTACATTTCTGCCAAGTTTCAAAGAAATGTGAGTCTGCATGAATGTTTTAGGCACAGATGAATAATTTTCATAAAACTGTAATAGTTAAAATCTATCTCCTCCTGGGAGTTTTGAGCAATCTGCACGAAACATTTTACACATGAACTTTGGACCACTGCCTACAAAAATTTCCAACGGATTTTCCATAAGTGAAAAAATGCAGAAGTTAGGAGCCAATGACTGTTTTTCATATAATTCAAAATGGTGGGCGATCTAAAGGTCAGAGGTCAAAAGTCAGACCACGAAAGTTGTCGGGCATGAAGAGACGCATGTGTGTATCGAAGTTTCATGGTTGTAGGTCAAACAGGGCATGAGTTGTACCTGTTCAAAGTTGGCACTTTCAATTGAGTGCTATAGCGCCACCCTTTGACGAATGAGTGTGAGAATTATTTCTTGGTAGTTTTTCATGAGCATCTACCATATGGCCGCGTTTCGTAAAAAGCGTATGCACGGTTAAGCCAGAACTGGCAAAAACAAGTATTTTTCAAACTGCTCAAAATTGCGGAAAATCTAAGGGCGGAGCTTAATGGTCAAATCGATACGTGTGTTCCTCATGAGTCAAGGCACATGTGTAAGCAAGTTTCACGACTTTCGGCCAAACGAGGCATGACTTATGCCTGTTTAAAGTCTGCCTTTTCAAAAAATTGCTATAGCGCCCCCTTTTGGCCAATTGGAGTAAGATTGGTTTCAGTGATATTTGGAATGACCCTCTACATTTCTGCAAAGTTTCAAAGAAATGTGAGTCTGCATGTATGTTTTAGGCACAGATGAATAATTTTCATAAAACTGTAATAGTTAAAATCTATCTCCTCCTGGGATTTTTGAGCAATCTGCACGAAACGTTTCACACTTGAACTTTGGACCACTTTCTACAAAAATTTCCAACGGATTTTCCATAAGTGAAAAAATGCAGAAGTTAGGAGCCAATGACTGTTTTTCATATAATTCAAAATGGTGGGAGATCTAAAGGTCAGAGGTCAAAAGTCAGAGTGTGAAAGTTGTTCAGCATGAGGAGACGCATATGTGTATCCAAGTTTCATGGCTGTAGGTCAAACAGGGCATGAGTTGTACCTGGTCAAAGTTGGCATTTTCAATTGAGTGCTATAGCGCCACCTTTGGAAGAAAGATTGTGAGAATTATTTTTTGATCGTTTTTCATGACCATCTACCATATGGCCGAGTTTCGTAAAAACCGACTGCACGGTTCAGCCAGAACTGCGAAAAGTGGCAGAAGAAGAAGAAGAAGAAGAAGAAGAAGAAGAAGTGACAGAATAATGCGAATAACAATACGTGTCCAGAGCAGAGCTCTGGCCCCGTAATAATGCTGTAAAAGTCAAAGTCACTGTGAATACAACCACTTCTTCCAAAGCTCCAGCACCGTTCTGTTGGCGTTGCAAGGGCACACATGCTCCTGCTACACGTCCCCTTGCGGATGATGGAAAGAAAAGTAAGGGATATCAGTCTTTTTCAGGACAAGGTCCCCAGGCTGGTGCCAACACGGTAACTTCTGTGCAATTATTTTCCCTGAAGCTTTCCGCATCTCACCCACTTAAACAAACCTCAAAGCAGCCATCACTCCAATTGATGGTGCCCGTAGCGATAGGACATTGGAAAGGGAGAGCGATTGTGGACACTGGCTCCTCCTTCACACTGCTTAATCGGGGCCTATGGACAGCAATGAAGGAAAGGGGAAAAGGTGACATGACTCCTTGGACTAAGGGTCCCATATACTTGGCCGATGGAGAGCAGAAAACACCAGTGGGTCAGAGTGAAGTGAAGTACAACTTACATGGCAACTTACAATGGACTCAAGCCACTGCTGTAGGTGTTAGCTTTCGCTAGCAGAAGCCTAAACAAAGCGGAGAGAATTACTCAACCAGCGAACTGGAGTGCCTAGCTGTTGTGTGGTCCGGAAATAATAAAATCTTCCGACTTTATTATTTTTTTCTAGATAAACTTTATTTTGACGCGCTATTCCTCCCACAGTTTGGGCCTGACAGACTGCAGTATGCTTATGCAGACTGCCTATCACATAATCACCTCTGTGTCCTGTACAGGCCACCATCGGAGGCCGGTCTCTTTGATGTGGGACCTGAGACGAGGGCGTGGCTGCACGTCATTGAGCTGGACATCTGATGATGACACACGAAAGAAGGAAAACGCCTGAGTATCACTTCAGTTTTTAATATATTGTAATATATGTATTATCTGTTTGTTTATGTTTTTAATATATGTTTCATTTTGTCTCTCTGTTGATTTTCAGTGACCTTTCGAGTTACATCATGGCAAGGTAACGACACAATCCAAACCCCTACCAAAGTGTGTATGTGTGCGCGATTTAGTGTTGACTATAGTAGACTATAGATCTTCCGGGTTTCTTCTTCTTTCTTTCAAGATAAAGTTTATTTTGCCGCGCTACTACTCCCACAGTTTGGGCCTGACAGACTGCACAGTATGCTTATGCAGACTGCCTATCACATCATCACCTCTGTGTCCTGTACAGGCCACCATCGGAGGCCGGTCTCTTTGATGTGGGACCTGAGACGAGGGCGTGGCTGCACGTCATTGAGCTGGACATCTGATGATGACACACGAAAGAAGGAAAACGCCTGAGTATCACTTCAGTTTTTAATATATTGTAATATATGTATTATCTGTTTGTTTATGTTTTTAATATATGTTTCATTTTGTCTCTCTGTTGATTTTCAGTGACCTTTCGAGTTACATCATGGCAAGGTAACGACACAATCCAAACCCCTACCAAAGTGTGTATGTGTGCGCGATTTAGTGTTGACTATAGTAGACTATAGATCTTCCGGGTTTCTTCTTCTTTCTTTCAAGATAAAGTTTATTTTGCCACGCTACTACTCCCACAGTTTGGGCCTGACAGACTGCACAGTATGCTTATGCAGACTGCCTATCACATAATCACCTCTGTGTCCTGTACAGGCCACCATCGGAGGCCGGTCTCTTTGATGTGGGACCTGAGACGAGGGCGTGGCTGCACGTCATTGAGCTGGACATCTGATGATGACACACGAAAGAAGGAAAACGCCTGAGTATCACTTCAGTTTTTAATATATTGTAATATATGTATTATCTGTTTGTTTATGTTTTTAATATATGTTTCATTTTGTCTCTCTGTTGATTTTCAGTGACCTTTCGAGTTGCATCATGGCAAGGTAACGACACAATCCAAACCCCTACCAAAGTGTGTATGTGTGCGCGATTTAGTGTTGACTATAGTAGACTATAGATCTTCCGGGTTTCTTCTTCTTTCTTTCAAGATAAAGTTTATTTTGCCGCGCTACTACTCCCACAGTTTGGGCCTGACAGACTGCACAGTATGCTTATGCAGACTGCCTATCACATAATCACCTCTGTGTCCTGTACAGGCCACCATCGGAGGCCGGTCTCTTTGATGTGGGACCTGAGACGAGGGCGTGGCTGCACGTCATTGAGCTGGACATCTGATGATGACACACGAAAGAAGGAAGATGCCTGAGTATCACTTCTGTTTTTAATATATGTATTATCTGTTTGTTTATGTTTTTAGACTATAGTAATCTTCCGACTTTCTTATTCTTTCTTTCAAGATAAAGTTTATTTTGCTGCGCTACTACTCCTACAGTTTGGGCCTGACAGACTGCACAGCATGCTTATGCAGACTGCCTATCACATAATCACCTCTGTGTCCTGTACAGACCATGTGGGACCTGAGACGAGGGAGTGGCTGCACGTCATTGAGCTGGACATCTGATGATGATACACGCAAGAAGGAAGACGCCTAAGTATCACTTCTGCTTTTAATATATTGTAATATATGTATTATCTGTTTGTTTATGTTTGTAATATGTTTAATTTTGTCTCGCTGTTGATTTGCAGTGACCTTCAGATTAATCAAACTGTGTGATGAAGCAAGGGAAAGTCATTCATCATTGGTGGTTTTGCCATTACCTGAGGAGGAAATTGCAAGGCAAAATTCATGGTTTCAACCAAAAATGTATATTCTGGAAGGTTTTGTACAGGATGTACACCTGTGGCTATCAGAGGTGAAACAGAAAATGCATGTCATTATTCAGAAGGAACTACCAATACATGTCACTGTTGAAAAGGAGCCACAAACACCGGTCACTGCTGAAAGTGAAATGTGGAGTGCTGTACATTCTGATGACATTGGACCCCATGACAGTATATCAAATGTATCAAAATCCACACACAAATCCACTCCATCAAAATTATCTTCAACTTCATCTGCTCATCATAGCTCAGGCTGAAAAGGCTGCTCTCATGGAACAGGTGGCTGGCTTACACAAAAATATGAAATTGAAGCATAACAGGAACAACTCAGAATGCAAAAGGAGCAACTGGAAATGGAGACTCAGCTGGAAGCAGCAAATGCAAAGGCCCATGTACTGGAAACCATGGGCCAAGGAACTCATCAAGAGTGTCAAGTGGGACAAACTCAAAGAAAGGAGCTGCTGCTCCAAAGGAAACAACCCCATTCAACCCAAATGCAAATACATACCTACCTACCTAAAAAGGAAACAATGGAAACCACAAAGCCTCCCTCCCAGCCACAGGTTGTGAGACCAAAACAACCACTTCATGAAAAATCTGCCAAAGCTCATTACATGACTCCTCTAATGCAATACTCTCTCCCCAGGCAAAATGTTCAAACCGAAAATATAATGAACCAAAATGTGCAAACTGAAAATGTACAGCTTCATGGGAAAAAGAATGTTCAAGGTCATGTCACTCACACTACACCCCCTGCAGGTGATATTTGTAATGTGCTACAAAGACAGAATGAAAAAACTGCTTTACTGGTTAAGCAAAATCTGTATTCCACTTTACCACCAAGAGACATTCCAGTTTATGATGGTGACCCATTGCAATATGAAATGTTTATCAGGGCATTTGAGAGAGGAGTGGAGAAAAAGACTGACGATTACAGTGACTGCTTACATTACTTTGAACAATATACAAAAGGCCATCCATACAAGCTCGGATAAACCTGGAGGAACAAGGCATGCAAGCTACAGGAGAGGCATGGACATCGTGCTAAGCTTTCTGACCTTGTACAATTCATAGAGAGACAGGTAAAAAATACTGTCTGACCCACTGTTTGGAAACATACAAGATGCTAAGCAAACTACAACTGTCAAAACCTCAACCATCATCAAACCAAGAGACACAAGAGACATTCCAAGAAGCAGTTTTGCCACAACAGTAACACCCATAGAAACGGCAGTGCAGTCAAATGGAGTGGAAAGAAGTGTATTCATCAGCTATCATAATGATTGTCTTTTCTGCAATAAAAGTGGTCACACATTGGAGCGGTGTCCACAGATGAAATAGAGAAGACACAGAGAGAAGATGGACTACTTAAAGGAAAAGGGAGTCTGTTTTTGGCTGTTTGAAAAGAGGACACTTAAGCAGAGACTGCACAAGTCGTTTAACCTGTGATACGTGTGAACAAAACCATCCTGATATACTCCACATTGAAGAAACCAGTGGTGAGCTGTGGATTTTTGAACTAAGGGTACTGTATTTTATGACGTCACGTGCGCAGGCATGTGCACATAGCCACTTACTAATACTGTATTCAACATGTGATTATTAATGTATTTATATTTCTTATTATTTTGTTGCATTGTTAATTTGTTGTTTTTATTTTTGTTTCAATTAATCAATTATTTTATTTTCCTTTTAGTTTTATATAAAAGCCCTTTACATAGACTCACCCACAGATAAGCAGTTAAAATAATCAGACAACTTGTCTTTGTCTTGTCTCAGAGAACTGGGTGCTCTGCTAAGCAATCCCCTTCACACTCTGCAGTGCACATTCAATTCAAGTACATGGCTTTTCTCCAGTAGCCTAATGTTATGCAAAGCAGCCAGGTAGACACTGACGGCGCTAACCTTCAGAGGCTATTGTTTAAACTTTAAGGTGTTAACGACCGCCGCTGACGGTGAGTGCATGTTGAGCACGCGCGAGCCCCCAGCCCCCACAGTCTCATAACTAAGGGTACGCCGTACCCGCCCGTACCCCCTAGAGCTCAACCCTGGAAGAAACGGAAAAGAAACCAATAGGAAACAATGCTGTCGTCTCACCTCACACATGTGGTCATATTGGGGCCGGTGATGAAACCTCCATCTTCTCCATAGTACCCGTTCAAGTGAAGAGCCACAGGGAGACAGTGTTGCAAACATATGCATTTTTGGACCATGGAAGCACATCCACATTCTGCACTGAAAACTTAATGAGAAGGCTAAACATTACCGGACAAAAAACAAATATTCTTCTCCGCACAATGAACCAAGTGAAGCCTGAGACCAGTCACCATATCTCAGGTTTGGAAATAGCCAAGTTGGACAAAAATGATTTCATACAACTCCCTAATGTGTTCACTCATAAAACCATGCCTGTCTCACAACACAATATTCCAAAAACAACAGGGCTTGTCACCATGGCCTTATTTGAAACATATCAAACTGCAAGAAATAGACTCTGGTGTTGACCTACTGATTGGCAGAAATGCTTCAAAGTTATTGGAACCTTTTTGGAGGTGGTTAACAGCCAGGCAGATCGACCATATGCTGTGAGGACCCTATTGGGGTGGGTCATCTATGGTCCCTTGATAGGAGACAACAATGTCAGGGATGAGACTGGCTGCACTGCTGCGGCTGTCAATCATATCATATATCCAGAAAAACAATCCGGACTTCAGTGAAAGAACAAGCAAGGAAATGGAAGCCAAGTCAGGGTAGGATGAAAGATGGACTACTGCGTGAAACAGATCTGTTCCGCAAGGTGGCTTGCCTCCCACAAGAAACGTTGGTGGTTATGTCCTCATACCCTTTCGCCATGGTCTGGAACAGCAATATTAAAGGTTACATTTTCTTTTTCTTTCAGCTAGTTCCCATCATGGCTGCACCTTCCTCGATCATCACCTGCTTGTCTCTCTCAGCACACCCTAAATTTGCTATTTGTCTTGCGTTTCAGCATCCTTCTCCCTCCGCCTCAGATAAACCATCTCTACCTCACCTCTCGCTTTATCCACCTCTCTTGCTTTATCGTCTAACCTTCTAACCTGTGCTTATACTCAAATGTAGTCATTTCTGTTCTCATCCCTCCATGTTGCTTCTAATGAGAATCGTAGCATTTTCAATCCGGCCGCCTCTAGTTCTTTGCCCTCTACTAACATGACCTCTTGCCCGGTGATTTATTGACTATGGTTCACATAATTTATTTTCTGATATTGCACTAACATGTTTGTGCTGTCTTTTTCAGGTCATGTATGCCAGGGATGTGTGGTTGGAGGATGGAAAGGAGACAGAGGGTACAATTCCTAATAATTGGATCGACAGGGGTAAGGGAACCATTAGATGGCCAAATGCCAAACAAACACAACTTACAAGATGAGAAAGGACCCCCAGGAGGACTGGCTGACGTCCCAGTTAGTCAAGATAAAGATGACTTCAGGCAGGTTTTTGGATCATTTACTCAATAATTCAAGTACAAATAGTTGAATCAATGTTTACAGTTGAATTGTATAACTTCTAGTTAAAGCTTGTGAATGTGACTAACTACAACCTGACCAGCCAAGCAGAGGAGGAAGAGGAGGATGTGGATGTGGTGATAAGGGAAGAGGAAACCTGTTAAAAGACAAGATGATGACTGATGTAGAGTTCATATGTTTCTCAAGTAACTTCTAAATATGAAATGTGTTAACAGAAACTGGGCCTCACATTGTAGACCATTCATGTTTTATATGACGTTTTGGACCATTATGGGTAACTTTCTTCTATAATCAATTTATAAGTCCATTGTCAAAAATGACAATCAAATGCTTTAATAAGGCTGTCTATTTTAGATATGGATATGTTTATTTTTACTTTATATTGCAGCCGTATAGGTGCCCTCCTTTCCTATCGCACCAAGGAAGTTGCAGTCCAGCCAGGACAACAATGTGTTACTCAATGCTTGTTGAGTATTGATGTCAATTTATGAAATATGATAATGATGTATTGGGTACACACAACATGAAATCAGTTACAAGCTGATTGTTATGTTTCAGACTCTGAAAATCAAGCCCTGGATGGCCTGGTGGATGTCGTGGTGGACACCATGTCTGTCGAGTTGGAGCATGCTGAGGGGTCTTGGCACAGGGAGATGTCTACACACAGTGAGTATGAATCACATTTAAGCAGTCACCTTTTGTATTTGGTATCTAAGAACATTCTTTGTCTTTTCCAGGCTCCCGACATGCAAGTGTAGCACCTCGGAGCAGAGAAATGTCCACACCCCGTGAGTATTCACTTTCTCCATTGCACCAACACATTTTAAGTACAGTCAGTACAAGGTGTTACATGTTGTGCATACTAAAGAAATCATTACCATACCTAATTCACAAGCAATGAGTAAGTAGTTACAGGCTCAATATGTTGAACTATGTGTATCAGAGGAGATGTGTGATTGTCAACATCTAAGACCAACCAGTAGGGGTAGTCTTTTTCAGTGTGACATGGTGTTGTAGTAGTATTATGTCCAAGTATTAAGTCTTTAGTGATGGCTCCAGCCATCAGGCACAGTGATGGCTCCAGACACAGTGTCGGATACCGGCACAGCATCAGGACCAGCCACGACTCCAGGTACAGCAACAGCTCGGAGGCACTCTGTCAGGTCCAGACATGATGACAGGTCCCACCGCAGTGATGGGTCGAGGAACACGGTCAGGTCCAGACATGACAGATCCAGGGACACGGTCAGGCATGGTGAGTTGTCCAAAGGCCCCAAGTAATCAAAACCTTTACAATTCAGCAAGTAGTATCGTGCACCCCTAATTGTTACAATATGACATATTTATTATTTCTCATCTAATGTATAGTCATCTGTCTTGGAAAGTTTTAATGCAAAAATATCACTTTGTAATTTCTAAAATGTACTTTTGTTCTTATTACAGGTGCTATGCAGTGACTGAGAGGCCAACATGGGCATTCCCATTGCCAGCACAAGGTAAGTTCTGAGCTATTTCAATGAAGACCCCCAACAAACTGGGGGACACTTAATTTGCAACCCTTCTCTCTTCTGCCCATTCTCTCCTTTCTTCCTTTACTGTTCTCTCTGTCTCCTCTCCTATCGGGACACAAAAACTGCTCTTCAATTATATCAGTGTTTTGTATCATTGTAGGGTGGTGTCTATAACATGTCTCTGTGTACACTTACTTATTTTTCAGTATACCAGAAGAAAGTCCTGACCATATCAATATTCACTAAAGAACCTGCCTCTTCAGCGGCCAGTCATGTTGAGAGAATGGAGGACTTCCAGAGAGAGGAGCAACTCCTCAGTGATGTCCAAGCTTTTAATACCCTGGTAGGCTTTTCAAGAGTCTGGAAGTAATGAACAGCATAAGATGCACTCGCACACTTTTTACGTTCCTCTGGGATATGTCAGTGAAAGTTTTCATGGACTTATTCCAACAGGTGCTGCAACTTTCCCGTTATAGAGGGAAGGACGTTAAGGACTGTGTCCACAAAGTTCTTGACAGGTATGTTTCAACATACACTATGAATTAACCCCTGTGTGATGTTTGGGTGCGCTGTGGTTTTCAATGTGTGAACACTTATTTGGTTAATTCTTCTAGATGAGCGCCTGACTGCATGTTTCCATTAATTTGCCTTTTTTTTTTTTAGCTTAACACCTGAATCCTCTGTTATGTCATGTCAATGACATAATGGTTGAACATTAAGTGAAAATTAGTAGTATAAAGGGTTTATACCATGTTTTACAATAAATCCTACTACATTATCAAATGTAATTTGTTTTTCTTAAGGCTCTTCAGTAACAGTCTGATGGCACAGTTGAACATGAAGGGGGAAAAAGAGAAGACTGCGGCTTTCAGCGCAATACAAGGTAAGCCCATATTTCATGTTGACCAAGGACAAATCAAAATGTAATTGGGTAAAACATGTCCTTTCCGGTTGACATAAAAAAAATACAATGCCAACTGTCTACCGTTACCGTCATAACATTTTAAATAACTGGTGGTTAGGTGTAGAAGGGAGATGGCTTTGTATTAAACTAGTTGTGGATGTACAAGCATTTTTGCATGTCAATATGGAGACTCGCAATCAGTTTTATTGTCACTTCCACAACACACACTAGGCAAACAGGGGAGCAAAATGCCATTCTCCTCAACTCATGATGCACATTAAAAAGAGGCAAACATTAAAAAGTAAAGAGCAGACAACATTGGTAAAAAGTGCTGATGCATTCAAAGTGCAATCCATCTTTCAAGATGTTGGTTTTGGGGGCAATACATGGTTCAGGGTTCTGATGGTTTGGGGCAGCTGTTGGATGACCTGCTGGTGCTTCCCCCTGAGCTCTTGAACCTCCTACCAGATGGCAGGAGTTCAATCGAGCTGTGTATTATGTCAGATAGGGACTAGGACAGCATGTTGCCTTTGCACATTTTTTATTGCCTTTTTCTACTATGCAGATGCAGTCATGAAATTCGACCCAGAAGCCACAGAGGACCTCATAAGGCAGCATGCCGCAGACCACCTCAAGCATGCTCCAGCGAGAAGGGGAGGACACACAGCAGGCACTCAGGACTGATTTAACTTGAACTTTCACTGTCCATTGTGGGGGATCTTAGTGTCACAGTATTGTACAGTGTTGTGTAATTTGAACTTGTGTTCTGTTCAACGAAGTAGCTCTGGTTGGACCTTACCCTGGTAGCTCACTGGCTATTCAGTACAGCACTTGTTTAATATGTTTCAGTTGTTGTGGAACCGGCCCAAGCAAAAAGGGTGTCCCTGCAAAGTAAGCTGTGCTATTATGTTTTATTATTATTTTATTTTCATTCGACTAGTGACGTGGACTTGGACTTAGCCCCCCTCGGACATACCTGTGGACTACACCAGGTACAAATGACTTTTTTGTTGCTCTCCCTCATGGAGCTACTTGCGGATTATACCAGGGTCAGTCCACCCTAGGTGGACACGCACTGACCTTTTGCACCTTAATCCCATGTATAACGCACTGACTTTTTTGTCTTTTTTTTAATAATAATAATAATAATAATGTTTATTGTCCCCAAGGGGAAAATTGTCTTCACAAGGTCTGTTCACAACAAAACAACATAACAACATGACAACAGAAACAACATATCACAAGACAAAGACATGAGGACCCCACTGTACACAGAAAACCCTCCTATGGACGGGGCAGTTGGTTTAGTGCCGCGAATTGCGAATTTTATTGTACTCTTTTTCTCTAAGCACCTTAACGTCATAAGTATATCATGCACAGTATACGTACATTGCTGCTATGCTCAGGCACCTTAGTTTTTATTATCTCAGGTACTTTGTAAATATGTAGATAACTTGTTTGGCCTTCTGCTGTTCTCTTGTTTGATCTCCTTCCCACTTGCCCCCCACCCCTCTTCTTCTTCCCCCCCTCTTCTTTCTATGGAAATTAACGTTGCGCTGGGAACGATGTACAAAAACGAATTTCACCCACTTTTGTACCTTGTAAACCTGTGATGTGACAATAAACCTGATTCTGATTCTGACGTGTAAAAAAAAAAAAGAGAAGTTAACTGCTCTGTTCTGGATCAAGCTTAATCAGCCCTGGTGACTGCTTTGTGTGTGCTTTGTGTTAAGTGGCTGTCCCGCTTCTGTTCTGTCAAAAATAATTCAAAGCTGGCTTGATCTGCTGTTTGTTTGAATACTTAATTAGTCAGATAGGTAAACGTCATGAGGTACGTTAAGGCTAAAAGGATAACACAAGTCCTGGGGACTTGTTTCCATTGTGGTCCTATGAACTAGATTCCATTTCAGGGGGTCTAGTTCCAGTCCACAAATATTCCACAATCATATGGAATATTTGTGGAATACTGTAATTGTGGAACATTTGTTTGCGCAGCTGTGTATTCACAAGAAGAATAAAGAGATAATAAGGAAATAAGTGTGTATTGAATTGTGATTTGTTTGTAAACCTCTGTGTACTGTATTCCCAGTTTTCAGAAGGTGGCATAACCATTTGATCTTGTTCATTTTCCTGTAGCTTTGTTTGATTAGCTTAGCAGCATGTTAACTACTAACTATGTTAAAGCTACAGGAAAATGAACAGGAAATGGGGATTACAGTTATGCACCGAGCCTAGAAGAAGTGGATTGTTTGATTAGTTTATTGAATATTAAAATTCAAAAGGATAAAAAACACAAGAAAGCCCGTAGGCTTGTTTCAATCGTGGTCCTTTGGGAAAGGGGACATAGGGAGCTACAATACAATACAATATAATAACATAAAAAACATAAAACAAGGCCAAATAAAACTTACAAATTCAAAAAGGACAAACAGAAGACTAAACATCAACTAAACAAAAATTAAGATTGGGGTAAAGATGTCTATAATTAGTCTAAATTTGACGTAGAAAAGATGACCACATTTGGACTAGAATAAGCCCTTATGTAGAGGTTTGGACGTTCAGAAGACATCCGACAAAGACGCAATTAAAACTTTCATTCTGCACCCTTCAGGGACCAAAATGGGACGTTCAAAAATGACCTCATTGCACATTGGGAATAAAATAATATACTGTATATGTGAAAACATCTGTTCTATTCCTGTTGTTCCCTGAAGATGAAATGGTCGAGCTCGTTTGCCTGACCCCCAATTGTTATAATTGATCGTTCCTTCCGACCGACCGAGAGGCATACCGGACCGAGGTGGAAGGGCAACACTGCCCTCTAGTGGATACATCCAGTTTGTACATGCACATGTTAACCCAGAGTACAGAAGTCCTGACGTCACTCGTCCATCCCCTGGGTCGTAAAGTCATTTCCCTATGGAGAATAACATTGGGTCATCATAGAATCGTCTCATAAGAATTGTGGTCCAAAAATAAACAAACTGCCTCGGCGATATTGTCAGGGAGGAGCCTCGGCATTGTTTATGATAGTCAGTCACTCATATTTGAAAAAGTCAGTTTCTGGCAAATTTAACTAATTCGGCAGAAGTAACATTAGCGTTTTCTCACCGTCAGTTGATGCTTCATATCCATAAGAGTAAAACCGCCGGGGTCATTTGTTTATGTTTGGAACACAGTTCTTATTTGACGCGATATTAAACACGTCTATGGGAATTCAGAACAGGGGGGAAAAGGTTTTAAAGGTTTACGGTTCTAGAGGTTTTACATCTTCTAAAGCTCTAAGGTATTCTCTAAAATTCAAATGGTAGCCGATATGTCCTAAGTAGGCCGAACGTTGTAGAGTTGGAACGGAGTTTGTAGCTAAAAGTATGAAGGACTAGTTAGGGGTCAAAAAACGAATACGTAGTGACAATAACGTCAGTGTGCTCGCTAAGTATATACTGTTAGGCACATACGTGAAATGTGGCCTCTGCACTTTAACAACTAACAGCCTCAAATCACTCTAAGATTGCCACATTGTTGACCTGACCTGGAATCGTACCCAGCACATCCAGGACCTCTGGTTCACCAGGCAGGCCCACTAACCACTCAGCTATAGCACTCTGATTAACATCATGTCAGAAAATGAAATGAAACAGAGGTCTGACTATACTGAGTCAGAGTCAAGCTTTACAAAATGTAAGTTGTGTAAAAAAAAGTCTCACTATACTAAGTTGTTATTTGTTTGTTTAAGTCAGGCTATACTCTACTCAGAGTCATAAGTTTACAAAATGTACTAAAGTACAGTGAACGTCTGTGCGGTTTGTCTTCATCACTGAAAATAACGTACATGTAAACAGATATAAAACTGCTGTCATGTGCAGTTGGGGTGAAGAAACACAACCATTTCACTCCTAATAGTACCTATTTGATTTGACATCCTGACTTGCTGCTGTGGCTGAGGCTTGAACCTGTTACCTGCGGCTCACTAGTCAGTGACTCTATCCATTCACCTACAGCTGTTTCCTTGTAATCTGTGGTTCTAAAACGTTTTGTTGTCAACCCCCCAAATTGACATGTATTTGGGCAGTGGACCCCAATGTGAAAAGATGTAGTGTCAGGGCCCCCCATGAAAAAGATTTATATTTATGCTGTAACACATTTTAAAGTTATTTGTCTTGTTTGTTGTTCAAGTCAAAGCACCAGGAAGGCTGTACTTGAGAGCCATCTGTTAGCTCAATGGGTTGAGACACAGTATTCATGATCCAGAGGCCATGAGTTCAAATCCCATTGATGTCTTTCCTATGAGTCTTTCCTTTGCAGACTGGCTTCCAGAAGATCAAGTGAAAACCATCAGGAAGGCTGTATTTGTCATCCAACTCTTAGCTCAATGGGTTGAGACGCAGTATACATGATCCAGAGGCCATGAGTTCAAATCCCACTGGTGTCTTTACTGTGATGCTTTCCTTTGCAGACTAACTTCTAGAAAAACAAGTTAAAAGCACCAGGAGACCTGTAACTCTCAGCCAACAGCATAGCTCAACTGGTAGAGCGTCTGTCCAATAACATGACTTGACTTCACTTGAGTGGGTTCGATTCCCGCTCGAGTGAAGTTTCCCCGGTATCTTTGGGCAACGGATAAATTGACTGATATCCTTAGTGATGCTTCCCTTTGCAGACTAACTTCCAGAAAACAAGTTAAAAGCACCAAGAAACCTGTAACTCTCAGTCGACAGCATAGCTCAACTGGTAGAGCGTCTGTCCAATAACATGACACTTCACTTGAGTGGGTTCAATTCCCAGTCGAGTCAAGTGTCCCCGGTAACTTGGGGCAACGGATAAATTGACTGATATCCGTAGAATAACTTGTATGAGTGTGCTGGTTCAAATCCAGTTCAACCCAGGACCGAGCGGTCCTGGGTTCGATTCCCACTAACGTCAAGTCCCCGGTAAATTGGGGCAGCGGATAAATTGACTGATATCCGTAGAATAACTTGTAGGAGTGTCCTGGTTCAAATCCAGTCACCACCTTAGTAACTGAGACCGAATCTGGCCAATTCGGTCTCAGTTACTGAGATAGATAGAGGGTGTGTAGAGTGGGCGGAGTAGAGTAGGGGTAGAGTAAAGAGGGAATGTAGTGGGAGGAGTAGGACTAGGGGGAGGATTAGGAGTAGGACTAGGGGGAGGAGTAGAACTAGGGGGAAGAGTAGGACTAGGAGTAGAACTAGAGTAGGGGGCCAGAGTAGGAGTAGGGGGAGGAGTAGGGCCAGAGTAGGAGAAGGGGTAGGGCCCAGAGTAGGGGGAGGAGTAGGGCCAGAGTAGGAGAAGGGGGAGGGCCCAGAATAGGGGGAGGAGTAGGGCCCAGAATAGGGGGAGGGCCCAGAATAGGGGGAGGAGTAGGGCCAGAGTAGGAGAAGGGGGAGGGCCCAGAATAGGGGGAGGAGTAGGGCCCGAGTAGGAGAAGGGGGAGGGCCCAGAATAGGGGGAGGAGTAGGGCCAGAGTAGGAGAAGGGGGAGGAGTAGGGGGAGGGCCCAGAATAGGGGGAGGAGTAGGGCCCAGAATAGGGGGAGGAGTAGGAGAAGGGGGGGGGCCCAGAATAGGGGGAGGAGTAGGGCCAGAGTAGGGGGAGGGCCCGGGCCCAGAATAGGCCAACAGTAGTTAAGGCCAACATTCCTATTTCCCTCTAGTTGTCCTCTTATTGCAAATCTCCACACACGCGATATTGCAAATCTCTAATAAAATTTCACCTCCATACAGAAACCAAAACCATATCCCTCTCCTGGCTCCCTACTCCACCCACCTACTCCTCCCCCTATTCTGGGCCCTCCCCCTACTCTGGCCCTACTCCTCCCCCTATTCTGGGCCCTCCCCCTACTCCTCCCCTACTCCTCCCCCTATTCTGGGCCCTCCCCCTACTCCTCCCCCTTCTCCTACTCTGGCCCTACTCCTCCCCCTATTCTGGGCCCTCCCCCTTCTCCTACTCGGGCCCTACTCCTCCCCCTATTCTGGGCCCTCCCCCTTCTCCTACTCTGGCCCTACTCCTCCCCCTATTCTGGGCCCTCCCCCTTCTCCTACTCCTCCCCCTATTCTGGGCCCTACTCCTCCCCCTATTCTGGGCCCTCCCCCTTCTCCTACTCTGGCCCTACTCCTCCCCCTACTCTGGGCCCTACCCCTTCTCCTACTCTGGCCCTACTCCTCCCCCTACTCCTACTCTGGCCCCCTACTCTAGTTCTACTCCTAGTCCTACTCTTCCCCCTAGTTCTACTCCTCCCCCTAGTCCTACTCCTAATCCTCCCCCTAGTCCTACTCCTCCCACTACATTCCCTCTTTACTCTACCCCTACTCTACTCCGCCCACTCTACACACCCTCTATCTATCTCAGTAACTGAGACCGAATTGGCCAGATTCGGTCTCAGTTACTAAGGTGGTGACTGGATTTGAACCAGGACACTCCTACAAGTTATTCTACGGATATCAGTCAATTTATCCGCTGCCCCAATTTACCGGGGACTTGACGTTAGTGGGAATCGAACCCAGGACCGCTCGGTCCTGGGTTGAACTGGATTTGAACCAGCACACTCATACAAGTTATTCTACGGATATCAGTCAATTTATCCGTTGCCCCAAGTTACCGGGGACACTTGACTCGACTGGGAATTGAACCCACTCAAGTGAAGTGTCATGTTATTGGACAGACGCTCTACCAGTTGAGCTATGCTGTCGACTGAGAGTTACAGGTTTCTTGGTGCTTTTAACTTGTTTTCTGGAAGTTAGTCTGCAAAGGGAAGCATCACTAAGGATATCAGTCAATTTATCCGTTGCCCAAAGATACCGGGGAAACTTCACTCGAGCGGGAATCGAACCCACTCAAGTGAAGTCAAGTCATGTTATTGGACAGACGCTCTACCAGTTGAGCTATGCTGTTGGCTGAGAGTTACAGGTCTCCTGGTGCTTTTAACTTGTTTTTCTAGAAGTTAGTCTGCAAAGGAAAGCATCACAGTAAAGACACCAGTGGGATTTGAACTCATGGCCTCTGGATCATGTATACTGCGTCTCAACCCATTGAGCTAAGAGTTGGATGACAAATACAGCCTTCCTGATGGTTTTCACTTGATCTTCTGGAAGCCAGTCTGCAAAGGAAAGACTCATAGGAAAGACATCAATGGGATTTGAACTCATGGCCTCTGGATCATGAATACTGTGTCTCAACCCATTGAGCTAACAGATGGCTCTCAAGTACAGCCTTCCTGGTGCTTTGACTTGAACAACAAACAAGACAAATAACTTTAAAATGTGTTACAGCATAAATATAAATCTTTTTCATGGGGGGCCCTGACACTACATCTTTTCACATTGGGGTCCACTGCCCAAATACATGTCAATTTGGGGGGTTGACAACAAAACGTTTTAGAACCACAGATTACAAGGAAACAGCTGTAGGTGAATGGATAGAGTCACTGACTAGTGAGCCGCAGGTAACAGGTTCAAGCCTCAGCCACAGCAGCAAGTCAGGATGTCAAATCAAATAGGTACTATTAGGAGTGAAATGGTTGTGTTTCTTCACCCCAACTGCACATGACAGCAGTTTTATATCTGTTTACATGTACGTTATTTTCAGTGATGAAGACAAACCGCACAGACGTTCACTGTACTTTAGTACATTTTGTAAACTTATGACTCTGAGTAGAGTATAGCCTGACTTAAACAAACAAATAACAACTTAGTATAGTGAGACTTTTTTTTACACAACTTACATTTTGTAAAGCTTGACTCTGACTCAGTATAGTCAGACCTCTGTTTCATTTCATTTTCTGACATGATGTTAATCAGAGTGCTATAGCTGAGTGGTTAGTGGGCCTGCCTGGTGAACCAGAGGTCCTGGATGTGCTGGGTACGATTCCAGGTCAGGTCAACAATGTGGCAATCTTAGAGTGATTTGAGGCTGTTAGTTGTTAAAGTGCAGAGGCCACATTTCACGTATGTGCCTAACAGTATATACTTAGCGAGCACACTGACGTTATTGTCACTACGTATTCGTTTTTTGACCCCTAACTAGTCCTTCATACTTTTAGCTACAAACTCCGTTCCAACTCTACAACGTTCGGCCTACTTAGGACATATCGGCTACCATTTGAATTTTAGAGAATACCTTAGAGCTTTAGAAGATGTAAAACCTCTAGAACCGTAAACCTTTAAAACCTTTAAAACCTTTTCCCCCCTGTTCTGAATTCCCATAGACGTGTTTAATATCGCGTCAAATAAGAACTGTGTTCCAAACATAAACAAATGACCCCGGCGGTTTTACTCTTATGGATATGAAGCATCAACTGACGGTGAGAAAACGCTAATGTTACTTCTGCCGAATTAGTTAAATTTGCCAGAAACTGACTTTTTCAAATATGAGTGACTGACTATCATAAACAATGCCGAGGCTCCTCCCTGACAATATCGCCGAGGCAGTTTGTTTATTTTTGGACCACAATTCTTATGAGACGATTCTATGATGACCCAATGTTATTCTCCATAGGGAAATGACTTTACGACCCAGGGGATGGACGAGTGACGTCAGGACTTCTGTACTCTGGGTTAACATGTGCATGTACAAACTGGATGTATCCACTAGAGGGCAGTGTTGCCCTTCCACCTCGGTCCGGTATGCCTCTCGGTCGGTCGGAAGGAACGATCAATTATAACAATTGGGGGTCAGGCAAACGAGCTCGACCATTTCATCTTCAGGGAACAACAGGAATAGAACAGATGTTTTCACATATACAGTATATTATTTTATTCCCAATGTGCAATGAGGTCATTTTTGAACGTCCCATTTTGGTCCCTGAAGGGTGCAGAATGAAAGTTTTAATTGCGTCTTTGTCGGATGTCTTCTGAACGTCCAAACCTCTACATAAGGGCTTATTCTAGTCCAAATGTGGTCATCTTTTCTACGTCAAATTTAGACTAATTATAGACATCTTTACCCCAATCTTAATTTTTGTTTAGTTGATGTTTAGTCTTGTTTGTCCTTTTTGAATTTGTAAGTTTTATTTGGCCTTGTTTTATGTTTTTTATGTTATTATATTGTATTGTAGCTCCCTATGCCCCCTTTCCCAAAGGACCACGATTGAAACAAGCCTACGGGCTTTCTTGTGTTTTTTATCCTTTTGAATTTTAATATTCAATAAACTAATCAAACAATCCACTTCTTCTAGGCTCGGTGCATAACTGTAATCCCCATTTCCTGTTCATTTTCCTGTAGCTTTAACATAGTTAGTAGTTAACATGCTGCTAAGCTAATCAAACAAAGCTACAGGAAAATGAACAAGATCAAATGGTTATGCCACCTTCTGAAAACTGGGAATACAGTACACAGAGGTTTACAAACAAATCACAATTCAATACACACTTATTTCCTTATTATCTCTTTATTCTTCTTGTGAATACACAGCTGCGCAAACAAATGTTCCACAATTACAGTATTCCACAAATATTCCATATGATTGTGGAATATTTGTGGACTGGAACTAGACCCCCTGAAATGGAATCTAGTTCATAGGACCACAATGGAAACAAGTCCCCAGGACTTGTGTTATCCTTTTAGCCTTAACGTACCTCATGACGTTTACCTATCTGACTAATTAAGTATTCAAACAAACAGCAGATCAAGCCAGCTTTGAATTATTTTTGACAGAACAGAAGCGGGACAGCCACTTAACACAAAGCACACACAAAGCAGTCACCAGGGCTGATTAAGCTTGATCCAGAACAGAGCAGTTAACTTCTCTTTTTTTTTTTTACACGTCAGAATCAGAATCAGGTTTATTGTCACATCACAGGTTTACAAGGTACAAAAGTGGGTGAAATTCGTTTTTGTACATCGTTCCCAGCGCAACGTTAATTTCCATAGAAAGAAGAGGGGGGGAAGAAGAAGAGGGGTGGGGGGCAAGTGGGAAGGAGATCAAACAAGAGAACAGCAGAAGGCCAAACAAGTTATCTACATATTTACAAAGTACCTGAGATAATAAAAACTAAGGTGCCTGAGCATAGCAGCAATGTACGTATACTGTGCATGATATACTTATGACGTTAAGGTGCTTAGAGAAAAAGAGTACAATAAAATTCGCAATTCGCGGCACTAAACCAACTGCCCCGTCCATAGGAGGGTTTTCTGTGTACAGTGGGGTCCTCATGTCTTTGTCTTGTGATATGTTGTTTCTGTTGTCATGTTGTTATGTTGTTTTGTTGTGAACAGACCTTGTGAAGACAATTTTCCCCTTGGGGACAATAAACATTATTATTATTATTATTATTAAAAAAAAGACAAAAAAGTCAGTGCGTTATACATGGGATTAAGGTGCAAAAGGTCAGTGCGTGTCCACCTAGGGTGGACTGACCCTGGTATAATCCGCAAGTAGCTCCATGAGGGAGAGCAACAAAAAAGTCATTTGTACCTGGTGTAGTCCACAGGTATGTCCGAGGGGGGCTAAGTCCAAGTCCACGTCACTAGTCGAATGAAAATAAAATAATAATAAAACATAATAGCACAGCTTACTTTGCAGGGACACCCTTTTTGCTTGGGCCGGTTCCACAACAACTGAAACATATTAAACAAGTGCTGTACTGAATAGCCAGTGAGCTACCAGGGTAAGGTCCAACCAGAGCTACTTCGTTGAACAGAACACAAGTTCAAATTACACAACACTGTACAATACTGTGACACTAAGATCCCCCACAATGGACAGTGAAAGTTCAAGTTAAATCAGTCCTGAGTGCCTGCTGTGTGTCCTCCCCTTCTCGCTGGAGCATGCTTGAGGTGGTCTGCGGCATGCTGCCTTATGAGGTCCTCTGTGGCTTCTGGGTCGAATTTCATGACTGCATCTGCATAGTAGAAAAAGGCAATAAAAAATGTGCAAAGGCAACATGCTGTCCTAGTCCCTATCTGACATAATACACAGCTCGATTGAACTCCTGCCATCTGGTAGGAGGTTCAAGAGCTCAGGGGGAAGCACCAGCAGGTCATCCAACAGCTGCCCCAAACCATCAGAACCCTGAACCATGTATTGCCCCCAAAACCAACATCTTGAAAGATGGATTGCACTTTGAATGCATCAGCACTTTTTACCAATGTTGTCTGCTCTTTACTTTTTAATGTTTGCCTCTTTTTAATGTGCATCATGAGTTGAGGAGAATGGCATTTTGCTCCCCTGTTTGCCTAGTGTGTGTTGTGGAAGTGACAATAAAACTGATTGCGAGTCTCCATATTGACATGCAAAAATGCTTGTACATCCACAACTAGTTTAATACAAAGCCATCTCCCTTCTACACCTAACCACCAGTTATTTAAAATGTTATGACGGTAACGGTAGACAGTTGGCATTGTATTTTTTTTATGTCAACCGGAAAGGACATGTTTTACCCAATTACATTTTGATTTGTCCTTGGTCAACATGAAATATGGGCTTACCTTGTATTGCGCTGAAAGCCGCAGTCTTCTCTTTTTCCCCCTTCATGTTCAACTGTGCCATCAGACTGTTACTGAAGAGCCTTAAGAAAAACAAATTACATTTGATAATGTAGTAGGATTTATTGTAAAACATGGTATAAACCCTTTATACTACTAATTTTCACTTAATGTTCAACCATTATGTCATTGACATGACATAACAGAGGATTCAGGTGTTAAGCTAAAAAAAAAAAAGGCAAATTAATGGAAACATGCAGTCAGGCGCTCATCTAGAAGAATTAACCAAATAAGTGTTCACACATTGAAAACCACAGCGCACCCAAACATCACACAGGGGTTAATTCATAGTGTATGTTGAAACATACCTGTCAAGAACTTTGTGGACACAGTCCTTAACGTCCTTCCCTCTATAACGGGAAAGTTGCAGCACCTGTTGGAATAAGTCCATGAAAACTTTCACTGACATATCCCAGAGGAACGTAAAAAGTGTGCGAGTGCATCTTATGCTGTTCATTACTTCCAGACTCTTGAAAAGCCTACCAGGGTATTAAAAGCTTGGACATCACTGAGGAGTTGCTCCTCTCTCTGGAAGTCCTCCATTCTCTCAACATGACTGGCCGCTGAAGAGGCAGGTTCTTTAGTGAATATTGATATGGTCAGGACTTTCTTCTGGTATACTGAAAAATAAGTAAGTGTACACAGAGACATGTTATAGACACCACCCTACAATGATACAAAACACTGATATAATTGAAGAGCAGTTTTTGTGTCCCGATAGGAGAGGAGACAGAGAGAACAGTAAAGGAAGAAAGGAGAGAATGGGCAGAAGAGAGAAGGGTTGCAAATTAAGTGTCCCCCAGTTTGTTGGGGGTCTTCATTGAAATAGCTCAGAACTTACCTTGTGCTGGCAATGGGAATGCCCATGTTGGCCTCTCAGTCACTGCATAGCACCTGTAATAAGAACAAAAGTACATTTTAGAAATTACAAAGTGATATTTTTGCATTAAAACTTTCCAAGACAGATGACTATACATTAGATGAGAAATAATAAATATGTCATATTGTAACAATTAGGGGTGCACGATACTACTTGCTGAATTGTAAAGGTTTTGATTACTTGGGGCCTTTGGACAACTCACCATGCCTGACCGTGTCCCTGGATCTGTCATGTCTGGACCTGACCGTGTTCCTCGACCCATCACTGCGGTGGGACCTGTCATCATGTCTGGACCTGACAGAGTGCCTCCGAGCTGTTGCTGTACCTGGAGTCGTGGCTGGTCCTGATGCTGTGCCGGTATCCGACACTGTGTCTGGAGCCATCACTGTGCCTGATGGCTGGAGCCATCACTAAAGACTTAATACTTGGACATAATACTACTACAACACCATGTCACACTGAAAAAGACTACCCCTACTGGTTGGTCTTAGATGTTGACAATCACAAATCTCCTCTGATACACATAGTTCAACACATTGAGCCTGTAACTACTTACTCATTGCTTGTGAATTAGGTATGGTAATGATTTCTTTAGTATGCACAACATGTAACACCTTGTACTGACTGTACTTAAAATG
The DNA here is from genome assembly GCF_963454915.1 of Gymnoscopelus microlampas. NCBI lineage: Eukaryota > Metazoa > Chordata > Actinopteri > Myctophiformes > Myctophidae > Gymnoscopelus > Gymnoscopelus microlampas. Next base: position 17,220,515 of record NC_139957.1, on the reverse strand, counting down.
TGTTGGTGCAATGGAGAAAGTGAATACTCACGGGGTGTGGACATTTCTCTGCTCCGAGGTGCTACACTTGCATGTCGGGAGCCTGGAAAAGACAAAGAATGTTCTTAGATACCAAATACAAAAGGTGACTGCTTAAATGTGATTCACACTCACTGTGTGTAGACATCTCCCTGTGCCAAGACCCCTCAGCATGCTCCAACTCGACAGACATGGTGTCCACCACGACATCCACCAGGCCATCCAGGGCTTGATTTTCAGAGTCTGAAACATAAAGGACCCCCTGCCACTGCAGCTCACATAAAATGCCGTAACTCGGGGGCTTGCCCCCCACAAACAATCCCTCCACACAACTAGGAACCAATCGCCGTTACAGCCCTCTTCTGTATACATGTGACCTACGGTCGCTTATCTCCCGATTAGGGAGTCTTACTGGTATTTCATAAATTGACATCAATACTCAACAAGCATTGAGTAACACATTGTTGTCCTGGCTGGACTGCAACTTCCTTGGTGCGATAGGAAAGGAGGGCACCTATACGGCTTATTAAAGCATTTGATTGTCATTTTTGACAATGGACTTATAAATTGATTATAGAAGAAAGTTACCCATAATGCTCCAAAACGTCATATAAAACATGAATGGTCTACAATGTGAGGCCCAGTTTCATACATTTCATATTTAGAAGTTACTTGAGAAACATATGAACTCTACATCAGTCATCATCTTGTCTTTTAACAGGTTTCCTCTTCCCTCTTATCACCACATCCACATCCTCCTCTTCCTCCTCTGCTTGGCTGGTCAGGTTGTAGTTGTCACATTCACAAGCTTTAACTAGAAGTTATACAATTCAACTGTAAACATTGATTCAACTATTTGTACTTGAATTATTGAGTAAATGATCCAAAAACCTGCCTGAAGTCATCTTTATCTTGACTAACTGGGACGTCAGCCAGTCCTCCTGGGGGTCCTTTCTCATCTTGTAAGTTGTGTTTGTTTGGCATTTGGCCATCTAATGGTTCCCTTACCCCTGTCGATCCAATTATTAGGAATTGTACCCTCTGTCTCCTTTCCATCCTCCAACCACACATCCCTGGCATACATGACCTGAAAAAGACACCACAAACATGTTAGTGCAATATCAAAAAATAAATTATGTGAACCATAGTCAATAAATCACTGGGCAAGAGGTCATGTTAGTAGAGGGCAAAGAACTAGAGGCGGCCGGATTGAAAATGCTACAATTCTCATTAGAAGCAACATGGAGGGATGAGAACAGAAATGACTACATTTGAGTATAAGCCCAGGTTAGAAGGTTAGACGATAAAGCAAGAGAGGTGGATAAAGCGAGAGGTGAGGTAGAGATGGTTTATCTGCGGCGGAGGGAGAAGGATGCTGAAACACAAGACAAATAGCAAATTTAGGGTGTGCTGAGAGAGACAAGCAGGTGATGATCGAGGAAGGTGCAGCCGTGATGGGAACTAGCTGAAAGAAAAATAAAATGTAACCTTTAATATTGCTGTTCCAGACCATGGCGAAAGGGTATGAGGACATAACAAAGCAAAGCAAAGCAAAGTTTGTTGATTACCCAGGGTGTCGGACTAAGCACGAAGCTTGTTTCCAGCCGGACCCTGCATGGAAGCCTTGCTCAAGGGCTATTCAGCGGTGATTCATGATTGATGTGATGAATTGGGGAATCGAACTAGGGACCTTCCGGTATCAAGGCCGCCCCTCTAACCACTAGGCCACCGCTGCCACCAACGTTTCTTGTGGGAGGCAAGCCACCTTGAGGAACAGATCCGTTTCACGCAGTAGTCCATCTTTCATCCTACCCTGACTTGGCTTCCATTTCCTTGCTTGTTCTCTCACTGAAGTCCTGATTGTTTTTCTGGATATATGATATGATTGACAGCCGCAGCAGTGCAGCCAGTCTCATCCCTGACGTTGTCTCCTATCAAGGGACCATAGATGACCCACCCCAATAGGGTCCTCACAGCATATGGTCCATCTGCCTGGCTGTTAACCACCTCCAAAGGTTCCAATAACTTTGAAGCATTTCTGCCGATCAGTAGGTCAACACCAGAGTCTATTTCTTGCAGTTTGATGCGTTTCAAATAAGGCCATGGTGACAAGCCCTGTTGTTTTTGGAATATTGTGTTGTGAGACAGGCATGGTTTTATGAGTGAACACATTAGGGAGTTGTATGAAATCATTTTGGTCCAACTTGGCTATTTCCAAACCTGAGATATGGTGACTAGTCTCAGGCTTCACTTGGTTCATTGTGCGGAGAAGAATATTTGTTTTTTGTCCTTAATGTTCTCATTAAGTTTTCAGTGCAGAATGTGGATGTGCTTCCATGGTTCAAAAATGCATATGTTTGCAACACTGTCTCCCTGTGGCTCTTCACTTGAACGGGTACTATGGAGAAGATGGAGGTTTCATCACCGGCCCCAATATGACCACATGTGTGAGGTGAGACGACAGCATTGTTTCCTATTGATTTCTTTTCTGTTTCTTCAATGTGGAGTATATCAGGATGGTTTTGTTCACACGTATCACAGGTTAAATGACTTGTGCAGTCTCTGCTTAAGTGTCCTCTTTTCAAACAGCCAAAACAGACTCCCTTTTCCTTTAAGTAGTCCATCTTCTCTCTGTGTCTTCTCTCTTTCATCTGTGGACACCGCTCCAATGTGTGACCACTTTTATTGCAGAAAAGACAATAATTATGATAGCTGATGAATACACTTCTTTCCACTCCATTTGACTGCACTGCTGTTTCTATGGGTGTTACTGTTGTGGCAAAACTGCTTCTTGGAATGTCTCTTGTGTCTCTTGGTTTGATGATGGTTGAGGTTTTGACAGTTGTTTTGACAGTTGAACATTTTGCCTGGGGAGAGAGTATTGCATTAGAGGAGTCATGTAATGAGCTTTGGCAGATTTTTCATGAAGTGGTTGTTTTGGTCTCACAACCTGTGGCTGGGAGGGAGGCTTTGTGGTTTCCATTGTTTCCTTTTTGTGGAGTTTGATCAGGTAGGTATGTATTTGCATTTGGGTTGAATGGGGTTGTTTCCTTTGGAGCAGCAGCTCCTTTCTTTGAGTTTGTCCCACTTGACACTCTTGATGAGTTCCTTGGCCCATGGTTTCCAGTACATGGGCCTTTGCATTTGCTGCTGCCAGCTGAGTCTCCATTTCCAGTTGCTCCTTTTGCATTCTGAGTTGTTCCTGTTATGCTTCAATTTCATATTTTTTGTGTAAGGCAGCCTGTTCCATGAGAGCAGCCTTTTCAGCCTGAGCTATGATGAGCAGATGAAGTTGAAGATAATTATGATGGAGTGGATTTGTGTGTGGATTTTGATACATTTGATATACTGTCATGGGGTCCAATGTCATCAGAATGTACAGCACTCCACATTTCACTTTCAGCAGTGACCGGTGTTTGTGGCTCCTTTTCAACAGTGACATGTATTGGTAGTTCCTTCTGAACAATGAAATGCGTTTGCTGTTTCACCTCTGATAGCCACAGGTGTACATCCTGTACAAAACCTTCCAGAATATACATTTTTGGTTGAAACCATGCATTTTGCCTTGCAATTTCCTCCTCAGGTAATGGCAAAACCACCAATGATGAATGACTTTCCCTTGCTTCATCACACAGTTTAATTAATCTGAAGGTCACTGCAAATCAACAGCGAGACAAAATGAAACATATTACAAACATAAACAAACAGATATTACAATACATTACAAACAGAAGTGATACTCAGGCGTCTTCTTCTTTCATGTGTCATCATCAGATGTCCAGCTCCAATGACGTGCAGCCACGCCCTCGTCTCAGGTCCCACATCAAAGAGACCGGCCTCCGATGGTGGTCTGTACAGGACACAGAGGTGATTATGTGATAGGCAGTCTGCATAAGCATACTGTGCAGTCTGTCAGGCCCAAACTGTGGGAGTAGACGTGCGGAAAAATAAACTTTATCTTGAAAGAAAGAAGAAGAATAAAAACATAAACAAACAGATAATACATATATTACAATATATTAAAAACAGAAGTGATACTCAGGCATCTTCCTTCTTTCGTGTGTCATCATCAGATGTCCAGCTCAATGACGTGCAGCCACTCCCTCGTCTCAGGTCCCACATCAAAGAGACTGGCCTCCGATGGTGGTCTGTACAGGACACAGAGGTGATTATGTAATAGGCAGTATGCATAAGCATACTGTGCAGTCTGTCAGGCCCAAACTGTGGGAGTAGACGTGCGGAAAAATAAACTTTATCTTGAAAGAAAGAAGAAGAATGAAAACATAAACAAAAAGATAATACATATATTAAAAACAGAAGTGATACTCAGGCATCTTCCTTCTTTCGTGTGTCATCATCAGGATGTCCAGCTCAATGACGTGCAGCTACGCCCTCGTCTCAGGTCCCACATCAAAGAGACCGGCCTCCGATGGTGGTCTGTACAGGACACAGAGGTGATTATGTGATAGGCAGTCTGCATAAGCATACTGTGCAGTCTGTCAGGCCCAAACTGTGGGAGTAGTAGCGCGGCAAAATAAACTTTATCTTGAAAGAAAGAAGAAGAAAGTCGGAAGATTACTATAGTCTAAAAACATAAACCAACAGATAATACATATATTACAATATATTAAAAACAGAAGTGATACTCAGGCGTCTTCCTTCTTTCGTGTGTCATCATCAGATGTCCAGCTCAATGACGTGCAGCCACGCCCTCGTCTCAGGTCCCACATCAGAGAGACCGGCCTCCGATGGTGGTCTGTACAGGACACAGAGGTGATTATGTGATAGGCAGTCTGCATAAGCATACTGTGCAGTCTGTCAGGCCCAAACTGTGGGAGTAGTAGCGCGGCAAAATAAACTTTATCTTGAAAGAAAGAAGAAGAAAGCTGGAAGATCTATAGTCTACTATAGTCAACACTAAATCGCGCACACATACACACTTTGGTAGGGGTTTGGATTGTGTCGTTACCTTGCCATGATGTAACTCGAAAGGTCACTGAAAATCAACAGAGAGACAAAATGAAACATATATTAAAAACATAAACAAACAGATAATACATATATTACAATATATTAAAAACTGAAGTGATACTCAGGCGTCTTCCTTCTTTCGTGTGTCATCATCAGTCGTCCAGCTCAATGACGTGCAGCCACGCCCTCGTCTTAGGTCCCACATCAAAGAGACCGGCCTCCGATAGTGGTCTGTACAGGACACAGAGATGATTATGTGATCGTCAGTCTGCATAAGCATACTGCAGTCTGTCAGGCCCAAACTGTGGGAGGAGTAGTGCGTCAAAATAAAGTTTATCTAGAAAATAATAATAATAATAAAGTCGGAAGATTTTATTATTTCCGGACCACACAACAGCTAGGCACTCCAGTTCGCTGGTTGAGTAATTTCTCTCCGCTTTGTTTAGGCTTCTGCTAGCGAAAGCTAACACCTACAGCAGTGGCTTGAGTCCATTGTAAGTTGCCATGTAAGTTGTACTTCACTTCACTCTGACCCACTGGTGTTTTCTGCTCTCCATCGGCCAAGTATATGGGACCCTTAGTCCAAGGAGTCATGTCACCTTTTCCCCTTTCCTTCATTGCTGTCCATAGGACCCGATTCAGCAGTGTGAAGGAGGAGCCAGTGTCCACAATCGCTCTCCCTTTCCAATGTCCTATCGCTACGGGCACCATCAATTGGAGTGATGGCTGCTTTGAGGTTTGTTTAAGTGGGTGAGATGCGGAAAGCTTTGGGGAAAATAATTGCACAGAAGTTACCGTGTTGGCACCAGCTTGGGGACCTTGTCCTGAAAAAGACTGATATCCCTTACTTTTCTTTCCATCATCCGCAAGGGGACGTGTAGCAGGAGCATGTGCGCCCTTGCAACGCCAACAGAACGGTGCTGGAGCTTTGGAAGAAGTGGTTGTATTCACAGTGACTGTGACTTTTACAGCATTATCCTGTCTTGTTTTTGGTGTTGTTGTCTGTACTCTCTGGTCATAAACATGCTGATTTTCCCTGTCTTTTGCCAGCTGTTGTCCAAGTCGAACCAACGCAATCCACCGTGTTCACTCCACTGCTTCGCAGCTGGCTTGTGAGTTTAGGATTCACATTCTCTAAAATGAGTTTAATGACGTCCTCCTCACTGATCTGAGGCTGCCAACGTTGGCACAGAGACCTGTACATATAGGCAAAATGTCTAAGGCTTTCGTCTTCACCCTGTACTCGGGTTCGAACTCTCAGCCAATTCGTCCTCATAGTCCTCAGAGACCAACACGCCCAGGTGTTGGTCCCCTGGCCTACTACATCCCACTAGTCTCTGGCAGTGCCATGCAACACATTCCTGAGTGTCACAATGAGTTCCTCATCCAACAGGGGCTGCATGGCGAGAAAGTCACGGCACTTTTTCAAATAACGCAATAGATCTGAGGTGTCCTCACGCTGTCCAAAGGTGGTTAATTGGAGTTTAATGGGAGATTTGCCCATAAATCCTCCTCGCAGTTCACCTTGTACGTTCTCCCGACGTGTACCTCCGCCAGTGCGTAGCGTGGACTGCAGATGTTGATGCGCCTTACCAGATGGTGCAGTAGGTGGTATGACAGGAGAACTGGTTTGTAGTGTGGTTTGAACAGCAGTTCCAGCCACTGAAGTAGTGTTAATATTGTTAATATTTCTGTATTCATGGTCTCCAGATTTTTCAAGCATGTTGCTACTGATGATTGAGTGTGTTCCAAATTGTGTACAATAGGGGCAGAGCAGTATTTACAACCCTCAGAACTTCAGTATGGCGTTTCAATTTCCAGTTCATGCTCACTCATTGCAGTTGAATGTCCATCCGGTTCATTGATCTGATTTATTTCACTTATTGCAGGTGAATTTCCATCCGGTTCATTGATCTGATTTATTTCACTTACAGCAGGTGAATTTCCATCCGGTTCATGTATTTGAGGCTGGTTAGCTTGAGTTGACATTGTTTGAGGGTGGTGGTAGTGGTGATTATTTGTTTGAGGGTGGTGGGTTTGACACCAACACGGGTGCTGAGTTTCTATTTCATCAAAGTCCCACAAGTTTCCATCAAACTTTGCCATTTTTAAATTGCAAATGTTCCCTTTTTGATTGCGTTTGAATAAATAAAATTGTTATTTCCCACTGAGCTTGTTTGCACAGTTTTGCTTGTTTGTTCCTTTGTTTGTTGAAAATGATCCGGTTTTGCACCTGTGAACTCAGTTGTTTTTGCTTGAGATTGAGGTCCTTTTAAACATCTGGGGTGACACTTTTTATGTAACGGTTTAGCTTTGATATTACTGTTTGGGGTGCCAGTTAGGCCAAAGCCTAACACGAATTTAGTCCAGTTTGGACAAAAAAAACACTTTTTTAAAAGCCAACCTTACACAGGATTTAAATGCACAATTAGTAGAACCAAATGAACCTTAAAACCTGAAACCAGGGATTGATTACCCACAAAAGAATACCTTAAACTCAATAAACAACAGAATGAATGAAATACACAGACACAAAAAACCTCAGTTTGACTTTGTATTGTAAAAGAATCCCCAATCCAGTCCACAGTTTGTCCAATACCACGCAGTTTAGTGTCAGTTCGCAGAGAGTCACTATTCACAACCCACTGTTCCTTCAAAACAGGTTATTCACAAATGTATTGAAACCTTGGTTAACCAAAATGAAATAAAGACAGAATAAAAATGCCCCACGACCTTTACCGTGGTGGCGAACGAATGAATGAGGCAACCAGCTGTATACCGTGTTTGTGTGAGAGAGGAGGGGCGGGGGGGGGGGGGGGGGGGGGGTAGCTCCAGGAATCCACTCCACTTTTTCCGGTGTGCCTGTGTGTGTGTGCGGTTTGGATTGTGTAGCTACCTCGCCATGATGTAACTCCAAAGGTCACTGCAAATCAACAAAATGAAACATATATTACAAACATAAACAAACAGATATTACATAGATTACAAACAGAAGTGATACTCAGGCGTCCTCTTCTTTCGTGTGTCATCGTTAGACGTCCAGCTCAATGACTAGATTGGTAGATTACATCGAAAGAAAATGTAATTAATTAATGAATTCATATAAGGAGACATGTTCAGATACATGTAGACATAAATTGCTTTTTGAATTGTATTAAAGGACTATAAGGGCAAAATCAAATTCTTATTTATTCAGATAAACATCCAAAGGGTTCACTTATCCAAAAAGGGCTGTACTGTTTATTGATTTGGAAGCCAAATGGTTATATTTCATGAGTAAATAATCAGCGTTAGTAGGATGTAAGAAGGACGAAAGCATATGTCAGTACACTTACATACTATAGACTATAGAATAATTAGAACGGTAAGTGGGTTCTATACTGTTAAATGAGAAAAATGACATCACCTCATAAGTTCCCAGAATCAGTTATTATAATTATGGACAACATCAGATTTGTCAAACTTTATTTTATTTTTGTTTTAAAGGCCATCCCTTTGCAGGATCCGAATTTTTTTACTCCAGCCGTCTGGGGGTTGTTTTCCTAAAAAACCCACAATTTATGTACCATCAGGAACTTACAGTGCCAACATAGGGTGCGTTCGGAAATTACGCACCGGAGCTCACTCGCCTATTAGTTTGTATTGGCCAGTGCGCTCAGCGCTGTATTTTCGAACGCGCCCATAGTGTCGTTCCCAAGAAATTGTTGTTTCATGTCCCGCCCTCAAGTGTGTATAGGCTCAGTCAAATTTTAGCCTTACTTCTCCTTGAAGAAATACCGTGGGTTGATTGGGCCGGTGACCAATCAATTATATGTTAACTCTAACAATTGGACAACCTTACCAGCGGCTCTCCAGAAGCAGTAACCTAAAAAGGTATTTTTTGTCTGACTGGCAAATCTGAAAAATGTGTCCATACAATCTTTTACAAAAACACTTTATAATGGGAAAAACTCACGTGGTGTGCCCCCTTTACTCACACAGACATATAGGACCCACTTTTTCCTCTTGAGCAGGCGAGAGGAGAGGCTTCTGTCACTCATTTTAACCAGGAAGATTATTTAATCTGTAAATGAATTAAACACATAATTACTGTGTGCAGAAAGTGTACATGAAATGTATTTGAAAATAAGCAGTTTGAAACAGTTAAGAATTAAATTTAAATTAAAGTTTAGCCCTGTATGTCACAATAAGCAGGTATTGTGACCTTACGGACCTTATGACCTTTTAGGAATTGGATTTGATGGAGTGGCTCACATTCTCGTTCTAAAATGAAGCAAACACAAAACAAAGCACATTAAACATTTAAATCAAATCATATTTAAATTCATCAAACTCCCCTCTATTTGACACCCATATATCTATAATATAGTGTGTGTCAGAGGATGAATCTGTTGAGAAAGTAAAATAATCAAACTGAAAATCAAAAGAATCAAATCAAATTTGAAAAAAAATAAAAATTACCAACATTTTTAAGTTATAATTAAAATATTTAAAATTAAAATATAACAATACAAACTGAAACATAAGGAATAAACATCTTTGTTCTGAAGAGTAAATTGAAATGAGATAAGTACAGAAAAATAGCTGAAAGGATTAAAGTTTTCAAAAAGTAGCAGATCTACAAGCTCAAAAAAAGCTTAAGTTAAAATGATAAAATATTTTCAAAACTTGTAAAATAATTCAAAATGACTTTATAATAAACTTAATATTATAGTTAATGTTTTCCAATATTGATATTAGAACATATTGAATCTTATTAGGGTTAATTTAACTGAGATGGGTTGAATGAAGTCGAACTCAATGGAGGCTAGGTCGTTGCCAAGCAGCGTGGCAGTTACTAACACTTCCTGCTGAAGGAATGATGGGTAATGGAGTCTTAGAGACCAGAGTGGCTATTTAGTTCTAACTGACAGGAGAATGATTGAAATTTCGACTAAAATTGTTAGAGAACGTTCAAACACGCATTCAAACACATTCACGCATGCCTGCATAGCTGAATCGCTCACACACAGATAGAAGATAAGCATAGATAGAAACTTTCACAAACTTTCACTCCTTACGCTCCCTCACTCCCTCGGACACACACACCGTAAACAACAGGCTCAACAGGGAGAAGAGAGAGGGGGAGAGAGAGAGTCATTCAGTGTTCAAAGTTTTTAAACTCTAATTTGGGAATGAGAAATATTTTATACTGACTGGGTTCAGTATTACTTAATATTTTTTAATTATATTAAAAATATAAAAAATAATTTAAAACTTAGAATTTAAAACTTAGAATTGAAAACTGATTATTAAGGCAAAATATATTGATGGTTCAATGAATTAGAACAGAAGGTTCAAGCAAAGGAATATAAAATGTATTATTAAGGCATTTAAAACTTATTGTTTAAAGCTCAATATATTAAATGGATGGATGGTTTAATCTACAGTGGTCAAAAATAAAACCGGTCAAAGGTAAAAAATATATATAATTAACAAACCATATAAGACAAAACAAACAAACAAAAAAAATGTACTGACAAAGTAAGTAAAACTGGAGTACTCTTCTCTGTGAGCTGATTTGAGACCCGATAAGGCGGTCGTATTATGCCTGTCTATCGCTAAGACTAGAACATTAACAGGTACAGGGGTTAATCTTAGGTGAAATATCAGTATAGAAGGAAACTTAGTACATTAAAACAAACAATATTTGGACCAATATGTGTCAGATATTAATAATCAAATATGGTCTCTAAATAGGGTAATATCTAACCTCTATCCCTTTCTGATATATGATCTGCAGCTCATGAGTCAGAAACGGAGTTTGGCTAGTATTGGTGACTTTTGATTGATGTCAATTTGTCCTAATGGAAACTGACATTCCTCGTTTTCCTCCTGACATACTGTATCTGATATACTGTATCTGGCATACTGTATCTGATATACTGTATCTGGCATACTGTATCTGGCATACTGTATCTGACATACTGTATCTCAGGGGGGAAAGATTTATATATTTAGGTCTGTAATATGACATAAATGTAAGGTGCTATAAAGTACCAATGTCATTCAGGGGTGCCGTGGATGGAAAAAATATTTACAGGATAGGCACAAGGTCAGAGTGTTCTCATAACAATTCGGTCACAGACTTTTCTAAGACAGCAAAACTGGTCTAAAATGAAATCCTTTCATTCTACATTCTGCTAAGTCTGCTCACTTCCTTTACTTTCACTACGACATAACTGATTCCTTCAACACTTCCTTTACTTTCTACTTTTTCTACCCTCGAGCCACAAATTGCTACTCGCTCTACCCTTCTCTTACCTTCTCTCCAAATGAAAACAATAGCTGGCTAATTGTGCATGGTTGAAAAAAAAAAAAAAAAAAGAAAATTATATATATATATATATATATATATATATATATATATATATATATATATAGTAATATTTTCATCAATTATAAAAAATAAAATTAAAAAAAATTGTTTAAAAACTTTCAAAACAAGCCTTCATAGCATAATATTATAGTGTTAAAGTAGTCTTCTCTGTGAGCCATTATTAACCATAGCCTACTTTGTTATGAGAACAGCTCCGACCAAGAGAATGTAAACAGATAAGCTAGAGAGGAAAGGCTGCTTCTGGGAGAGAGCCTACTCTGAGAATCTAGCAAAATACTTTAAGACAGTTAAAAACCGACTATAAAAATGAAATTAACACATCGGGTGCCAAACACGGTCTGAACCGTGTGTTTACTTAGTGGTGGTTCCGAAGCTTCGGTGCCGAACACGGTCTCAACCGTGATTTCAGTCTTTTTGTTTTTTTTGTTTTTCTCCGCGCGGGCGGGGCTAGAGCAGCTCTGGGAGCACCCATTGTAATCCTGCGAAGGAAGTGCCAGATCGCTCACCGGAAACACTTTTTTTTCCCCCATCCGGTTCCTGTCTATTTCCTACTTTGAAACGCCTATATCTCCGAATCTGTTTCCTGTGGGGAAAAACGGTCATGCGCGATGCGCGATTCCCCCCCCCGTTGTAACCCGCGAGGGGATGTTATGGTTCCAGCCTGTAGCCAGGCTCATGGCAGAACATGAATCGATGCTTTTTTTTGCGTGGATTTGCTTGTAACGCACGCGGAAACAACAAACAGTAAAGCGCAGTCAATGGGAGAATGCTGGCACCCACGGTAAGTTGTTATGAAAAAACGCTGGCACCCGATGTGTTAAATGAAGTTCCTTTTTAAGTAAATGGATATGAATTATTATTAAAAACTGAGCAAATTGTACCAGGATTCATATTAATGTGTAAATCTTTGTTGGAGTTCCAGAGGAGCACAGGAGGCGTAAGATGTTAAAATGCACACCTTACCTCTGTTGTGACCCCTCTGAAATCCACTGACCTCTGATCCCAATACGGTCTTGGGGCACCCAAAAAATCTTTACATCAGTAATTTGGATCTGAATTGGATCTCGGCTGCCTTCTTTCGGGGTACAGTGATGCTGTAAGGCATAAAGCAGACATGGAGAAGGTTTTTTAACAAATATTATAGGGTGGAATTTTAACATGAAGTCAAAAATGATGGTTGATCAAAGAAACAAAAAAGGTGGGATTCCATTTATGCCAGAAAAAATGTCCCCGTCGCCATAAATAGAATCCCCTCAGCTACCAAAACAAAATAAATACTAAACTATCCGCTAACGAGAAAGAAAAACATAAAACAGGTTTAACTTAAGACCAGACCATCAGAAACTGAACTAATGAATGGCAACTAATCAAATGGAATTAATACGCTGGGGTGCTCTGGGTGTCGTGGAGATGCAGGTGCCAAGTCCTAGTCACACATTAAGCACAGCAGAGAAGGAGAGGACAGCCGGCGCACTCCCAGCGTCATAGGGGTCATAGGTGGGTGTCTAGCCAATACCAGGGCCCCAAAACCAGCAGGGAGGAGAGACACTAAACACAAACAAAGCAACATTAGTGAACAAAATCAACAGTGGTATGGGGTGTGCAGTGGTATGGGGTGTGCACATAATCATCAAGGACTAATTCCTTTTAAGTGTTTTTAAAAGTTACAATGGAATATAAAGTTAATTTTCTGTTAACAATTGAAAGTGGGACCCATATGAATGGGAACAAGACAACCAATGTGAGAAATTAATACTAAATGGGTAATACTAAAATAGGTTTTAAATGACAAATCAGCAGGCTGTGGTTTATCCTAAGAGATAAGGAATAGATATTATACCAATTGTTCAGTGCTGATGTTATGGAATGTTGTTCAGGGGCTGATTGGATGAGAAACTGTAGCTGGTTTAGTGATACAGAGGTTGCCTGGAGCAAAGGAACACAGGAGAATTTAAAGGTGGCTGGTTTCTAGAAAAATGGGAATGAAATCAAAATATTAAAGTTTAAAAATGAAAAATAATTGAATGGTGTATCTGGTCTATATTATGATACTATAATAATTCCCCTCTGATTGGCACACACTGAATGTATCTGTGTGTGTCAAGGTATAAATGATCTACAAAATTAAAGTAACTGCTCTAAGGGAAAAATAATACAAATGTCCGATAAGTACGGGGAATGAGCCTCGTGATAAGGTTAATGCATTGTAAACTATCCCTCCTTTTTTATTTGACACAGTGCAACAGAGTGTTAATCAATCACCCAAAGTAGTAAAGTAAAGTGCAGCAGGGAGAATAATCTCGGCAGGGAAAAAAAAAATAGGCCACAGTAGCTGCAGTTTACTCCAAGGTCAATTTGATAAGACCAGGGTGATGGGTGTAGTTGGATGGAGAGAGAGAGTTTATATGCACAGAACAGCTGTAATGGCACAATGTAACTTACAATTCAAGGCATACAAACTAAAAAATAAAATGTACTCGTAGAGTAAATAACAGTAATCAATCAAAAACATAAGCTGTCAACGCAGGACCCTATACAGGAGTGTCCGCTTTGGAACCTTATGCTGTAATTAAAAGTAAGATAGCCTGGCATCTATCTTGGGAACCCGCAATTTCGCTGTGTTCCATATATCAAATATAAGCGTGCAGGCCCTCACATGTCAAACAAAACCCTCTCAGTTGAGTATTTAGGGATGTGTAGGAGGTGAGGGACACAAATATATTAATATATCATGTATAACCAGCAGCGCTACCGGTGTATACGGCCAGAATTAAAGGCTAATGGTGTGAACGTATTATACAAACACCCTTGTGTAAGCACCAAGACCTCGGAGCAAAAACCCAGAGGGTGAGCCACGGGGAAATGATGAAACAAATATGTTTGTATAAATAAAGTATGGGTCCAGTATATGCGTGCAGGCCACACGGCAGACCAAGCCCCCACAGTTGGGGCCGAGTATGCGGTGGTGGCATGAACATATACAGAGCGGAGCATACTCTCTGTGTGCAGCACACCAAAAGCAATCAAGCACTAAAACAACAAAAACAAAGACAAACAAAACATATAACAAATACTATACTATAGCCTCCCGTGTGAGCAATACAGAACTTTCACATACCCAAAGTGTCTGGTTTCAGGGCGGCTGATAAGAACCGTCTCACCTCGAGTAGATGAACAGATTGGCCCTCTGGAGTGTCGACTGGAGCAAGGAGGTGGGGGTCCAAAAAAGGAAAAGTATAAAAAAAAACTGAATCTGAATTCACCGCTGAATCGTCACCCAGAAGGAATGCAAAAATAAAGAAAATTTGAAAGCTGATTCTAAACACACCGGCCGAGAGAAAATTATAATAATTATAATCTCGGATGGGTATCTAACCGTAATCGAAGGACCATTGATAGGGTCAAATAAGAACCCTATGAATAAGGCATGAGCCCAAGAAAGATGAAAAGATGGTTTGGTACTAAGCCCCCCCAATACCCGTCCAGTCAACACCCAAAGAAATGTGAGTCAGACACCTGGTACGTCCAAAAATGATCAGTCTGTATTGCTCGAGTGTGTACACGGAGGCAGTACAAGTTACAGACAATTATAGTAATCACACACTGATATTGTACTAACAAACAATGGTATGTTTAAAAGACTGAAGTACAGGCCCAAAAAGACATCACTATATTAATTTGACTGGTTAGATCGATATTTCTAGATCATATCAATCTGGTCCACAAAACATATCCATCAACATGTCTTGTAACTATTCCATTTGGAAAATAGCAAGCAGCATATCCTTTTAATGCTTGCATGTATGATTGAAAATAATGCCATACCTTGCTATACCCAATTGACGCCCCTGATAGACCAGTAGTGGAAAAAGTACTCAAATGTTTTACTTAAGTAAAACAATCAATACTGCAATATAGAAATACGTAAGTAAAACCAGAATTTTAAATTGACTTGAGTAAAAGTAAAAAAGTAATGGCATAAAGTACCAAAGTATATGTACTTAAAGTACCAAAAGTAAAAGTACTCATGCAGAATGTCCCTTTTCAAGTTTTAAAATGCATAAAAATCTTTTGAAAATAGTTATAGCCGATCTACAAGCTCATAATGCATCGCGATGCGACACATTGTGAGCTTGTAGATCTGCTATTTTCAAAAGATTTTTATACATTTTGAAAACTTGAAATGGGACATTTCTGCAAAATGAGTACTTTTACTTTTGGTACTTTAAGTACATTTTGATGCCAATACTTCTGTACTTTTAACTCGAGTACATTTTGAATTCCAGACTTTTACTTGCTTTACCTTTACTTTTACTTCTGCTGCTGGGGCCTTTCAGTAGGCCTGTCATGAGCCTCTAGCTGAGGTTGGTTTGGGGGTCCTCTGGCTACTGAGAACCAGGCATCAACATCTTTAATGAATCCATCTTTATATTTATTGACCTTTGAGAACCAATCATTTTGCCTTTCTTGTTCATCATGTGGAATAAGAGGCATCAAAGAATCATGCAGTGCATTCGAATTTTCAGACAATTTCATCAAGTGTAGTGTGTAGCGGTCCCCACCGAAAGATATAAGACTTGAACTGATCATGAATTGATTACGATCCAAAGATCAACGTAAGAACTGGCAAGACAGTACAAAAACAAATAAAATACTCTGTTAGTTTCCCATACTGTGTGCAAGAACAACAGGTGGCTATCATAACACTAGCTCACTTAAGCTCCAAATGTAAATAATAGAACATTCAAACTGTACTGAAAGTGCTTTTTAACATGGCTTTGACGATAAGTCAGCATTACTGTAATTACTTTACAATGAATTAAGGCAGATGACTTCGACATCATCTCTTATTCTAATGAACTTGTCTTTTTTCTTTTTTAGCAGTTGTTTTTAACTCATGAAACACTGTTTTTAACCTTTTTCAAGTGCTTATAATGACATGAAATAATGACGTGTTTTTTAACCATAATGTATGAAATACAGTCATATCAAATACCTTCCTTTGCAATGTACAATTCAAACCTTTCATTTTCAACACACTTTACAGAAAGAGTAGCAAACTCAACTATGGTTTAGTTTGTTCTTATTATCCATAGCACCACATTCCTTTGTTGCAGAAATACATTTCTTTCATTCAAAGTCCTTCAATATACCTTATGCTGAACAAGAGGTAAACAAATCAAGCAATGCATTTTTAGCAATGGTCCTGTCCTTGTATCACTACAAAACACCTGCTTAGCTGCTAAAGTAGCTAACAAAAGTTTGTAGCAACTCACCAATGTTATCAGAAAGGAACTCTTAGCCCTCTGGCAAGACTGAGATGATGGGCAAGGTGTGTGTGCTGTCTTGTGTGGCTTCCATATGTATTTAGATTAGTATTAATTTGTTTGGGCTCTGTGACTCTGTCGCTCTCAGTGATCTCTCCTGCAGTGCAGCTGCAGTGCAGGTTGCCAGGTTGGTTCTGTGGAAATAGGGATTCACAGCAGAGAATGTGGCAGAGACAGAGAACGGGCGGGGCAAGTAGTAGAGGCAAGTAGTAGAGGGGTGTCATGTGATTGGGGGAATACCACTTCGCACTCATGGCATGCAGCATATCAATCAAAACAATGATCAATTATAGGCCGAGCTCCATACTTCGTTTTGAGGTATTCTAGTGACTCAGGGATAACAAATTACATAAATTCAACCACTTAAATGTAATGTATTTATTGCAACAACCAACCAAGAGTGTTGCAAACAGCTGAGTTTGTAACAAAATGAGGAAACTCACACAAACAAAGAACGTTTAAATTATTTTATTAAAACTAACTTAACCCCATATGGGTAACCGGTGAGCCTCAGGGCTCAATACTAGTGTATTTTCTGTTTTGTGTTATTATGAGGAAAGTTTTGACAAATAGCTTATAGTTTTTGAAAATAGACGATCGACAAGCTCACAACGTGTCGCAGTGAGCTTGTCGATCGGCTATTTTCTGCTAAAGCTATACCCACAATACGGATACTGGGGTGGTTAACAGTGCTTAAAGGGCAAGACCACTTTGGTAGAGGTTTGGGTTGTGTAGTTACCTTGCCATGATGCATCTCCAAAGGTGGGCAAGAAATCTAAAATAATTGCTCCATTGATAATAAAAAAAATATGCTCCTCATTGAATTACATTGTAGGCTGAAACAGCTCTCAAAGTCACTCTTTTAGCACAAACGAAGGCAAATAAAGTTGATTCAGACTATATAGAACATCACCAAACCCAGTACCGTTTGTTTTTTAAATAAAAATGCTAACATCCTGTTGATTTTGCTATTTTTATTAAAAAGAACTTGGACTGTATCCGCGGATCTGGATCTTCAAATAGTAAAATAAACAGGAAGTTGACATTTTTATAAAAATTAAAAAAAACAGTACTGGGTTTGGTGATGTTCTATATTGACTGAATCAGCTTTGTTTGTGTTCGTTTACGTGCTAAAAGAGTGACTTTGAGAGCCGTTTCATTGTCACAAGAATTAAATATAAAAATAGATAGCTGTGCTGTGAACAATTTAGGCTGACAAGAACAAAGTCTTTTTTTAACGACAGGACTGTATGGCATTTTGTTTATACTAAAGTATTGTATGACTTCATTTTTTATGACACAGTACGAGTTTAGTATGACTTTTCTCATATACTATTGTGTCAATGTAGGAACTGAATTAATAACAAGCTAAAGTCCTTTTTGCATCAACTCCTCCAAGGAACAGGCCATATGGTGTAGTTGGCAGGGCTTTATTGAAGAAAAGGTGACATTAAAAACAAACAATTAGACAAATAATCATACATTGATGATGATAATGAAGTGCACATTAGCATTCACACTGATTTACATGTCAACCTTAAAGTCACATCAGACAATGAGCATTAAACTGTCACTTTTACAAACTGTAATAAAAGTTATCCTTGCCTGGGCGTACATCTGTGCTGGAGGCTGACGACAGGGGAACAGGTTCTCCTGAGAGCAAGAAGCTGCGATGGAGAGATGAGTGAATGACATGGTCCAAGGAGTCTCAGAGTCTCAGCAGTTAAACCGTGCAGGGTAGAGAGGTCTGACTGTTTTTTTTTTTTACCACTATAGAACTGTTGTGTGTATTTGAGCATTGCCCTGCATGCTCTTCAGTGAAAGATTACAGCCAGCTACAAACATGAAAAAACACCTATAGTGTAGGTCAGGGGTCTTCAACGTTTTCAGGCCAAGGGCCCCCTAGCTGAGAGAAAGATGAAGCAGGGACCCCCTCTATAATTGTATAAAATTGTGTTTCAGATTAAACTTTTTTGTTTACTTAGTCTTCTCTTTTTACCCTTTACACCTCTACATCTATTTTTGGCTAAAGTTCTCCTCAGAAAAGGCAGGGCTGCCAATATTGGACTGTCAGAATCCAGGGGATTGGTTGGGGGCGTGGCTAGTGGGGGGTCTGGGGGTCCTCACTACCGAAACAAAAGTTTGTCACTACCCGAACGAAAGTTAAATCCGAAAAAATCACTAAGTGTGGAGGCCAAAATCGTCCCCCCAAAAACCTGTTAGGAGTACGTTTCAGGCAATTTAGAGTTGATTGGTAGTACTTTGTAGTGACTTTTTTGGTCCCTAACATTCATCGAGCTCTGGACTTAGTAAAAAAAAAATCACCATTGTGTCACTACCGAAACGAAAGTTTGTCACTACCGAAACGAAAGTTAAATCCGAAAAAATCACTAAGTGTGGTGGCCAAAATCGTCCACCCAAAAACCTCTTAGGAGTACGTTTCAGGCAATTTAGAGTTGATTGGTAGTACTTTGTAATGACTTTTTTTTTTGGTCCCTAAAATTCATCGAGCTCTGGACTTAGTAAAAAAAAAATTCACCATTGTGTCACTACCGAAACGAAAGTTTGTCACTACCGAAACGAAAGTTAAATCCGAAAATATCACTAAGTGTGGAGGCCAAAATCGTCCCCCCAAAAACCTGTTAGGAGTACGTTTCAGGCAATTTAGAGTTGATTGGTAGTACTTTGTAGTGGAGTAATTTTTTTTTTTCACCATTGTGTCACTACCGAAACGTTTTTGTGTCACTACCGAAACGAAAGTTAAATCCGAAAAAATCACTAAGTGTGGAGGCCAAAATCGTCCCCCCAAAACTTTGTAGTGGAGTAATTTTTTTTTTCACCATTGTGTCACTACCGAAACGTTTTTGTGTCACTACCGAAATGAAAGTTAAATCCGAAAAAATCACTAAGTGTGGAGGCCAAAATCGTCCCCCCAAAAACCTGTTAGGAGTACGTTTCAGGCAATTTAGAGTTGATTGGTAGTACTTTGTAGTGGAGTAATTTTTTTTTTCACCATTGTGTCACTACCGAAACGTTTTTGTGTCACTACCGAAACGAAGTTAATCCGAAAAAATCACTAAGTGTGGAGGCCAAAAACCTGTTAGGAGTACGTTTCAGGCAATTTAGAGTTGATTGGTAGTACTTTGTAGTGGAGTAATTTTTTTTTTCACCATTGTGTCACTACCGAAACGTTTTTGTGTCACTACCGAAACGAAGTTAATCCGAAAAAATCACTAAGTGTGGAGGCCAAAAACCTGTTAGGAGTACGTTTCAGGCAATTTAAAGTTGATTGGTAGTACTTTGTAGTGACTTCTTTTGGTCCCTAACGTTCATCGAGCTCTGGACTTAGTAAAAAAAACATTTCACCATTGTGTCACTACCGAAACGTTTTTGTGTCACTACCGAAATGAAAGTTAAATCCGAAAAAATCACTAAGAGTGGAGGCCAAAATCGTCCCCCCAAAAACCTGTTAGGAGTACGTTTCAGGCAATTTAGAGTTGATTGGTAGTACTTTGTAGTGACTTTTTTTGGTCCCTAACGTTCATCGAGCTCTGGACTTAGTACATTTATTTTTTCACCATTGGGTCACTACCGAAACGAAAGTTTGTCACTACCGAAACAAAAGTTAAATCCGAAAAAATCACTAAGTGTGGAGGCCAAAATCGTCCCCCCAAAAACCTGTTAGGAGTATGTTTCAGGCAATTTAGAGTTGATCGGTAGTACTTTGTAGTGACTTTTTTTAGTCCCTAACATTCATCGAGCTCTGGACAGGATTTGATTTCCAGGATTTGAGTCTTGAGTCCCAAGACTCAAGACCCAAAAGAGTCTTGAGTCGAACTAATTACTCCCGCGGAGACATCAAATTTCTCTTTTGGGCCTTGGGTCCCAAGACTCAAGGCCCAAAAGAGAAATTTGATGTCTCCGCGGGAGTAATTGGTTCGACTCAAGACCCAAAAGAAGGTGAACTGACTGTAATGATTCAACATGTCATATAGAAACCCCATTCACACTTTAAAATGTTCATCCTAATATGGACATGTTTGCCTGAAAAGGGATCTTTGAAATGTTTCATTGTTTTAGAATAGTACTCCTTTAAAAGTTCAGAGATTTATAATGGAGGTCGATGGAAGATTTTGTGATAGGAGTCGATCCCATGACCTTGTGGTCTGGAGTCAAGAGCTCTTCCGACTGAGCTAAAGCTGGCTGAAGAGACAATGCATTGACCACAGTTTTGCACAACTTTAAAATCCCAGATCGATCGAAATATTAATCCACTGTGCCGACTAATACACCATTACATAGGAGTATGTGCTAAAGATGTAATCACAGGTAATCACAGGGCTATCTGCTTGATATATTATAATATAAAGTGCATTCAGGTATTCTGAATCACTGAATTGAGTGCTAACATTTAATGTAAACATACACAACAGGACAGCGGTGAAACAGTACGAGCAGCGCTGCAGGGAATCGAACCCTGTTCCCAGCAGAAACCAGGTGTACCGACTACCAGTGCTTTTTTGCCATGTTGACACCATATGTCCATACTTGCATTAAAATGTATGAAAAGATATTAATAACTTGGCTTTACCAACACAGCTCTCCTTCGGTGTTTAGTGATTGACCTGTAATCACACTATACAATAGCACAGTGATTCTCAGACTGGGGTCCGGGGACCCCCAGGGTCCCCAGACTTTTATTTTGTATTTTTTATATAGTGTCAACATCAGCTATAGCCATTATAAACCCTATACATCAGCTATTTGAAAATAGCTGATCTACAAGCTTGTTGATCAGCTATTTTCAACAAATCAGACTCTTAAACTAAGCTAAACATTCTAAGGAGCATGATAGTGATCAGTGAGTATGTTTATGAATCATTACATTTGTCTAACATGGACTGTTGTTAGCTTTAAGCCCAAACTGCAGGTTACACAGCCCAGTACACAATTATAAAATCCCAGGTCGATCTAAAAACGAATACACTGTATTCACCAACTCACCAGGTTATTTGAGCATTAAATCGTTTGCTTTACCATGTTATAAACTGCCCTACAGAGCTTTTAAACCCTTATTTAAATAGAAGATGCTAACGCGCTAAATTTCGTTAGCATCGTCCTGGGATGCTCCTTCCATTCCGACATCTCGCCACGCCAACTAGCAGTTTTAACACACAATGTTACATGTGTTTGTGGCGAGGTCCAAAAATGGTGGGACCTTCTGAGCTTAACCGACTACGCCACCTAGGTTTGAACTAGGAGCCTAGGAACTCCTTCAACAGTATTTGCAGAGAAACTACAGCTAATGGACTGAACACTACTAGGCTAAAGAACTACAATGCACATTAACCAGATACAAAAGGCTAGGTTATTTTACCAGATGGAGAGCAGCTTAGTGGTGTACAAAAAGTGAACAAAAACAGATGTGCCAAAAGATTACTTTTATTCACTAAAGCTAACAATGATTACCATACAAAAGGACAGTGGGTTAAAATGCAGGTTATCATAGATCAGAGTCAAATACCAAAGGCAAAGCCTTTGAAGTGCGAATGCTGAGTCTTAAAGGGCTGTTGCATCCACATTGGCCTTTGGTAGCCTACTCCAGAAGCACTCCTCTTCTCCGGCCACGCCTATGGATGAAGGAGACTCAAGGCCAGTTATACGTCCTTTTATAATACATCATTTAGAACGAACAGAGTTCTCTGCCACTTAAACACCGGTATGTGAAGAGACTTACGCGGGAGGGAGAGATTTGACTCTCTCCCATTGCGGGCCGCTAGCATGCGGTGTTTAGGGCCCGGTCTCGAACCTCAGCTCCCCACGTCTCCGTCCCATCCTCTCGTTCCGTGCTGCCGTCCACACCTGCAACCGGGCTGACTAGGCTGCCTCCCACGGACAGGATCCACAACAGGTGGACAGGCACCCACCGCATGTTGCCTAACAACAGTCTCTGGCCAGACGGATAGAACAGCTATCTCACAGCCTGGCCCTTCATCGGCGGTGGCGTCCCTATCCCCGTCCACCCATACTTCCGCCCGTGGGAGCCACCCTCCTGCCTGCACCAGGTCACAGTGCTTCTGTTGGCTTCCTCTCTCTTTCCTCTCTGCACACACCTTGAATCACCCCCTTTTATCCAGCCTCTGGTGCCAGCTGATTGGTCTGTCCAGTACCATTTCCTGTTCTATAGGCCAACCAAACTGTCAGTCCATCCTACCCATTAGTCACAGGTTAATTTCATTACCACTGATTGCAATGTCAAATAGGGAGAAGTCAGTTACAACAGTAGACTACAAGAATAAACGCATGCACCACCACACAATAAATATAAATATATATAAAGCACTACAAAACCACACAAGTCAAAATAAATAAATGTTGTAGCTTAGCACTGCAAACAGGTTGTAGATCGGCACTGCAACAATATTGTAGATCGGCACTGCAAACAACATGGAAACAGTTAGTCTCACTTTGTGACTGCTTACATGTTTAGTGGCGTTTATGTGGAAAATAAAAGGCACTTTCACCTGTATGCTGCTGCTGCTGCTGCTTCTAGTGCTCTGACCACCGCAGCATAATAGCCTATGCTGTCGACACAGATAAAAATCCAGGTCTTAATGTCATCAAAAACATATAAAACATCAAATCAAAATATTATTGGGGTCTAACCGGCACCAAGAGACCGTCATTATTTTATTGCCGTGCCTATGATTAATTTAGTGGCATATTAGAGTAGCATGGAGTTTCAGCCTCCACGTAAACAACAATGGCTGCCGTTGAGGAGCTCTTCATTGGCTGGGGAAAGGGGTGAGGGTCGGGTTTTCATTGGCTAACAGGTAAATGAGCCGAGGGGAACAATTCATTGGCTAGAAATGCGGATGGGATTGGGAAACGAGGGGAAGATTTCATTGGCTATAAATGCGGAAGGAAAATGAAGGGAAAAGAAGGGGGATTTTTTGGTTGGCTGTAAAATGAATGAAATTGAAGCCGGGAGCTCTGTGAATGGTCAGATAATGAAGCGCCCTACCCAGCCCCTGGTGGACACCAGGGCCTGGGTAGAGCTGCCCAAGCACACTAAACTTTCATACATTGACATTCCATAAAGGTGATGGGTCATTCTCCAAATAAAAAACACTCACCTTATGTACATTTGAAGACACTCACCTTTTTAGCGGCGCTAGCCGCTCTGATATTAGCCCTCTATACCTGGCTTTTAAGTCAACGTTCTGATTGGTCAGACACGTCAACAAAGTGATTGGTCAAGCTTCACGTGACACGTGGCTATAAACACATTATAAACACTTATTGATGACAAAATGTATCAAAGGCGCCGCTACCTTCACACAGGTGTGATTTTTTTATTACACAATCAGCAGGACAACTAGACACGTCGCTAGGTCTCTACTAGGTTGGGGGCCCCGCAGGCAACGGGCACATGCACGCGTGCGCAGCGTGCGTGCATGTGCCCATTTCGCGGATTTGGATACTTTCCCCCCCGTTTTTTGTTACTTTATTTCGGTTTTAGGGTTAGGTTAGGGTGATAGATATATAATAAAAAAATAAAAATAAACTTTTTTTTTTTGTTTTTTTTTATTGGTGGCTTTGGATAAAACATTGGTGGCTATAGCCACCGAAGCCCCCGCCTAACGACGCCACTGAGGACAACGCAGGGAATTGAACCCCATCCTAGTAAACCAGGAGTTCCATACCGGTGTCTTTTGCTCTTTGAGTTATTTAGGTTGAAGAAAGCATACATTAACATTCAAACTCACTTACAATGCTACAGTAAAGTCACAATGAACAGGAACTCTCAGTTACAAACTGTATAATTTAACAACCAAACAAAATGAATCAACATGACGATTAGCAAACACCAGCCAGACAATGATTCTGACATGATACAGTACAGTGGTCTGCCAGTGGTTGTGACCCTTTTCCCTTTGTGACGTGCAGGGCATGAAAGTAAGCCACTAGTGTCCACTAGGGGGAGTAGAGAGTTAAAAAGCTGCCCACTGCTGCCTTAAGGCATTGATGCATGCATTTTATCAACCATGCTCTTGCCTATAGGCTATCTATCTACCCAGCGACTGGTAATGTTTATGAAGATGTATGGACATTGATGCATTTGAAATTCATATAATTATGTTTCTGAAACAGAGAGAGAGAATTAAGAGCTTATGTTTTTTGTTTGGCCTTCGCCGAGGGGATGAATAGGCCTATGTTTGTGAATGGTTCAGTCTAGTGTGCTAACCTCCGGCGAGAAAATGTGACTCCAACATGTCAGACAACATGTATTTTTTAGAGGAGGTGCACTATTGGATAGATTCCCCCGCTCCCCAACATCTGGCTTTCAGTGGGGAGACCTGAGTTGAGTTGATGACAACCTATTATGCCCCCTCCCCATCTGATCTTGTAGCCTATGTCTGAGTGGGGGACCTGCCAGTAACCTACCTAGCTCACAAACTAGTATCAGGGCATCCTCTCCAATAAGGTTAATTGACCCACGGGACCTATTGAGCTATAGAAAACCGATCATGCAAATGTCACCATTTAGAATTTCAGAAAATGCAAATAAATAAAAATAAAATGTAGGCCTATTTGAAAGAGTGAGAAATAGGAGGTGTAATCATGTAATTATTGGTACATTTCTTTATGATTAATTAAATCGATTAGTTCGATTAACTCTTGCATCCCTAGTAAGAAATGGGGTAGTGGGAAGGGAAGGGCGGTAAGAAGGTACGGAGGAAGATAAGTGAGTATGGAAGGTAGGATAAAGGGAGGGAGAGAAGTAGAGTAGATGAAAAGGAAGGAAGGTACTATATAGGTACAGAGGGAAAGCAGTGGAGTAGATGAAACTGGAGCCAAGAGGCAGCTGCGGTACATCTGTCTTGTACTGACACATGTGGCATTTGACTTCCAGTGTGAAGTTCAAAAGAGTTTTATAATGACGCAGCTGCTTAGGG
Organism: Gymnoscopelus microlampas; assembly: GCF_963454915.1. NCBI lineage: Eukaryota > Metazoa > Chordata > Actinopteri > Myctophiformes > Myctophidae > Gymnoscopelus > Gymnoscopelus microlampas. The sequence goes on along the minus strand of NC_139957.1, from coordinate 17,194,860 downwards.
ATGTGTGTCTGTGTGTAGTGCACGTGTGAGCATGCTTGTGTTTTCTCTTTTGACGAAGGGTGGGATGGGGAGGTGGAAGGGCTGCTAAAGTGGTTTCATAGGTGGATAGGTGAGGACTGGAATTTTCTGGGCTTTCTGGGCTGAGTGACGCGTGTGTAGTGCAGGTTCTACATGCAGTTATTTCAGGATGTTTCTGGCCTTATTTTCTCAATAATATCCATTTGGCATTATATGGTTAAAACAAAACAACAGCTTTAACACTGTTTTTATTATTATTATTTTTGGTTTACAGTTCTTGAGACTCTTAACTCTTAACACATGAATGACCATTGTCAACCATTGTCAATTGTTTTTAATTTAATCTCAGACAGAAGTTAACTGACAAAACACACTAGTACATCAATTTTGGTCATTGCCTGTGCCTTTTCTGATACCATCTTCAATCAAGATCCTCACTCACCTAACTTTATAAACAAGCACGCAAGCACGCACGCACGCACGCACGCACGCACGCGGACACGCACATGCACATGCACATGCACACACACACGCTCACACACACACACACACACACACACACACACACACACACACACACACACACACACACACACACACACAGACTTTTGGTCTGCAGTACATTTTATACATACTGGACTGTTCCATTTTATTCTTTATTATTATTGCTTGTATATTTTACTTCATATTTTGATTTGTACTATTATTATTTTTAATTACTAATGGTGCTAAAATGTGCAAATGTAAAAAAAATGCTGATCTACAAGCTCACAATGCATTGTTTTGTGAGCTCGTAGATCTGCTATTTTCTGTGTCAATACACAACTCCTCTCTCATGGATACCACCTTGCCATTTTAAATAATATTGTTTTATTATTAGTGTGGTTGCCCTAACAGGGCAACCAGACTATAGTACTCTACCTACTTTATTCTTTCTTTCTAGATCAACTTTATTTTGGGCCGCTATTTCTCCCACTGTTCTTTTTTTCAAATTTCGTGTCATATGTCAAAATGACCGGCTTCACCGGGAATCGTACACTTGTATTTTGCTAAGAGATTGGTTACATATTTTAATTGATATTGATTTATTAGTGCATTAAATTTCCCCATACACTTTAATGGGAAAATGAAAAAAACTCCCATTCAAGTATTTTTTTCTCAGAAATCGTAAGGGCTAGAGTTACAAGACTTAGAGGGGAGGTTCATAATTTAGTGCGAAATTATTAAACAAATAATTACACCACTCAGCCTCATGGTGGCGCTATGACAGCCCACTTTACGTTTTGGCCGTCATTTTGATAGTCATTACCGTTCGTCCGTAAATGGCTTCCAAAGTTAGCGGAAGGGGCCCGTTTTACAAAAAAGGCCACAAATCACGAACGAAACGTCCAGTCAATCCCAAATTTAAATCACATGTCAAGGCTGTTTTAGTCAACAAATCCCCAAAAGCATTTCCACTTTGATCTATAGGGGGCGCCACAAATGCTCAAAATGTAACCGTTTGATGCAAAAACATGATTTTTGGGGGGATCAGTTCTCTCAAAAAGAAAAGCAAGTGATCTCAGGAGTGACATGACGATGTCATTGGCCCACTACATTTGTGGGAGGGGCCTGTTTCTTTAGTGGGAGGGGCCTATTTCCTCAAATCAAAACGCGGGATCCGATCGGCACCGAATTCGAATCGCGCATCGCACGGCCTCCGACGGTATTCCTCCAGGCGTATTCCTCGAGTCTCGGCGGCCGCAACCCGCGACCGGCGTCGGCGCAACCACACTTTGCAATTTCCCAGAATTGCGACGCGTCTAGTTAGATTTATTTTGTTTGTCTCTAAATTTGTGTGTAATTCTGTCAATGACTGTGAAGCAATTATTGCCACTTCAGTGATGCTAATGGAATTAGCCTAATTTCTAGCCACATTACTAAAATCATGACAATAATAAAGAACATCCTCTTGTGTAATATTCATTAAATAAAGCACTACTACTGTGCTTTTAAAGTGAGTAAGTGAGTCTTTATTCATGTTCGAGGCTGCCACAAGATGCCATAATTTGTTTAAATCTCTGTTCTATTAGCCTTTTTGCATGGGAAGGTGTCAGGATTATCTCATTATGGGAAAAGGTCTGCTGTCTACACATTGGGCACCAGTGTATGTGGTCTACACTCATGTATGTGGGGAATGGATGGGAAAGTATGGCATTTTAGTGTCCCACAGAATACAAAACAGTCTCATTTTACACATGTGTGAAATCATTTGTGTGTTTGGAGAAGGGCGTACAATTATAGTTTAGTTTGTTCCCACATGTGCATTGAAACACTTAAACACAGATCAAACACCATTACAGGTAATTAGAGTTGGCCATTATGGTGTATGATATGGCTAAATGCTAACAGTGGGGTCTGTGTGTGTGTGTGTGTGTGTGTGTGTGTGTGTGTGTGTGTGTGTGTGTGTGTGTGTGTGTGTGTGTGTGTGTGTGTGTGTGTGTGTGTGTGTGTGTGTGTGGGGGGGGGGTATAGACTGTTCACCATTGTGCCTGATGCCCTCTCTGCCTAAAGCACTGGTTCTCAACGTGGGGGTCCCAATGGACCCTTACGGATGAGTAACTCTCATAACCCATTAAGACCTGAGGCTGATTCTACAAATGCCTTCTTCAATCCTAACAGTTTTCTGAAAAATGTATGTTGCTATATCAGTGGTGCTCAAACGTTTTCATGTCAAGGACCCCCAAAATTATATGTATTTGGCCGCCAACCCCCATCTCAAAGTATTTTGTTCCAGGTACCCCAGAAGCAAAGATTTGAGTAAAAAATGTTCGCTTTAAAATTATATATATATTCAAAAGTTTGCACATTGTCACAATTTTTTTTAAATAGCAGATCTACAAGCTCGTAGCGCGGCACGAAGTGACGCGCTACAAGCTTGTATATCTGCTATTTTTGAATAGCCAAAGTATAAGCTGCTCCATCAATTTTAAAGCACCTTGACACTGTGTACCATTCTACCTTAAGATGGGTAACTGGTGACAGTTATGGTACCCATCACATGTACACTCTATGGGAACGCAGGCTTATCTCTCTCCGAGAGGCCTGATAAGCACTGGTATCTGTTTAAAGCCATCTCAGGAATGCTCCCCCCTTTATATTTGTTCTATGTTGGATCAGAACCCTAGTCCGAACCCTACCAGACCCGCTCGAGTGACTTGCTGACGCTCACGGTTCCATTTGCTCATACAGAGCTATAGGCAAGACAGCATTCTCTCTGTCAGTGCTCCATCTGCTTGGAATGAGCTCCAGAAGTCCTTAAAATCAGATCACTGCCTTCCTTGGGTCAATACAGGGCAATGGTTTCCAGCACTTTGGTTCAAGATTGTAGCTGCTTTAAACGTAAATAAACGTATATTCCTGTTGATTATTGTGTCCTGTATCTCGGCTACATTGAAAATGAGGGCCTGCCCCTCAACTGTACTCCGAAATAAAGGTTATAAATGATGATGATAAAATGGCTAAAATAAAAAATGACACAGATGCTTTCCCGGTTTTAATGGGTTAAAATGGTTCCATTTGTACACTCTCAGAGTTGCAGAACTATAAGGGTCCATTTGGACCCCTGGTGGGCCCCGGACCAGCCGCTGAGAAACAGTGGCCTACAGCAACACCTGCCGGGCAGCCTGAGCTCATGGGGTCACAGGGTTGCCTGGCAGGAGGCCAGGGCTGTAGCGTCAAAGGTCATGTTCTAGACAGGCGTATCTACACACTGATTGAAAACTCAGCTGGAGGAACACATGCACATAATGTGCAGGTGGACAATGTGTTTTTTACCCCTATCACTCTTTCTCTCTGCCTTTATGCCCATGGAGCGTACTGTAAAATCCTGAGTGTTCATTTATACTCTGATTGCACAAATGGAACCAAATTTGGTTCCTATAATGAACAAGTAAAGGTTGTGTAAGTGTCTATTTGGGTCCATTAGTACACTCTCTGAGTTACAAAGGGATACATTAACACTGTGCATTTCACTCTGTGACTATATTTACAATTAACTCAAAGACTTCAATGTTTCTTTTTTTTCTTTTTCAAGATATGCCTTTAACAGCATTTGGGACGATTTCCAAGGCATAATAAAAAGCAATGAAGTGAGGAGCTGAGCATTGAGCAAGTGTTTGGCAAGAAACATTGGCAATAAAACTCCATAAAAAGTTTACTTTTATGAATAACTTATTGCTAATTTTGGTTGTAAAAAATAAATAAATAAAAAAGAGGGATGAAAGCTTTTATTTAGGTTTCTTTCATGTACTTTGGACATACAGGCTGCTTTTGCAGTAGGCAAATTTACACATTGATGATGACCCAATGAACAGTCAACAACAACAACAACAACAACAACCTTTATACTTTACATATAGTTATTTTGGTGGTGGTAATTATCTACTAAATGTGTTATATCATATACAATGTATAAACTTTTATTTTTTCAATCAGTGAGTATACTGTATTAGTATTTTACCATAAAATGAATATCAAAAGCTACCAATACTACCCAGCTAACATTCATTAAAGCATGATTGGATTGAGCCACTGTAGCCCTCCAAAGAAGTCTTATGTAATTTAGAAAAATTAAAAAGTCATGCTACAAATGTCACACAAACTTATTCTACACATGTTGGTGAGTATCATAATGCTTATGTTCTGATAATAAGAATAATGGTGCTGAATTGCTGTGTTATCAATCCCTTTGATTGATTCAAAGGGATTGCCATGACCGAAGGGACTGAGAAACTATGACTTTGATTTGTGGTTTATGTGCTGTTTTCAGAGCTGACAACTATCTACTGAGGAAGATTCCTAATTTCGTTCACACAAAGTTCATACACTAGAGATGATACCAAAAACTCATGATACGATAATATCACGATAACGGCATTTTCTCGCTGGATCTGAGTGGAGCTCATGTCAAAGGACGACGGCTTGCACTCAAAGGACGACGGTAGTCATTAAAAATAGCCTGTGTTCACAGCATTTATGCTTTTTGTTCTGATCTTTAAAACATCTGCTAAGGTTTCTTACAAGAGGAACATTGTAAATATCAGTGAATCACTGTAAACACGATGATAGGTCCCTCCACTGCTGTTCAAACAAAAACAACAACATTTCTGGCCTGTAACATCTATTGTAGTTGCCATCTCAGGCAGGCCCATGATAAAATAAGATTCATTTTTGTTATAGCGATATCAACAATATTGTTACATCTCTCCCTATAGCACAAAAATGTCTCTGAACCGTAGATCCTATTAATTCAGCTTTCTCACAACCCAAGCCACCAATGTGTTTGATATATGCTGACTTTGCCAAACAGCTAGCTCATTGTATCATTCCTAATTATCACTCTGGTTGTACACAAACATATTCATTTGCTTTGGCATTTCAAAATAGGTGAGCGATGGTGAGCACCTACCGGCATGTCATGGCCTACTGGCCCTCACGGTTCAGACACTCGTTCTCAGTCTGGGACAGCGTTCTCCGGTTGTGATGCTCCATTCGTCATCTCTCAAGCAGGCATTCTCTTAGTTAGACCTACTGTGGCCTCTGACTCTGCCCAATGCTGTTGCTCTAGCTTGAGCGTTCAGTTATGGATATAGGAAAAAACTTTGGCCAGGGTAACTTTGGTAAAATTGTCTTTGCGAAGCCACACCACATTCACGTGTCTCTGTAAACTCTGTGAATCTGTCCCAGGTGAATCTCATTCATCTTATGAGTTCTTCTATACCTGGCATTCTCAGGACATCACACAGGTATTGTAGCTCACACACTCTGCTTTTGAAATGTCAAATCAGTAGTCAACGGTCAACCTGATCGAAAACCCACAATATAATTTTGACATTTACCAGATGCTCTTATCCAGCTAGAGCTAGATCGGAATCAGCAGAGTAAGCATGAGCTCTAGTCAATCAACATGGTAGTCATAAAGTGCGGAGCTGTGCCTTGAATAAACTTTTACCAGGTAAACAATGAATCTAGCTAGATGAGAACATGTGACCAAAATATACTGTATAGTGCATAGTCTGTGGCTCTGTGGTTCTTGACATCTGAGGGGTCAGTGGTTGGTTTCTTGAGGAGCAGTGTGACTCTGGCTGACTTGGAGGCAGATGGGATGCAGCCTGAGGTTACGGATGTGTTGATGATAGTGAAAATATGAAAGGGAGTGGTTCCAGGGCCATGATCTGGAAGATTACACTTGATTTTACATACTTCATAGTACTCATATGTAGATGAGATGTCAAAGGTGAGGTCAGTTTCAATGCTAGCTGTGGACGAGTTTGGTATAAAGCTGGGGATTTGGGTGCCTCTGTACATACACAACCCATTTTGGTAGTGCACAATGTCGAGTTGAGTAGTGGTTTGCTCTGTGCTACTCAGTTGCAGAGGTGGTGTCTAGGTTGGCTAGACTTGTTGGGTGGGAGGTCATGTGCAGTGGCGGTTAGAGGAGTGGGAAGTTGATCCCACTTGGAATCCCTGTGCCACCAGCCATTCACATGCACACACGCATGCACTCACACAAGCGCTTTCATGCAACAACAAAAAAACGCACACAGAACACACACATGCAACAGCAGACCACACAGGACAAGTTGCCTAAAGCAGTTCACGCTTCTCTGCTGAGATATTTGCACGTTTCTCCTCTTTGATCAGAGTCTGGATTGGGTTAGTGTCTCTGGGGCAGTGTTGGGAGTGTGCTCCTCCTGGTCTCCACATGGAGCACTGTCAGAGGATGAATGTTTAGGATCAACATTCAAAATATACACAAACAGATAGGATGACAGATGGGATGCTGGGAACATTACAGACCAAAGGACGAGAGAGGAGAAGAGAGGAGAGGAGAGACAGAACATTACAGAATTGAACTCAATGCAGCCCCCATCATGACTCACACCACTGTGCGATGGGTATTTTCTTTAGATACACACCTTCTAGACATTGTTTCCCCTTGATCAGCAAAGCAGCTTTAGATCAGCTCATTATGACATGGATAGCATTTATTCTATGTGAATTCTTAAAAATCTATTGCATATTAAATCAAATAATACAGTTACTTTGAAGTCTTGGAACTAATAATCTTCTCTTATGTGTTCACCTGCAGTACTTTTCCATTCTTCCACAGGCATGATCATAATACTTACGATGGCATAATGTTGATCATAAAGGTTTCCATGCCATGCATGTCAAGCCTATCTCAGGGGTTCCTCAAGCCTGATGGTTGTGCAGGGTGTCACATACCGAACATAGCAGATCTACAAGCTCACAACGCGTCACTGCAACATGTTGTGGTAGGCAACACCAGCACGCAACAAAGTATAAATCACTCTTCAGCTGTGTGTTTTGCTCACATGTTGGGGGCCATCCCATTCTGGCTTTCACTGACAGAAAACGTACACTAACTTTGTAAAACACAAACACACACACACACACACACACACACACACACACACACACACACACACACACACACACACACACACACACACACACACACACACACACACACACACACACACACACACACACACACACACACACACACACTTACTGTATGCAAGTGTGCACACACACACTTATGCATGCACTCACACACAAACACACATACTGTAACACACACAAACATGCACACGCACATACGCTCACATGCACGCACATACGCTCACATGCGCACACATCACAGTAAACAACAGTGCTATTGCCAAGACATACTCCAGGAGTTCCAGGAACTGAGTATAAACTGCATTGCTGTTAAGCACTGATCTGGCAACAGTTTTCCTGTTTCCACAGTATGACCAGGGAGCAAGGGAGCTGATTCTAAATCAGAACTAAAGGGTAGTTTCATCCCGGAGGTCCAGGGCCTCTCTGCCTGTCCAGGGAGCCTGAGTGCTGTAGTCTCATTCTGTCAGGCCTACCACAAATTCACCAGATGGGTGCGACTTCAGCACTAGACCTGTGGGCCACAAGGAAACAGAGTATGTGTGGTACAATACAAGCGTGTGCACGCATGTGTGTGTGTGTGTGTGTGTGTGTGTGTGTGTGTGTGTGTGTGTGTGTGTGTGTGTGTGTGTGTGTGTGTGTGTGTGTGTGTGTGTGTGTGTGTGTGTGTGTGTGTGTGTGTGTGTGTGTGTGCGTGCGTGCGTGCGTGCGTGCGTGCGTGCGTGCGTGCGTGTACGCATGGTCACTCAGACAGACCCAGACCTGTGTCTGCTTGCGACAATGTAAACTCATGGATGAAGAAAGGACCAACACACACCTCAGGAAAAGAGCGTGAGGCTTAAAACTAAATAAGACCAACTTCTATTAATAGACATTATGATTAAGCAGGCCGGAGCCACCTATTCAAAGTATATTTGTAGTTTATAGACCTTAAGGTAATTGAAGAGTGGAGTTGACAATTTTTTTTCATTACAGTACCAACACAAGCCTGGACAAAATTCATGCATTCGACAGCACTGCACTGTGCAGGTAAGCTGGACGTTCTACTGGTAGTACCTAAAGATTAGTCTTTTGTGATTGATGGATATTTTACATATGGCTTATCTATCTTCAAAACTGATTGTGTAATGTGTATTACATACATTCTTTTTGCCATGATTTAATCGCTGTCACCATTGTGATATTTTGATACTAATAAATTAAGTAAACATTATTTTAGAAATTGTGAAAATGAAAAATGACATTCAAAAATTGCATGCCTTTCATGTGATGAACTTTGAACACTTTTACAAAAACATTTAGAGAGATTATAAGGATAGGGTTAGAGTTAGGGATAAAGATTTTCTTTTTATAGTCAACTCAATCTTTTAAAATCTCTCCAGCTGGAAAACAGTAGTGTATAATTGGTTGTAACCTACATTTCACAAGTCTACTCAACAGTATATTTGTACTATACTGTACTATAATGCCACTCTACCGTTTTGTTTACAGTACTTTGTTATGGTCAACTATTCAATAATTTAAAATATCTCCAACAAGAAAACAAAAGTGAGTAATCGGTTATAACTTACAGTACATAACATAAGTCTAGAGTATTTGTATATACTGTACTATAACGCTACTCTACCCCCTATTGTTTACAATACATTATTTGTGGAGTCGATAGCAGAGCTTCCAGCACATCTGATAGTCACATGATTCACACATTTCACACTGGTCACTTATTACAATTATCTGCTGTATCATATGCATCAATATAAACTATATATAATCTATAACCTGTACAAGTTTTAGTGAATTCTCTAATCGTGGGCTTTGACAGCAGATGAAAGCAGGCAGTAAATGCACCAGTATCTTCAGGGAGTGATACCTCTTCTTACTCAACAAGATGGCTTCCAAGGAGGTTAGTTCTTTTTTCTTATTTGAATGACCACTGTATTGATATGGGCCAACACCTCCATCTGCTTGTTACTTCAAATGTAATCTTGTACAGTTCAGCCATGTCTTCCTAGACCTGTGCTGAGCGGTCATGAGGGTTTCTCAGGAGGAGCGAGTCACAAAAGTTTAAGGGTCAAATTATGTGCCTGACCCCAAAATCACAAAATGTGTTGTGTGTTGTGACCCCTTGTTTTACCTCCCTCCCTGCATGGTTTTCTGTAGAGCTGCATGACAGCCACACTCCTGACCTCCATACTGGCAGCAGTGTTAGGCTCTCTGCAGATTGGCTACCACACAGGCAATGTCAACGCCCCAGCTAAGGTGAGCAGGACAGAACTTTTATGCAATGCATTGCAACCAGCATACACTCAGTGACCCATGGCCACTGAAATAGCATAGATTACGTATATACCATACGTCCAGTTGAAGAACAACTGCTCCTGGCCGAAAACAGTTGACTGTAAGTGATGTACAATGCTGACACACACACACACACACACACACACACACACACACACACACACACACACACACACACACACACACACACACACACACACACACACACACACACACACACACACACACACACACACACACACACACACACTCTCACACTTGTCTTGTTTATTGTAGATCATTGAGCAGTTCTTCAACAACACCTGGAGATCTAGGCATAACCAATCCATGCCAGACCATAGCCTGACTTTCCTGTGGTCACTCTCGGTCAGCATCAAGGACTTTGGAGCCCTGCTGGGGTCCCTAGGGGTCAAATGGCTGGCAGACTCATACGGACGGTACTGACACAATTAGAGGTGTAACAGATAATCAAACTAATCGATTTAATCAATTATAAAAAGTAATCGATAAATGATAATTTCATAAAATAATAAATTAAAAATAAAATGTGTCAGCTACAGAATATACACTGTAAATATACGGTAGTATGTCTATGTTCCCATTTCTCCTGACAGACGGAACTCCATACTCATTGTGAACGCTATATCTGTGGTGGGAGCCAGTCTGATGTTTGCCTCCAAGTCCAGCGAGTCCTTTGAGGTTCTAATCATGGGGCGCCTGGTGTTCGGCCTATTCTGTGGCCTTGTGATGAGTCTCAACCCCCTCTATATACAGGAGGTGTCCCCCACTAACCTGAGAGGGGCCTTCGCCACCCTCAACCAAGTCTCCTTTGCTACTGGCATCCTCATCGGAATGGTGAGGATGTGTAAAACTTGCTTTTGTTGAGGTATGAGGAGGTATTGATGAGATTGTGTGTTTTCTTTTTTATAAAAGGGGGACTATAAATGTTTTACTCAAGTCTGAATACTGTAAGACTACTGTACTTGTCTTGCTGCAATACAAGTGGGCAATACAGAATCTCACTAAATGCTCTAAATTATTCTTTTGTTCTTCACAATATGTCTAAGATCACATAAGTAAAGATGAAAGCACTAATATTTATATATTAGAAGCATTTGAGGTATAATAAAGGCTTCTTTCCAGCTGTGGTGTTTCTAATGCTTTTCCTTTTGGAAATGTAATAAAACTCTATAACAGCATAACCTTTGTTTCTCTGTGTGTCTTTGCTGTAGGTGGTGGGCCTGGAGACAGCGTTGGGTACAGAGCATTACTGGGCTGTGATGCTGTTTCTATCTGTCGTCCCAGCTCTCCTGCAGTACCTCACCCTGCCTCTCTGCCCTGAGAGTCCCCGCTACCTGCTCCTCAACCGGGGCAAAGAGACAGAGGCAGAGGCTGGTGGGTTCTACTGCTTGTGGCATAGATCTTTAATTGTGAAAACGGTATGGATCTACAATGCCGTCATTTACATTTTAGCCACTATTTTTCACAGTGTTACAATAAGTGTAACAGTAATTCAACATCAAGTTACATATCAGCATTACAAGCAGACAATAACAAAACATTTCCCTTGAATGTGGAGGAATAATCAATAACAGCGAGGTCCAGTGATAAGACCCAAGCAGAATGCTTTTTTTGCTCATATATTTTGTGGTTACTGAATTGCTACTGTACCACTCAAATTATAATGACACTTGAGTCTAAAAGCCCTGCAAGCATAACCTGATGTCATGCTACTCCTTACTATTGGGTCAACAAAATAAGTAGAGGGAGCAAGATGGTGCACAGAAAATGCTATGGCAATCCGGCCAACAGTTTTCGAGATATGTTGTTTGGTACCAAAGACACATCACCGTCCTTAGAGCCCCAGTGTTGCTAAAAAAGTATTTGAACCTGTTCAAATTCTCTGCCTATTGGTTACACTACATAACCTATTGATATCCCTCAGCTCTCCTGAGACTGCGAGGCAGCGAAGACAAGATGTTTGCAGAGTTGGAGGAGATGAAAGATGAGGCGGCCCATACCCAAGCTGGGGTTACTATTCAAGAGTTCTTCAAGAAGCGCAGCTACAGGCAGCCAATCATCATTGTTCTTGTTGTCAATCTGGGAAGTCAGCTATCTGGATTTAATGCGGTGAGTCAGTATGTTTTTTGTGCTTCCACACATGTTCTAAAACGGGTGTCAATAAAGAGATGGGTTGTGCGGATATACAATGTTTGGGAGAGAAAACTAACAAAAAGAAAACCTTTTCAATTACTTGTTTGCCATGAAACAATAGGCTTAAACACTACAGAGAGTAGACACAGAGATTTATCAAAAGATAATCAAAAGTCTCTTTCACACCTGAACACATTTAAGAATCATGCCTGAAGAAGGTCTTGACCAAGATATCTGCGATAAAGATTTGTTTCCTTTATTGAGCAATTGAAGACAGTGTGTGGGTGTTTTTATTCTTTGTCACAAAAAGGGGACACAAAACCACTTCTTTCTTTCTTTTCTTTGGAAATATTTACCGTGACACATGACTCGGTCACAATGAAATACTATCTTCAGCTACAAGTTTAGGGCTTGTCACACTAATTTCCCTTTCCACTTCACTATAAAAGAAAAATTATCTTATAAAACGTAGATGTGGTTCAAAACAATTCTTGAATGGCGCTGCTCTTTGTTTGATGAATATTCACTTGCAGGGTTGTGGTATTTATCTAATGAATTATTCAGACTTTTTCTCCTGAAGCTCAGCACTTCTTCCCGGCTCCCTGTACTCCTTGTGGGCCAGATTTCTGGGGCAACATGTCAGCACGGTTAACTCAGGTCCTAGAATCACAGTGGGAAGGCCCAGTGACCCACTGTGCTCAAAAGAACCTCTCTTCTTTCTCCTCTAGATCATCAATTATTCCACCAGAATGTTCCAGGCAAGATTTGATGAGGCCAAATACTTGACTCTGGGTGTAGGAGCTGTCAATGTGACCTTCACTTTGGTGGCAGTGAGTACAGATTCTACAAGTAAACTTTGATATTAAAAGCCTATTATTCCTGTAATTGTGGTTTGATTATGCAGTAAAAACATACAATAAAATGTGCCGTATTATGAGATGTTAAACAGATGAGGGAATAGAGCGCGAGAAACTTGGGTTTAGCATTGTCTGGACCAGCAGTGGTTTACTCTATTCAAGATGTTGCCAAATTCAACAATTTGACGGGTAAATATTAAGTCAGGGCACAGGTAGGTGAAAACTAGACTCTCTGGCAGAAGTAACAGATCCAACTATAGTATTGTCAGTTGTGTTAGATATAGTTTCTTCTTAAAGTTATGTAAATACATTGTAAGGATTGGAATAAGGACAATAATACAACCAATATTTCCTTGTGGGTGATATGTAACAGTTTGATTGCAGTTTCAGAAATAACACCTTTCTTACAAACAAAATGTGAGATGATTGACCTGGGTGTTATTCCCCATATCCAGTTCTTCCTGATGGAAAGGGCAGGAAGGAGGAAACTGTTACTGACTGGCTTCATTTCTATAGCAGTATGCAACCTTGTGATGACCATAGTAGATTCTCTCCTGGTAAGCTCATTTTACATCCGTAAACAATGTTGGATGGGGGTTATGGGGGCCCAGTTTGTCTGTTTGTTAGCATGTTGGAGTATCTCCAAAAGGTTATTAGATTGTATTGTATTGTATGAACCTTTGTGGAATGTTGGTCATGGAGCCAGGAAGAATTGCTTAACTCCACACCAATTGCCCAAAAGGGGGTGTGGTGGTGAGTGTGGCTCCTCACAAACTTCCATACTGATTCATGCAACACCATGACATTTGTGTGCCTTTCAGCAGACATAAGAGTTTACATCAGTTTACAGATACATTTTCAGCCCCACCAATCAAACTGGGCATACAGGAGAGCACATTTGCGCCAGTGAACAATCTGACATATCTTGACAATTGCATAGCATGCATTCTACTGACAATGCTTCTTGTTAGTAAAATGCATTTGTTTATTATTTAAATCCAATTAACATTCTAAAAGTGGGATGGCCACTATTTGAAATCCATTCACATCTACTCTTAAAATATCAACAGGGCAACAGCATTTGAATGGATTATGGTACATGCAAAAGGATGGAATTATCTTTCCTATTTTCCTTCCTCCACTATGTATAGCAGGGGTGTATGAGAGACAGCCCTTCAATAAACACAAAAGACAACTCCATAACCAAAAATGCAACTTTCTTCTGTGTCCTATATTATTCTAAAGTGTGCTAGTATATCCCATTCAAACCGGGAACGCACCTGTGTAACCACCTAAACCATTATTTTATACTTTTTATACAAAAATAGCAGATATAGCAGATTAAAATAGCAGATATATAAGCTCATAGCGCAGCACCGAGTGCCGCGCTATGAGCTTGTAGATCTGCTATTTCGTGGCAAAAAATGGTGGCGAAAAATTGTGAACATTTTGCAAATATTTGAATATATTATTCTTAAAGCGAACATTTGTAACAACATGTTTTGCTTCTGGGGTGTCCCTGGAACTAAATATGTTGAGATGGGGGTCGGCGGCCAAAAACATATAATTTTGTCCTTGACATGAAAAATATTATTAGATATCAGGACTGACATACGTTTTTCAGAAACCAGTTAGGATTTAGAAGACATTTGTAGATACGTTCCCGGATTGAATAGGATACTGTATGACAAAAACCCAAGCCAACTCACAATGACTAACCAAATCACCACATCAACTGTCAAAAGTATAACTCTCTTTTCCCATACAACCTACAGCACCTGGTACCAGAACTACGCAGTCTCCAGGTCCTTGTGGTTTTCTGCCTGATTTCCGCGTATGAGCTGGGCCCAGGGCCCATCTCTTGGTTCATTGCTGCAGAGCTATTCGATCAGCCCAGCAGACCCATTGCCATGGCCTTCACCAGCATGCTCAATTGGGGAGGGAAGTTTGTATTGGCCCTGCTCTTTCCGCCATTGCTGGTAAGTTTGTGCCGCTGGTCTGCTGGCTATATACAGTAACACTATTGTTGTTCGAGTGAAAATCAGAGTGTCAATATGGGGGATACTCTAAGGATTCAATGTTTTATTTGTTCTTTTCATTTTCTGAAAAACCTATATTGCTATATCAGTGGTGATCAAACTTTTTCATGTCAAGGACCCCCAAAATGATGTGTTTGGCTGCGGACCCCCATCTCAAAATATTTTTTTCCAGGGACCCCCAGAAGCAAAGATTTGAGTTAAAAATGTTGGCGTCAAAAAATATGTATATTCAAAGATTTGCACACATTTTCATGATTTTTCAAAAGTAGCAGATCTACAAGCTCAGCTCAAATATGGACATGCCATGATGCCTGACCCATAAATGGAAAGACCTGTGTGTGTGTGTGTGTGTGTGTGTGTGTGTGTGTGTGTGTGTGTGTGTGTGTGTGTGTGTGTGTGTGTGTGTGTGTGTGTGTGTGTGTGTGTGTGTGTGTGTGTGTGTGTGTGTGTGTGTGTGTGTGTGTGTGTGTGTGTGTGAGTGAGTGAGTGAGTGAGTGAGTGAGTGAGTGAGTGAGTGAGTGAGTGAGTGAGTGTGTGTTGTGTGTGTGTGTGTGTGTTTCTGTTGTTAATGACAACACATGCCCATATATGGAGATCTCCAACGACAGAGAGGGAAAGAGGGAGTGTTGGAGGGAGGGAGAAAGGGAGAGGGGGAGGTTAGAAGGGAGGGATAGTAAGGGAGTGACAGTTAAAGGGGGAGAGAGGGAGAGGTAGAGCCTATTTCACCTATGCAATAACTTAGCCAATGATAGCATCCGAATCAGGTGTAACACGCTGGTCAATGTTGTGCAAGCTGGTAACACTTTGCGCCACGTTTTCCACTTTTGTATAGATAGATAGAAATAGAATGATGTAACATAAGCCCTTACTGGTAATTTCTTGTAACCCCTCCTATGCCCCTCTTACTGTCCCATACAGAAAGTATGCGGTGCCTATGTGTACCTCCTCTTCATGTCTGTGGCACTGTTTGCATTCACCTTCACCTGGAGACGCCTCCCGGAGACCAAGGGACGCACCTTTGATGACATTGCAGCAGAATTCAGAGGAGCCGAGGGCATCCCCTTGCACAATAAGCCAGGCTTCAACACTTTTACCTGAATGACCCTTCAGCTTTTGAGCCGGAACCCCCCACCCCCTTCCTCTTCCCCCAAGGATATAATTTGATATGCTGTATATAGTGTAATGTACAAAACACTGGGGTGCTCATGAGTGATATTATGACAGTGATCGTCTTAAATGGGGCCAAAGTGGCCTCACTTCATTTTGTCAGCATTGATGTTCTGAAACTAAGAAATGTTTGACACTGATAATGTATGTTTGACAAGGCATTGTTACTTTTATGCGAAGCCATATTAACTCATTTAAAGTTGTTCTGGATGAGAGCATTTGAACTTCCTACAATTGTTGACCATCCATTGTGTGTCTGGGGGAGACATTATCTGCAACCTGACCGAAGTAGACTCACCCACATATACTCATACCCTCTGGATTTTGGTTTCCAACCACAAGCTGATTCTTTCCAAATCATTGCTTGTCTGTAAAAACTGGCATATGTTTGATTTGTGTACATTTATAAGACCCTTGTGAAAACCAGGAAATATGTGAAGAAATATTTGATCCAGTATGATTACATCATAGATGATATGAGCTCTGTGATTTATTGTGCTTGCAAGAGAACCAGGGACGGGATAGGAGTGCAACAGAGTTTAGAGTGATGTTTTGGGTTCAAAGCACTAGGGGGTGTACATCAACCATAAATGGAAAACCTCTATTTTTGAGAGCTAGTCACTTATGCTAGATTTCCTTTTTTTCCCTCTTCTTCTTTAATCATTATTTGACATTTTTCATGGTGAATAGGCCTATTGTTGATACATTATTATTTGCTCTCCATTTAGATTTTCACTAAACACATTTAATCGGAGAAGGGAATTATTCTCTGAGGGAACATAGCTAATAAGTCATTGAACAGTGACGTCTTAATAACAAAACGTAGATCAAATGTTTATTGTGTTCACAACCAGACAACTGACAGAGTTATGAGAAAAGGTGGGAGATTTCACAGTGAAATCTCAAATGAGCAAACTGAACAAAACGCACAAAAGAGATTTTACTGATCCAATAAAACAGACGAGTAAAAATAACTTGAATATTTTCAAAGATCTTTTAACATTGTCACTGATAATGAAAACTTGTACATGTTAAATGTCATTTGTGATGAGATTCCTCACTGGCTCATGACAACTGCATGCAGATACTGTATGCTCTTGTCACGCGCTGGTAAATTGGGACAGAAGGGCACGTGCTTATGGATTATATCTGACCTCACAGACAGCATCAGGCATTGAGGCTGCGATGTAGACATACCTCGCACAAACTGAACAATTAGAGACCATCTGTGACTGTGCACACAGATACAGGCATGAACTCGCACACTGAAACACATACCTCCTTTCCTCGAATCCACACTTTGTATGCAAAAATGCATCCAGGCACATGCACTCGCACGTACATGCACACACACACACACACACACACACACACACACACACACACACACACACACACACACACACACACACACACACACACACACACACACACACACACACACACACACACACACACACACACACACACACACACACACACACACACACACACACCAGTGCACTGGGTATGCACACAGTAACATACACATTCACCTCCAAAAGCTTTAAAACACTGCCATCTACTGTATTGCAATGTACAGTATGTGAGAAGGTGAAGAGCTTTGGGCATCCATACAGTGAGCAGATCAAATTATACTGTACAGCTGTTAGTGGTTTGAGACCATCTTGTACAATAAAAGTCACAGATTTCATCTTGGACAGCCAATGTGTCCATTAATAGCCACTTATGTTGTCTGTGAGTACAGAATTGAGCCCCCCCCACCATCTGCACACTGACTAAACATACAATACATTATGCATAATTCATGTGTTGTATGTTAAGAAACTTGTGATTTAAAAATTGAAAGAATGTATTAAAACCTTGTCATTTACATTGTTATATATGACCACATGAATGAACAAGTGCAACACTGTCTGTTAAAAAACCTGTTTATTCTGACAAAGAAAAACCTGTTTATTCTGGTTAGGGTTAAGGTACACCTCTGATTATTTGAGCACAAATGATTTCCTTCATCGTCATGCCTCACAGCCTTATGAGAGCTCCAGAGGTGGGTAGAGAAGCCAAAAACTGTACTCAAATTAAATGATTGTTACTTTAAAATAATGATTCAAGTAGAAGTAAAATTAGTTATCCAAATAATTACTTCACTAAGAGTAGCAAAGTATCTAGTGAAAAGACTATAGTCAAGTATTGAGTTACTTCATAAGATCTGATTTATTGCTTATGAATAAGAGCATCATTGGAATGTCTAAACTATACAATTATAAATGCTTGTCCAATAGAAATAAGAAAAATATAAAATAGCCATGTGCAAATTAAAATATGGCCTAAACCATATCACTTTAAATAAAACGATACACAGTAATAAATCTGCCAAATAATACGTGTTTTACCCCCACAAATATACTTGAGTAAAAGTGAAAAGTATGCTGTAAACTATAACTAAAAATGTATCCAAAACATTACTGTAACTGAGTAAATGTAACTCGTTACTACCCACTGCAAGCTCCTACAGACTAGTACATGCATTCTGATCTGACATGCTCAGCAGCTCTACATGAAACCACCAGCAGACAACCTCATGCTTACCTTGTTGATCATCTTTCTGTTCCACTGCGGTAAATACTAAATATAACTGATGCTGTGATCACAGATAAGTTCTAATTTTATGTAAACAATTACTTTTACAGTTTTTGACATTGTTTTAAACTGACAGGACAAGGACTGGAACAGGTATGGCAGACTCCTGCAGTACTAGTGCATCTGGGAAAACCTGTGGTTCTTCACTGTAATCAGACAGACGTGCCTAAGAGTGTGATGTCCTGGTACCAAAAGAAAGGAAGGTACAGGAAATAAGCTTTCAAATGTAGTAGTAAATGTACCCGTCCTTATTCATTTATTGGCCCATTCTATTGTTTAAGAATGCTTTGCTGCAATTCTGCATAATAATGTGTGCTGTATTTATGTTTTGAATTCACACAAGTTTTCTTGATGAAAGTCTTAACAGTTGTAAAGTGCATTATGTCTTATAACTTTACACTGCATGTGGGTTCTTGTTATCCTTGTACCATTATGTGCCAGTGCACATAATGTAACAACAGTAACTTTTGTCTCTGTATCAGTGGCACAGAGACACATTGCTTTCATTGTATTTAGGAAATTACATATTCTGACTTTGTACTGAAAACTGTTTTTTTTGTTTTTGTACTGTGTCCCATAGCTCTTTTCACTTGTTGGTGCATTCTTATGGAAAATCAATAACACCAACTGTAGAGCTCCCAGGCTTCAATGGAAGCAGAGTAGACCATACTCTGTATCTGAACATCGGCAAGACCCACAAATCACACAGCGCTGTTTACTATTGCAGTGCACAGTCACACACAGTGAAAGCTCCGCATGTGGGGCCCTGACAGAAAACCACCCCTCCAGACTCATGCACTCAGGCGGAGGGGAGGGACTCACCCATCTGGGAGAAAAGTGGTTGTCTGGTATGGTGGGTTGTAGTTAAACTCAGACGAGAAAAGTTTCAAAGACACTGGTGTGTTCAAAGTCACACTTGTTCAGTCTCATAAAACCTTGCTACACAATGCCTTCTACTACTACCTCTATCACCAGGTGAAACTAATGCATGACAGCAGCCCCATACAGGGCATATTTGAAGGCCACTCCTAAATTCTTATTATGTTGTGTGGTTCATTTGCTCAAAATACCAGATTTGTGGTATCGTTTTAATGATACAGTATGTTGCCTCTTAGGTCATGCATTGAGGAAGTCTCCTGACCTGATTGATGGTAGTGGAGGGAACAATTCTCAGGACAGCACCAACGTTAACATAATATTTGACCTGGTACGTGTAGGCCTGGGGGAGCACTGGAGCTTCTTGTGAATGGATATGTAATGATGATATGATATCCATGGAAAATGACTTCAATATTTGACACTTAACCAAACACTTTGTGCAGAGCACTGACATTGGGCTCTACTTCTGCTGAAAACAAGAAGCCCAATGATTCAGAGTAGTGCATAACTTAGCACAAACGACTCGCACTGCATCTGTGCATTTACTTTCATAATAATACAAAAATAAATCAGTGAAAGTATTAGACTAGACTAAGTTTAACAATATTACTATGCTCCAAAGTATTGAATATACAAGAACATTTATAACAGAGTAATTCAAGAGATGTTAAGCTAAGGACATAAAAAGGCATAAGCCACAATAATTTAAAACTATCAGTAACTTTCATTTTTAGCCAGTAGGGGGGACACAAAATCATAGACGTGAAGGGGAGGAATAAGTTAAGCTCCCATAAAGAACACCCTCAAGTTTCAATTGTGATGATCTGTCCATTCATCACAGCAGTGAACTGCTCTCCCCAACAGCCACAGTGTAACAGGACCAAAAGATTGAAAGACTACCTGCCTCACTGTATATATCTCAGATCAATCATGCTATTTATGCGCTTCATGATTTGCCTGCTGTGTCTACAATGGATCAATGGTGAGAGGAAAAATATTATCCAGATTTTAAGCTTTAATCTAAAGGTCATAAGCAACAGCCTACTAATCACAACAATAGACCAAAATTTTTTTTAAACACATTTGTAAAACAATGAATGCCTAAAATGATCATGTACAATTGATAGTAGACTACGCTTGAGAAAAAAGACAGGAAAACAACAACAAAAATAGCCAAACACAGGAAAACATGAAATTGGTAATAATGTCATGTTCCATCTGGTTTCTTCTACAGGCTCTAATAACACAGTTAAAGCTCCAGTCCAAGCTCCTGCATCTATCATTAAGAAGAATGGGGAATCAGTTGACAGCGAGATTCACTGCTCACACAGCATAACAAATCACGATCTCATTCTCTGGTACAAACAAGATGGACTGAGAGCACTGAAGTTACTTGGATTCATCAATATTAAGTTCGACACCATTGAGAAAGATGTGGTCGGCAAAATCAGCATTAATGGAAACGGAAAAGAATCCTCAAATCTCACAATTAAGAACCTGACGTTCAACGACAGTGCTGTGTATTTCTGTGCTACCAGTCTGCACAGTGTTACAGACTCTGCTCCACTCACTACAAAAACCCATCCACCTCCCTAACCACTGCAGCAATAATACCCAAAAGCAGGTGTTCTGGCTTCTATAAAGCAGTTACAGTACAGTACCATGGCCTGCTTATATGGGGAATTACCTTCAATGTTGTGTACTGCACTCACAAAAATAAAAACAATACTAACATAACTATCTTCCTGATTAACACAACCCTACTGGCTGTGGGCAAATCCACCCTACTGCATTGCAGCATCACCGACCAATCAGCTTGGTTGGCTGAAAATACCGTAGTAGTATACTGTATGACAGTAGAAACATGGGATCTGACTGCATTCACACCTGCTACTAACGTCTATCAGCAAACAGCTGCTAATAGACTAGGATTAGGAACAGGGCTTTGACTTACTATAACATTCAGGTGAACTTTTCTGAGGACACGCTCGTGCGCCACATAGAAGAGCATGGGTTTTACAAATTGAATGTAAAGCAGGCTAGAGATGATTTCTCACAGTTTTATAGCCCAGATATTGCAATCTAGCTAAATTTAGATTTTAAGATCCTATAGTAGGCCTATCCAGCATTAAGATTTGACATGCTAACTCTTGTCCTCACTTTCAGTGCTACACTGCTTAGCATGAAAGGTATTGTATAACTCTGTTATTATTATTATTCAGAAAAGAGTAGTTTTTTTTTAATCGTGGAGACAGGAAGCTGAGGCTAAAGAAGGGGAATGATATACAACACAGGGCTTTATGTGGTCGACAAATCTGGTCATCTACATACAGTGCATGCACTTTAATTGTATTTTCATTGTGCCTTTTAATAATAGTATTGAAGTATTAAATCTTCCAACTTGTCATTAACCATTAATTACAAGTTCACACAAAATAATGTTATTCCAAATCATATTATTCAAGTAGATGTTTTTCTTGTACCATGTAATGTCTGCAGGCCTTGCTGATGCAAGTGATGTCAACCAGACCACCATACTGTGGGGAAAAAAGGGTGAAAACGCTACACTGGAATGCAGTCACAGCAAGGGACCTAGCTTCTACCAAATGTACTGGTACAGACAGCTCCCAGGAGAAGGAATGAAACAAGTAGTGTTCACCATATTAGATTCCAAGCCTGAATATCATTCTCTCAATACAATGCTGGTACACTACCTGTTGTCATACCCAACACAAAGTCTTCATATCACCACATAAAACTACTGACTACTGACTGGAGAGTCTGTTGGTCGACCGTCTCTGACTTCCAGGACAGGGACATTATCATGATAAAACATGGTCTACTCCACTGGTGTATAAACAACTTACTCTCATACTGTAAGATTAAGTCAAGGGGAGAAAGTGCAAAAGTTGCAAGGGGGAAAAGTTACCAGTATTCTTTTTAAACAAGTGTATAATTCTTGCTCATACTGAATTTCAATGCGCGGCTCATATTGATAGTCATGGCAAGTGATATCATGGCATAGAATTTGTCAAGGGATTTTCATCAAAAGTCTACTCTGTACTTCACTAATAATAACTATAATGTTGATCACTCATGACCAATTATCCAGAACATTGTAGGTCTACGACAAACCCACTCATCCTTTGGTGTTTTTGTTACCTTTTTTTCTTTAATTGTACACAGAATTACACCAAAACTGCAGACTCATGGTGCTCCCATACACTATGTTGTGTTTTAATTGTGTATTACAGAACACACACAACATCGAAAGGGTAGTGAAATTGCAACAAAGATTGGGATATGTGCAAGCAGTAAGCACATAGAAAGTATAATACAGTTGGCTTTGATGAACAATTAAACCACCTGTCGAATGTACAGTAAAGCAAGGAACTTGCTTTGTAGTGCAAATAATAAATAACTACTAGTCTAATGGACTGTCGGTTAAGCTCTATATACATGTATTACAATATATCACTCTCCTTGCAACTACACAAAATATCTATCAGGACTTACCCAGTGTTTTCTGTAATATTCCAGATGTTTGAAATTCCAACTCAATCTATTCCCTCAAAAGTGAACCTTCTTAACTTAATTTCTGTAATAATTCTGTAAAATGGTTATAATGAGCACTAATCAACACACGCGAGAATGCTTTATAACACGCCCACAACTGAAACTTGCTGTCTTCTTTGCTATTCCCACATGTCCTATCTATAAACCACTATCATTTCTGTGCAGACTGCATTTGAGTAAGACTGCCACCTGTAAGGAACAGGACCTAAACATGATAAAATATGTCATCATCATACTCTTTTCAATTCTCTCTATTAAAGGTAAGACTAATTAATTAGTATGATAGGTTGAAATATTTTATTTTTAAGAAAATATATCCAGCAATATGTATAGATAAAGCTTTAAGTAGACATTTTGTAACAATATGTTCCCACAGGTTTGATAGAGGGCATTGATCCACCAGTCACCCAGACTCCT